>NW_028141967.1:13725335-14325335 GCF_025532165.1 Camponotus vicinus | reverse complement strand
AAAAGTTAAGAGTAGTGCGCCGCGTAACGGCAAGCGAAGAAACATGTGCCACATACAATCATTCCAAATAATAAGTTTTATGTTGTTAAATGTGCTATTCATCAGGTTCCACGTACTATTTAGATATAGCTGTTATTATAATTTTTTTCATTCATTACTACTATATTAATATCTAAATGACAGATAACAATATAGTAATATTTACCATTTATTAATGTTACAATGACTATATGAATAGTAAAATTATATGTATCATTCCTTTCTTTAATTTTTTATTTATATGATATTTGAAATTATTATAAATTATAGTAAAAAGTTTCATTGTTTCTCGGTACCATGCGTATATAGTTTATATTACCAGTATTATAGTAAAATTTACTATAAAAATGAGTATCCTAACTATAATTTTTTTACCATGCAATTATAGTCAATTTTATTATCGATTTTTTTATCAGTGTAATGTCGTGATAGCAACTACATAGGCTCGTTTAAATTGTGTAAATATTTAGAACGCTTAGCTTGACGCGTGTTATATTATGATACAGATTCGTGCATTTGTATAATCTGCAGCAATCCAAACGGGTACGAATCTCGTACGAGAAATTTTCTGGGCAACAGGACGAACTCGAAAGTTACGGTAGCGATAGTTATATCCAGGTATTCGTATCCCAGAATTCGAAATTTTACGCTTACATCGTTCGTACACCGGAAGACCGCACGCACGAAGTATATAAAGTTAAGGGTATATCACTTAATTATGAAAACTTGCATCTCGTAAATTTTATTAGTATTAAAAATTTATTATTAGCGAAAGGAAGATTGCGAGAAAATACGGAAGAAGAAGGTGAAATTGCAAATTTGATAAATTTGAGTTTTAGCGTTATTCGCCGTACCGCGTTTCACGAAGTTACAATGCTGTGTGAAACGAAAATAAGCACGCCGATAGTGGTAAAACGCAGATTTGTCAATAACCGTTATTCGTTTCTATACAACCATGTAGCTGAAGAATAATTTTTCCTTCTACTTCTTCGTTTTTGTATTAATTCAAAGAATTCGCATATTTTCCGCCGTGCAATTAGATATAATTTTGTAAAATGCTAGAATTATAAAATATAAATGTAAATATAATTTATAAATATTAATGTATATTATATTTATGTATTTTATGTATTTTATAAGACAAAACTATATTGTATTAATTATATATATATATATATATATATATATATATATATATTAGAACATTGTATATGAAATAAATATTACTGTGTATATAAAATTGTATAAAATATTAAATATATTGACAAATATATAGATTTAAATATACGCGTAGGGATTGTCTTCTACTTCGCCTCTGTTATACGTACACACACACACACGTACATAATTACTCACGTATAGTTACATTAAATGTATAAATTCTAAATTTTACATATCTTCACATATGTTAGAAAATGCAACTTTCTAATCCCTGATCCCTGCATGTATGCATCCGACAGCCGGTTTCACTTCTGTAGAAATTTACAACTCTTACATGTTACGCAGCCTTCCATCGATCCCTTAGACTGCCAATTAACATATGGCAAGTACACGGCTTTTCCTTACGCAACGGTCACTCGTCCCTTCGAGAATTTTTCCTATCATAAAACTTTCTCCCGGATCATGCATGTTGAATCCTGGTTTTCCAGAATCCATTCGGTATCCCGCTTTCGAGGAGTAAATATCGAGTCTTAGGAGATTCTATCTCGCGCCTATATAGAGTACACATCGTGACTTGATTGAATTACACTAAACTTATACAATACACGGAACGTTCAAATTGTAGATAAAATAAATTAGAAGTTATTCATTTAACACGAAGCATCAATTATTTATCTCCCGAGATCACCCACATACGTTTTGAATTTTAGTATATTATCCACCTCGAAATAAAATTTTGTCGGAAAAATATTTATAAAGGGAATGCGTTGAAATAGAAAAAGGGTTAGAGATAAGAAAGTAATACGTCGTGTATGTGTCGAAAATAAAATAGAAAATAAGCCGTAAAATTGTTTATGACCCTCTATCCTTGTAACTAAAGGGTAATATATTGTATTATATCGTTTTATAATTTTTTTCCGAAAAGGAACAAAAGCAAGATAATAATAAGTTCTAACCTTTGCATAGAATTTTACGTAATTCTAACCTTTGCATAGAATTTTACGTAAACTCGAAGGAAATATGAGAAAATCCTCCTCCACCAATGAAATATCGCGTGAAAAAAACCAAGTCAAAAATTGGAAATTTTTCGTAACACCCTTTTGGAAAATAGTGAGAAAACATGGATAAACAGCGCTTTTTTGCGTGGAAAAAAAATCAGTCAGAAAAATTTTTTTAATTTGCCTCTACGTAACGAGCTGTTCAAATTTTTTCAAAAAACTTACCCGCTATCTAGAACGACAATAATGCTACGAATAGAAGAAATAATAACAAATATTTTTTTTATTTGCGCAAGTATCTCTCTGAATATTGAAATCGCGTCGTTTTTATCGAGTTGAGTGAGAGTGATGATGAAAATATGGATAAATAGCACTTTCTTATGTGGGAAAAATCAGTTTGAAAATTTTTTTAAATTTGCGTATACGTGACGAGCTTGTGTTCAAATTCTTCTCTTTAAAAAACTTACGCGTTAACTAAAGTGACAATAATGGCAAGAGCAGGAGAAATAATAAAAAATATTCTTTTGATTTGCGCGAGTGTAGTGCCGCAAAAATCGAAATCGAGTCATTTTTAATCGAACTGAACGAAAGCGACGATAAAAAAAATTACGAAGTATTTGCCTTATTCGCGAAAAAGTGCACTAGTTCTTTGCTCGCTATTCTATATCGATTGAGTCAATTCGGCGGGACACGAAAATTTTAAAGATAGCAACGGAATTAGTGACCACCCGATAGTCAACGGGAATCGACGGGAAACGAGGAGAAAGAGGAGGAGGAGGAGGATTGGAGGCTATATTAATTTCCTCTTGTTGCGTCATCAATATCGGTCTTCATTTCATCATCACTCGCAGGATGAGTAAATGTGTAATATTTCTCAAATTAATATGTGTAGAATATAAATAGAAATAAATCTTTAAAATTTTTATTTTGCTAAAACAGAAAGAGACAACATTGTCCTGGTGAAACCGCAGCGCCCGCGAAAACGTTCTGTGGAGGAACCACTGGCTGAAGAACCTAGAGCAGGCCCTTAAGGCCCTTCAGGCCTATGTAAGTATTCATAAATATTTTTTTAGTAATATTTTCTCGAAGCAGTAATAAAAATAAGATAAATAAAATTTCAATTTTAGAAAGAAGGCGTACTTCATTCTCTTCGCCCATTGACGTCGAAGCTATTGAGGTGATAATGCTATCAGATATCGCTTTTAAAAACAAAGAAAATCTAATAAACTATAAGAAATAAGAAAACAAAGAAAATTTAATTTTTTAGAAAATAAAAAGAAAAGAAAAATAAAGATTTTGAAGAAAATTATATTTTTAATTAAATTTTTAATTAATTTTTATTTTTTAAATGATGAATTTTTGGCGATATTGAGGTTATCACGGACGATTGGTAAGATAAATATTTAGGGGATAAATATTTAGTTTTATCAGATTCTTATTTTTAATATATATAAATTTAGAAAATTTTATATAGTTTTAAATAAAAAATTAAACATAATTAATAATAAAATTAGAATATAATAAGTATAAAATTAGTAAAATTAGTATGTAATTGGTAATGTAAAAAAGTAAAAAAAGTTAGTGGTAAAATCAAAATCCTCAAAAGCTTACCTTTTTAAAAAAAAGATAAAAGAAAGGGTGCCAAGTTCATGCACTAATTGTATCCAATTGTCATATTGTCTACAAAAGTAGTGATATAAAAAAATTGCGCCAACTAAGAATAAAAATTTGTACAAGATAAATAGAAGTACAAGGAAGAAAACTTGTATAAGTTAAATAAAAATATTTTAATTGAAAACATTGTTATACAAAATAGTTGTTTTAATTTTCAAAAATAATAATATTAAAAAATTAAAAATTTATTTAAAAATTGAAAATTGAAAATTAATATAAATCAAAAAAGTAAAAAAAATTTTAATTAAAAAAACTTGGCGCTGCCAACTTCACGATTCTTTTCTTTTTCTGTTATGATTTCTGGCGAAGATAAATATTAAGAATCTGTTTGCAAGTAGCAAAGTCATTCTTAGGAATAACGATAACGAATAAAGAACGCAAATACTAAACTGTATATATATAATCAACACTTGAATCCTAGAGATAAATTGAAATAAACAAAACTGAATACTACGGATGGCCGATCGAGATAATTTCGAAACTTCTAAATAAAGTCACGAGTTACGCGACTGAAAGCTATCACATGAAAAATTCCAACAGTCACGTATCCATTAATTTAATACTATAGCGGCTCTATGTTCAAAGCCACGGAATTTAACTCTATCAAAGGAATTCTAAACAAAGATCTGTTGCTTTTTGAACAGAATATCAGAAGATCTATATTTATCAGTCTTATAAATTATGCAGAGCGCGCGCGCAAATATTGTAGGATCGACGGTACGCTCGAATATTTTGAGATGTCTATTACGGATGACGCAGCGTCACGTGTTGCAATTCTACAAATTTTTGGATGTCCGTCTTGCTTTCCTTTGAATCGGAATAGACCGCTTTGAACGTCTAATCATAAGGATACACAGAGAAAAATATCATTCTACTGCCAAAAAAAACCGATTACTCAGTTTACTTTTCTTTTTTCAAGTAATAGTTTTCTTCAACAAAGAATATATTCTTGATAATAATCTTAAAATATATTCATCATAAGTGTTAGAAAATCTCATTATCATGTACTCAAAAGAAGAATTTATTTTGTCTTCAAGAATACACTGTAAAGTTGTATCAAAGAAAAGCCAAAGAACAATGCTGAAAAAGGGCCAAAATTTGCCTGTATGGGGATTGTATGAAATCGGTATATCTTTATGTTTTTGAACCTGCTGAACTCGAAAATGAAGCTTAAAATTGTCCAAACACGGGGGAAAATTGTGAAAATGCAATTTTTTTACAGAGAAGTCGCGTTTTGCAGCAAATGTTTTTTAATGAACAAATGGCAATTGTAAACAAAAATAGTCTTTTTTTTTTAAATAGTATGCAGAATGTGTTATTTGAACGTAATCAATCTTCTAATGCAATAGCTCTTTTTTTATTTTTAATCTCTAATCTGGTATATTGTTATTTTTTTTAATTTTTTTTTATTTATTTATAATATACAAAAAAGATAAGAGATTTTTTTAGTACAAAATGTTTACGTATTCTTGAAAATGTGCGAGGAGTGCTCAGACATTGACTTACGTCTATAAATATGATCTTACGATATAAATCACAAATCACAGTCAGTATCAGTATTAGTTTTTTTTAATTAAATTAAAATGAGTAATCACAACCTTCCTCTCTCTCCCTTTTTTCTCAAAAACATTAATAAAATAAGATATTTTTCGTTTACAATTGCCACTTGTTCATTAAAAAACATTTGCTGCAAAACGTGGCTTTTCTGTAAAAAAAATTGCATTTTCACAATTTTCCCCGGTGTTTGGACAATTTTAAGCTTCATTTTCGAGTTCAGCAGGTTCAAAAATACAAAGATATACCGATTTCATACAATCCCCTTATAGGCAAATTTTGGTCCTTTTTCAGTATTGTTCTTTACTTATTTGAATATTTTATAATGTATTAATCTAAGAATATTTATTAGATTATAAAGAAAGTAGTATGTTTCTTTCAAACTTAATACAATAGAGTCAGAATAAATAAAATATAGTTTTGAATGAAGAAATTTTTCTTTTTTAAAGTAAATTTATATTCTTAATTCAAAGAGACATATTTCTTGTAGGAACAAGATGTATCATTGCGGAAATGATTTCCTACATTGTGCAATCAATATTTTCTTGAAACAAATAATTATTCTTATTCCAATAAATTAGTTTATTATAATTCTTTAGTGAAGAACATGAAATACTTGAAATCAACATTTCTTTGCAGAGCATGCGCATTTTCGTTCCTGTATCGTTCACATATGCGCAATTATAATAGCAACTTTTCCTCGTGCACGCGGAACATCATATTGCCATTTGTTAAGTGTTTTGTGGTTATTATACTGCTAACTGACTCTATTAAGTAAAAGATTACTTAATTAATATAAATATACTAGTGCCATGAAAAATCCTGCAGTGCCTAATATTGCAGATTTATTACAACAGATTGATTGCAATCATTTGATATCACGATTTGAAGGTAAGTGTATTTATCGTGATTATTGTAATTAACATAGAGAAATTTTCTATATTTTACTAAGCTTAAACAATACAGAAGTGATGTGATAAGATTTTCTCATATTATAAACTAACCTAGAAATTTGAGCTCTTATAAATTATAGATACTATATTTCACTTTCTGATAAAAATGAATAAATAACTATTTTTATATATAATTAAACTAACACAACTAATACAAAAATTATAAGTCTGTATGATAATACATATAAAAAAGATGTATACGAAATAGTAAGTATACGAATCTGTTTTATTTTTTCATTACAGAACATACAATTCTAATAGATCATCTACCAAAATTAATAGCAAGTAACGATATGTTAAATGAGCTTATTCCTAATATTGGAGATAGATTAAATTTTATTAATAAATATTTATAAATATTTATAAATATTTATAAATTTTTATTAATAAATATGAAAAATTTGTTTCACAAAAAGAAAATATCGTAAGTTCTTCAGTTAATAAATTCAAATATATGTAGAAATATTTTTCTTACTTATATACTTTATTACAATTAGGATATATGTAATCTTGAAGTAAGAAATGATGAATTATTAACATCAATAATTCCACTTATACAAGAAAAAACTTAGACGTTATTCAATGTAACTGACACCTCAGATAGTGATGGTCCTCTTATAATACTTGAGGACGGACATAAAACATCGTGTAGTTCTCATGACGAATTTTCAAAAGAAATTGAGATGCCTGACTTTAATTTAACTGAACTGCTTGAACAAGCTCCAATGGGAAAAACTATTATTTCTTTCTATAATAATAAAAAATGCTTAAATGACTGTCTTAGAAACAAGCTTGTGGATATAATGAGATAATAATGAGACATTTATTCTCATTTCATTGTAAACAGTAATATCATTTATCTTATCGTAAACTTATTATAGTAATATCATTTATTTATCTGTCCATTATATAATAACTCATAAATTTTACAAAATTAATGTCATTAAATATATCTTTTATTTATTGTTAAATTAATTGTATTTCAGCCGATTAAATCAAAAAAAATTATTAATCAATAATTGCCAAAATAAAACACTTATTTCCTAACGAGCCCCTAGCGATTTATTATACTGCTGCAATTAAAAAAAAGGATTCTCCTACTGGAAAAAGTATTATAGCTAGAGGAAAATTAATCGATAAAGCTAAAAATTTGATTCATCAAGGTGGTTATGCAAGACCTACAAAAAATAGGAAAGCAATCGAAAATATCAATCAAGATATATCAATAAAAAAAAATAGGTAAAATGAAAATTTAAGAAAAAGAAATCAGTATATTTGATATAAATTTTAAATTTTCAGATTTGTGTAAGAACAATTCCTATTTATGGTTAAGTACAAGAAATGAACCTTGGGAAGAAGTTCTCATCCATTGGAAAAATACTTTCCAATGTAGGCAGGAATCAGAAGCGGTAACTGCATTTGATTTCCTCGAACAATGGCCTATTTTGAAACAATCACATGTAGCTCTTGTAAGTTACAATTTAATATAATTCTCATGTCTCTTTTTCTCTCCTTTTTCTCTCTTTCTCAAAATGCTCGCTAATAATACTTATGTTTTATTCTTGTATAGATAAATAATGATTTTTACGAATTATTTCCAAACCGCAGTTTTAATCTATTAAAATATTGGAATTTATTCTTTGATAAGATAGTTCTTTATAAACAAAGTAATAACAAAGAGAATATAAAAATTGATATTGAGGATCTAAAATCACTGTCTGAAAGTGAGTATATGTGTATATTTAATTAAATGTAACAAATCTGTAAATATGATATAAAATAGATGATATAAAATAGATGATATAAAATAAATAGAAAGTGTTTCATATATAATGATCTATTATTTCATTATGGAAACTTGTAATGAAAAAAATTTAATAAAAAAGTTATGCTAAAATTTTATTTTTTTATAATTTTAATTATATAGAGGATAAATCTATAAGCATGCTAATAAAAATTTATATTTAGAGAAAGTATTTCCATCGAACTCCATAAAAATTCTAATTTAATCTAATTTAACTCCATGTCATGAGGATTATAACTTGTTTGTGTAATAAAAAATTATTATAATGGCATCTCTTTACTTGTTAATAACTTTCTAATCAATAATTAGATTACAAGATTTTGAAAATTAGTTAGTTTCTTGATTATATGTTTAAAGTTAAAGTCGTTTCTAGTTGTATAAAGTGAAATGTTTACCTCCTGTTTTAGATGCCAAAGTAGTGAAACAAATTATACTTTTGTGTCATATTTTACCACCGAAGGAGAGACTAGTGAAGAAAAAACATTGGAAATTTTCGACTCAAGAATGTATAGATTCTATTATAATTCATGCAACTGTGAGTATCAGGAATTTTATCAAAAATAAAAATGTGTTTTCTTAGTTTTAAGTAGGTATGTCTGAATGTGTCTTACTTTATTAGAGTGCAGTGGATATTGAAAGCAAAATTAATCTGCAAAAAGAAAGGGCAACAATACGGGGTCTACATTTGCAACCTTTTCTTTTAGTGGAAGGTCCAACTTATTCCGATATCAATAAAATTTATATTATTAATAATGAAGTAAAATACGAGTATGACAATTGTCTTAAGGCTTTTGATATATTTTTCAAAATTTTTCATGTTATGCGTATTAAGTATCCTCCACAAAGTGAACATATTTATGAAGCCATTGAAGTAGTGATTTTTAATAGCCAAAAAAAATCTTTGAAAAAATATCCTCATATTCAAGATATTATTGAGAATATTAAATTTGAGTAACTCGGTGATTGATAAATATAAACAGTCCAAAAATTGCAATATTAAAAATGAATTGTTATTATTGTGATATTAATTTTAATGATATAGATAAATATATATTTCATTTAAAGTATATTCATAAAAAAGACACTTTCATTTGTCATATCGATAACTGTCTTAGACCATTTCATAGAAAAGATAGTTTCAAAAAACATATTTTAACTCATGGGTTTGATACAGCCTTAAAAAAGCTTGTAGATGTTGTACCAACTATAGACACAGTACATAGTACTTCCGATTTCAATCCAGATACAAAACTTTGCCCGCAAACGGAATCTTCTTCTGATGAAGTAAAATATAAATTAGAGAGCACTTCGACGTTTCTTAAAAATATTGAACAAGCAATCCAACATTTAGTTATTCAATTATATGATAATTTTTTCTTACCCAAATCTTACATTCAAAAGATTATGAAAATTATTGAAAATTTTTGCTGTTTGGAATTATTACATGGACTTGAACAAATTATCTTAAATTGTAACTTAAATGAAGTATTAAGTTCTTTTCAGGTAATTTCAAAATATTTCAATAATTTAAATACAGAATATAAAAGAGAATCTTTTTTTGAACAATCGAACTATTTCATTAAGCCATCACAGATTATCATTGGAACTTCGCCTGATGAATCCAGACGACAAAACAGTGTATCGCTTACAATAAAAGATAAAACTTGCTCTTATATTCCTATACAAAAACAATTAGAAACATTTTTGAATCTTCCTAATGTTCTACAAAATATTTTAGATTATCAAAAAGATTTGGAGATGAACTATTCAGAAGTTTATAAAAATATGGTACAAGGCTCTTTGTGGAATTTCATAAAAACTGTAACAAATCCTAATAAGATAATTTTATCATTAATTCTCTACTTTGATGATTTAGAGATTGGTAATCCACTTGGAAGTCATGCTGGTTATTATAAAATAGGATGTTTATATTATAGTATTCCAACCATTCCACCAAAATATAGTAGTCGCTTAGGAAATATATTTATTTCTACATTATTTTATAGCTCAGACAGATGTCATTATGGAAATACCGCTGTTTTAAAACATGTTATAAATGAATTAAAAATTCTAGAAAATAATGGTTTATACATAAAAAATGACAAAAAACATATATATTTTGCATTTTGCTTCATGACAGGCGATAATTTAGATGTTCACTCAATATTTGGCTTAACTGAAAGTTTTTCTTCTAATCATTACTGTGGATTTTGTTTGGCAGATAAAAATCTCACAAAAAAACTGATTACAGAACAATCAAATCTTTTAAGATTAAAAAATGAATATGTGTATCACTTAGAAAACAAAAATTTTGGAATAAAAGAGAAATGTATCTTTAATGATTTGGGATATTACCATATTTATGAAAATCAATGTATAGACGTTATGCATGACCTATACGAACGTGTTTTAAGATATAACATGGCAAATATTATATCGAAATTAATATTTTCAAATTATTTTACATTACAATCTCTTAATTTTAAAATCATTTCAGAGACAAGCCTTGACAAAATCTAAATTTTGGATAGGGAGTCCTTGTTGGGCAAAAGGCTTGTCTCTGAAATGCTGTTTATCAAGCGCCAAAAAAATAGTTTGAACTTGCAGAGTGATACAGAGGGCTTGCATCATACATTTGCGACAATAATCGATAATTTATCGAAAATATGAGGCGTTCGTTCACGCGTCGGTATGTTTGTTATCGTTGAGTCAACTGCGCATATCCTTGGTTGAGTCCATGTTTATGTCCTGACAACCGAGGATATATTTATACAGTTCGTCATCGAATCTCGAATCGACATGAGGCGCACAGCGGCATACTATATTATTAATTGTAAAAGGCGCGGAATCTGGTGAGTCATGCTTCTAACTATTAATTTAAACAAAAAAGCTTATTCACGTGTAATATCTTTCGGTATTTATTTTATTATTTTTACTCGATTTGTTAGATCTGCTATGACGTCGCATAGCATAACTATAGTATATTTAATTGACTGTTGGAAGCAGAGTGCTTACTAGACCTCCGCGGGATGCAATTTAGCGTCACCTACGCGTCGAGAACAAATTCGTTTAATGTAACGCGGCACTATCTACAATATATATTGTTAACATCGCGCTGAAGAAGGATCAAAAGATGATCCAAAACGTTCGCTTTTTGTTATTATAATGTGTTTTTTAATAAACTAATATTGAAAAAAGAAAGAAGTGTTGTTGCTTCTCTGCGCTCCAACTACCGCGCGTTGGCTCTTATGCCATTTTCTTTTTAATTTAGAATTAAGTTTATGTTTGAATTGCGTATTATATATTCGTAAAATTTGTGCTACATATTTGCCGTTACAAATTTTATATACATTTGTATATGTGTATGTTACATACATATACAGGGCGATCCTGAAAAACGTTATGTCTTTAAAATGACGTATTCCTGACACCATTCTAAGACAATTTTTCCTTTACCAAAATTTGATTTGAAGCGTAGTTTTTGAATTATGAGCAAAAATAGTTAGTAAATCACGCGTCGGGTACAGAAGGCAGGCAGGAGCGGCGCGGCGTGCCGCGAGCGCGGGCGCAGCTGACCGCCCGACGGGTGATTATCACCGCATGAGTCGCTAACTATTTTATCTTATAACATAAAATTATGCTTTAAATAAAATTTTGGTAAAGAAGAAAATGTCTTAGAATTACGTCAGAAATACGTGTTCCTTAAAATAACGTTATTTTAATAATGAAAAGTTGTTCCGGATCGCCGGCCGTCCGACGTTGCAATCAGCTGATTGCTACACGCGATGTGTGTATGGCGGAGTGTGAGCGTAAGAGAGAGAGAGAAAGAGAGAGAGAGGGAGGGTAGAAGGGACAGACATTCATACACACGCACGCACTTTTTTTCTCGCTCTCTTTCTCTCTTTTACGCAACACTCATACACTCTCTCATTCAGTCTCTCACTCACACTCTCTCGGTCACTCACTCACTCACTCACCTGCTTACTCACTTGCTCACTCACCTTGTAGCAGCGTAGCGAATCTTCATGCTATGTATTGTTGTTATCTGCTGCACGGTTATGATTGCTAGAGATGCGCGACACATCGAAATTTTTTCGATTATTAGTCTCACACTCGATTGACACAATACAGATTACACGATAACGAGTTTACTGTTTATTCACTCACTATTGATTTATCGATACCAAAAATTACTTTCAAAGAAACGCGAATGCAAACAGCACATGACTCGACGCGAAGCGACGGACCGCGGAGACTGCGCGACCACAAGAGTTATGTTGCCAGAAACGCGACACGCGACATCTAACAAACGACTTGCGCGTGGCGCGTGATTGACGCGAGATAAGACGAACGATCGGCTAAAACCTTCGCATTGCGAATGCGGTAGAAAACATGAAACGTATAATGACATACTTAAAAAATTAATTATTTATTATAAATAATAACTATTTCTAATTATAATAAATAATTATTATTTTAAAAAGCATGTGTTGTACGTTATTACGTTTTCGAAATTATTGCATTCACGATGCGAAGATTTAAGTCAATCGCAAGAATAATGTAATTAAAATTACATTTGGAAAAATTTATTTTTATTCTGCTCACAATGAAATGTTCCAACGTGAAAATGTATTGGTCGCTCTGAAAAGAGCGGATTGACTAAAAAAAATTTTAAAGCAGATGCTCAAAATGCCCGCCATCCATCCTAATGCAAGCTCTCATGCGTTTTAATAAGTTTCTTTCGACGTTTTCCATTATTTCTTCGTCAATATTCCAAATAGCGAATCGTAATCTTGTCTCCAGATCTTCAATATCTTCGGGAAGCGTTTTATAAATTACTTCCTTGCAGTATCCCCATAAGAAAAAATCTAGAGGATTGAGATCCGGAGATCTTGCGGGCCAACGTATCGGGCCGTACCGACCCATCCAGCGTCCGGGAAAATTCTCGTTTAAGTAATTCGTAACGATCCTGGCGTTGTGTGGCCCAGCACCGTCTTGTTGGAAGATAATATCGTTTCTTTCAAATAATGGCACATCTTCTAAGAAATGTGGTAGATTTTCTGTTAATAAATCGACGTAGGTTCTTCCAGTTAAAATATCTGGAAGAATAACTGGACCAAGTATTTCAGTGCCCATTATTCCAGCCCATACATTAATCTTCCAACGAGTTTGAAAATTTCGAAATCGCGTGACTCTGGGATTTTCTTCGCTCCAAAAGTGCATATTATGCACATTAAAAATTCCTTCTTGTGTGAATAGCGATTCATCGCTGAATATCACACGAGAGGAATATCTGGGATCTCGATCGACGTTTCGCAGAAAATTTTCGCAAAACGATTTATTAACAGAAAATCTACCACATTTCTTAGAAGATGTGCCATTATTTGAAAGAAACGATATTATCTTCCAACAAAACGGTGCTGGGCCACACAACGCCAGGATCGTTACGAATTATTTAAACGAGAATTTTCCCGGACGCTGGATGGGTCGGTACGGCCCGATACGTTGGCCCGCAAGATCTCCGGATCTCAATCCTCTAGATTTTTTCTTATGGGAATACTGCAAGGAAGTAATTTATAAAACGCTTCCCGAAGATATTGAAGATCTGGAGACAAGATTACGATTCTCTATTTGGAATATTGACGAAGAAATAATGGAAAACGTCGAAAGAAACTTATTAAAACGCATGAGAGCTTGCATTAGGATGGATGGCAGGCATTTTGAGCATCTGCTTTAAAATTTTTTTTAGTCAATCCGCTCTTTTCAGAGCGACCAATACATTTTCACGTTGGAACATTTCATTGTGAGCAGAATAAAAATAAATTTTTCCAAATGTAATTTTAATTACATTATTCTTGCGATTGACTTAAATCTTCGCATCGTGAATGCAATAATTTCGAAAACGTAATAACGTACAACACATGCTTTTTAAAATAATAATTATTTATTATAATTAGAAATAGTTATTATTTATAATAAATAATTAATTTTTTAAGTATGTCATTATACGTTTCATGTTTTCTACCGCATTCGCAATGCGAAGGTTTTAGCCGATCGTTCGTCTTATCTCGCGTCAATCACGCGCCACGCGCAAGTCGTTTGTTAGATGTCGCGTGTCGCGTTTCTGGCAACATAACTCTTGTGGTCGCGCAGTCTACGCGGTCCGTCGCTTCGCGTCGAGTCATGTGCTGTTTGCATTCGCGTTTCTTTGAAAGTAATTTTTGGTATCGATAAATCAATAGTGAGTGAATAAACAGTAAACTCGTTATCGTGTAATCTGTATTGTGTCAATCGAGTGTGAGACTAATAATCGAAAAAATTTCGATGTGTCGCGCATCTCTAGCAATCATAACCGTGCAGCAGATAACAACAATACATAGCATGAAGATTCGCTACGCTGCTACAAGGTGAGTGAGCAAGTGAGTAAGCAGGTGAGTGAGTGAGTGAGTGACCGAGAGAGTGTGAGTGAGAGACTGAATGAGAGAGTGTATGAGTGTTGCGTAAAAGAGAGAAAGAGAGCGAGAAAAAAAGTGCGTGCGTGTGTATGAATGTCTGTCCCTCCTACCCTCCCTCTCTCTCTCTTTCTCTCTCTCTCTTACGCTCACACTCCGCCATACACACATCGCGTGTAGCAATCAGCTGATTGCAACGTCGGACGGCCGGCGATCCGGAACAACTTTTCATTATTAAAATAACGTTATTTTAAGGAACACGTATTTCTGACGTAATTCTAAGACATTTTCTTCTTTACCAAAATTTTATTTAAAGCATAATTTTATGTTATAAGATAAAATAGTTAGCGACTCATGCGGTGATAATCACCCGTCGGACGGTCAGCTGCGCCCGCGCTCGCGGCACGCCGCGCCGCTCCTGCCTGCCTTCTGTACCCGACGCGTGATTTACTAACTATTTTTGCTCATAATTCAGAAACTACGCTTCAAATCAAATTTTGGTAAAGGAAAAATTGTCTTAGAATGGTGTCAGGAATACGTCATTTTAAAGACATAACGTTTTTCAGGATCGCCCTGTATATGTGTATTTATATAAATTTGGATTTTTTTTATATATGAAATAATTACCACAAAGAATATTAAACAATTAGTATAGTAACAAATATAATTGATGATATTTATAATCAAGTCTTGAATTATGCAAGGCCGTCGAAATGGTTATCTCGTTACGGCTGTAAATGAAATTTGACAACTTAAGATTAGCCAATTTGATCACATGATACGGCAAAGTGGATTATTCGCTGAATATATCAATACCTTTTTATAACTTAAACAAGAAGTCAGTGGATAGCCAAGCAAATGCGGAGAAAATGATGATGACGCAAATGAACGATTACTTGAGAAAATATGAAAAAACCGAAAATATCGTTTTCGATAAGCGTAACATCATGCGGAATCCCGATTTACCAAACCTGTGCTTAAATTCTTTTTGAGGAAAATTTGGCCAATTTACCGAATACTGAAATCGTGAAAATGCTTCAGCGTTTCGTTACATTATTAATGAGCGCCGAGTATGAGGTTATCGATATGTTAACCGTGAATGATGAGATACATGTTTCGTAGCAACTACGACGGTTGTCGTTTGCTCACTGATAATCAATGTCGTGATAGCATACACAACTACATAGGCTCGTTTAAATTGTATAAATATTTAGAACGCTTAGCTTTACGCGTATTATATTATGATACAGATTCGTGTATTTGTATAATCTACAGCAATCCAAACGAGTACGAATCTCGTACGAGAAATTTTCTGGGCGACAGGACGGAAGAACTCAAAAACTACGATCGCGGTAGCTATATCCAGGTATTCGTGTCCCAGAATTCGAAATTTTACACTTACATCGTTTGTATATGCAATTTATGCAATGCAAATTTTTGTCATTCAAGACAATTAAATGCACAAATCGAGAACATATCATCTATCATCATAAACTTAATAAAGAGAGAGCAAATTAGCTTGATAATTGATTGAAAATATATTTTAATTCTACTCTTAACCATAAACGCATATACTCCATTTGTAATAATTAAAAATAATTCTTTTATAAATCAAAATAATTTTTTTATAAATGAAGAAAATAATTCTTTTATTTTAATAATACATTTGCGTCATCAAATCGACGAACCTTCCATTAGACTAACGTATTAAGAGAAAACCCGGTAAGTTTTTGTAAATATATGAATAATTTTTTTACTTCTTTAAATCACTCTTCTATATGTTTTCCTTCTATATGTATTCTATATATAATTTCATGTACATATAAAAATTTATATAAAATTCATATACTTCACATATATATTATATAGATTAAAATTAGGTACATACTTAGAGCATTCATATTTGATAGATATTATAAATATTAACATTCAAGCTAATTTAGCTAATATTATATTCAGATGCGACAATTCAAATTTATTATCGATTTGTAATCTGAATGTAATTAGTGATTTGTAAGAATTAAAATATAAAAATAAATATTTAAAAAAATAAAAAAATATTTCATATTCTGATAATAAAAATTAAATTTTCGTTAAAAATTAAGTTTTCGTATTCTTTCGAATATTTGTATTATAAGATTTTAATATATTTTAACACATTTAATATATTTTACCTAACAATAAATAACAGATTTTGCAGATTTTAACATATTTTACCTATCAATGAAATAATATGCATTGAAGAAAAAATTTATTACTGAATTAAAAATTAAACATTAAATAAATAAATATACATAACTTTTAAATAATTTAATATTGATTATATATTTATAACATATCGAGGCATTCGTGTCGAAGGGATCCAAAATTTTATGCCTACATACTGTACATACACCGGAGGATAATACACACGAAATTTGTAAAATTAAGGGTATTCTCTCAATTACGAGAACTCGCCCTGCATTAATTTTAATAGTATAAGGATATTATTATTAGCAAGAGAGAAAGAAGTGCAAGAAAACAAAAAAGAAAATAACGAAATTTCGATAAATCTATCTTTTTACGCGATTCGGCGTACAGTGTTTCATGAAATTGTAACGCGAAGCGAAACAAAAATATATGCATCGGATTAGTAAAACGTACGTTTATCAATCTTTATTCGCTATCATACGGTTATGTAGATGCGAAATAATAATATTCTTACTTCTTGTACATCTTTTTCTTTTTTAAACAAAAATCGCGTATTTTTTACTCTTGTTAAAAAAAAAATAATATAATAAAAATGTTAAATAAATTGTGAATATTATAACTACCGGGAAAAAAGTTTATGTCCAATTATATATAATATAATTTTGTATGGATTTTGACCCGATCTAATCATATATATATATATATATATATATATATATATATATATATATATATATATATATATATAGGTAAAATTATTTTTAATTATATATGATTAGATCGCATTATGCATCCTTTATGATATATAAATATATAGAATATTAAGCCCAACATAATTAAATAATAATATAACTCATCTATCTATTTCACATAAAATTAAAAATTTTATATATATATATATATATATACAGGGTATTCGGAAATTCAATCGACAAATTTTCAGAGATTGTCGGGGGCACCATAAGAATCATTTTTTGCAAATGAATCTGGGGTCGGAAACGTGTCATTACATCGCTACGGCATACGGAGTGTTCGAAAGAGTCGGGACCTCGAAATATCACAAAAAATAGAAGTTTTACAAAAAATTGTTTCAAACAAAAGTTGTAGGGTGTAAAAAGGTCTATTTACTGGCGCCATGTGTTTGACAAGGCCACTTTGAATATGCAATAAAAAGTGGAGGGTTTCATTTCAAAAATTCAAGGTGGCCTTGTCATGACCTTGGCGACGCCATCCAAGGTCAAACACATGGCGGCAGTAAATAGACCTTTTTACACCCTACAACTTTTGTTTGAAACAATTTTTTGTAAAACTTCTATTTTTTGTGATATTTCGAGGTCCCGACTCTTTCGAACACTCCGTATGCCGTAGCGATGTAATGACACGTTTCCGACCCCAGGTTCATTTGCAAAAAATGATTCTTATGGTGCCCCCGACAATCTCTGAAAATTTGTCAATTGAATTTCCGAACACCCTGTATATATTGAACTTTACATCTTAAGTATATAATGAACTGATCATTTTCATTTATTCACCGGACATTTATTTGTCCGACTTATAAAATCAATTTAATATCTGTAACTTGTTCTTGCAATTACTAGAATGTAATACGTGTATTATTGATATACATTCAATACCGGGAACATGCATTAATTTATTACGTGTAACATAACGAATACCCAGATAGCACACAATATTCTATGAATATTCTTATAAAGTACGAATGTTCTTAATTTTGGAATATTCGAATTGAATATTATATGAATATACGTAGAATGTTAAAATCGTAAATCATATATTTCTAATAGAGAAGAATATTCTTAGAATATTCGTTGAATTTATTCATTGCCCATTTTATTGCGCATGTGCAGTATACAAGAAATTCGAATTAAATTAAGTGTAAAAGAACCCTTAAGACCATACGCACTATGAACAAGCCTTTAAACGGCCATTATTCATGAGCGGGTTTGTCTTTTGTCGTCATGTGTCGTTAAGTGTTTGGCCATGTTTGCCATGTGCCTTACATGAAATATCGTTTTAATTAGAGGTAATCATCTTTTTTCTTTTATTAATTTCATTTTATCAAATATTAAATAAAACTTAAGAATATTTTTTTATATATTTTTAGTAATATTTTTTACATTCTTTTAACAGTTCAGGATAAATTTATTTCAGGTTTAAGGTTATGCATCACATTTAAGGTTATGCTTGAAGAAAATCACACAAAATACATACCCAGCAAACACCGAGTAACAGTTATATAACTATTACTTGATGTTGGGTATATTGTATCTATTTATTTTCTTATTCTTCATGTAAAATTCTCTTTATATTACAGTGTTCAAGCATCTATATTCTAATAATATTACGTTGCGTCATTTTTGGGTGATTACACACTGGGTCATTAGGACACGAAGCATAAAAGTAAGTACAAATCAAAAACTACTTTATTAGTTTATTTCTTCTTTTTTTTCACATGTCATTGCCAGAGAAAATTCTATAATTATTCTTATACATTTAAAAAAAAAATTTGTTTCACTTTAAATTTAAATTGCTTGAATTTTGTTTCAATTTTAGATTTTGGTACTAGCCTTATATTATATTATAATAGTATTG
The DNA here is from genome assembly GCF_025532165.1 of Camponotus vicinus. Taxonomy (NCBI): domain Eukaryota; kingdom Metazoa; phylum Arthropoda; class Insecta; order Hymenoptera; family Formicidae; genus Camponotus; species Camponotus vicinus. Next base: position 14,305,897 of record NW_028141967.1, on the reverse strand, counting down.
TTTTTAAAATTAAATAATGCTTAAATGCAAAAAAAGTCGTACTTTTTTTAGAAAAGTTAAGAAAAATACAGACACGTGTTATGAACTTATAAATGATAATTTTAATACACGTACTGATACTATTGTTACTTCTACAGAAATTTGCAGAATCAATTGTAGTAATGAACATTAACAGCTTTGACGAGATAAGTGATAATGAAAGCTATATTTCTAATGAAAATTTTTTTGATATTTTTATAGAAAATAACAACAATAGTTTAAACAATTTTGATAACCAATGCTCTACATCGTGAGTTACCCTCTACATCTGCTTACAATAAATCTTCATTTGAAACTGTAAAACCATCTGCTAATCTATATGGTAATATTATATATTACATTCTATTTTTATTTTTACTAAAAAATATTTGTTAGATGTTGTGTATTCTTTCTTTAATGTACATTATAATAATAGTTTACATTAATGTTTGTTATATCTAAAAATGGACATTACTAATTGTAAAAAATGTATGTTTATAAAAATACTTTGTTTCAGATCATAATTTCAAAAGACAAGTATTACGACAATTGCAAATAATTAATCTAATTGTAAGACAACAACAAATTTCAGAAGATCTGAGCGTTTTATTGATGAAAGCAAATTGTGAAAAAGATGAACCAATTATATCAAATGAAGAGTCTATATTTAAAAATTATAATTTTCCTTTAAAAGAAATAAAAGAATTAAAAGCTATAGAAGAATTTCTAATCGAAGACAATAATTTCAAAAAATTTGTAAGTAAATTTATTTACTGATGCATTTTTATTGTATTTATATAAATTTAGAAATTTAGAAATTTGTATTTTAGGTAACGGAAATTATAAAAATTGGAGGAACATCCTACAAACAGATGGTGAAACGCGTTTTAACAAGAATAATATCTAATGATTTGTCTAAGACTTATAGTTGGATAGGTTTTAAAGAAAAACGTAACTTTTCTAATCTTCGAATTTGCTCAGCAATATTAATTGCTGTACAAAAAACGCATGGCTGTTCCGAAGCGATGATAGAGGCTGTAATAAAATATTGGCTTTTAAAATCTATCGAACGACAGAAGTAGTCAACAAAAAAAAAATTCGTAAGATTTACAAGTACAAGAAAATTTTATTTTGAATGCATATTCTCAAGTAAAAGATAATTTTATTTTAAGTGCAACTTATGTGCAATTTTATTTTGAAGTTTTATTTTGAATGCATATTCGCAAGTAAAAGATAATTTTATTTTAAGTGCAACTTAAGTGCAATTTTAAGTACCAAAGATAAAAAATGACATTTGACATTTTTTAAAATGATTATTGTGCATTTCTAAAACACTTCAAGTTTTTAGAAATGAACAATAATCATTTTTTTCTAGTTTTCACTTTTGTTGGAATGTATAATTATTTTTATAAATTGTGTTTTTTTCAGATTCATATGTACACTTAAATATTAGACACTTAGACATAATCTTTGGTAATTCTGTTATGTTAAAAAATTTTGATTTTATGAATTCTAGAATTAAATTCAAAAGTATTATTTCCATTATAAATATAATATATTTTATATTTATATGATATTTATATAAATATTATAAAATATTAATAAATACATGTTTATATGTATTTTTATAAAAATATGTGTAAAAAGTTTTAAAAATTATTTTTTAAAATAAAAAAATGAACTCAAAATTACTTTATGTATTTATTAATTACATAATGTAAACTTCTGTAACATATATAATCAAATAATCAGTTCTAAAAAACATGAAATTGTTCATTTTCAAAAGCAGTTAAATTCATCTTTTTTATAAGAACAAAAATTACTTAAAATACAAAAGAAATTGATAATATGGAAGTGTTAAAATTAAAAAACAGATATCAGTTAATAGAAAAAATTAATACTTTAACATTCTCAACTTATATTATTTTCTATTTAATTTTTTGTTTTTTTCGTAAAAAGGTGAAATTTAGTTGTTTTTGAAAATAATAATTTATGTTTATGGAGAGACTATTTATTTTATTCTAATGTAAATACATAAGTCCATATTCTGAATCCTCTTTTATCGATAAAAGTGCTTCTAAAAGTGGCTTATAAGTCTTTTCATTGGCTACAAGCCACTTTTAGAAGCACTTTTATCAATAAAAGAGGACTCAGAATATGGGCCATAGAATGAGTATAGAATATTCTGTGTAATATATTACGCACATTTATAGAACATTCTATTAGAACATATATGGAATATTCTATAAATATACATAAAATGTTACATAGAATATTCGATAGATTATTCTAGTCACATTCAAAAAACATTTAAAATAGTGCCATTCGAATATACTGTAAACATACTATAAATATATAAGAATGTCTTATAGAATATTCGAAACATTCTTAAAGAATATTCATAGCACGTTCATAGAAATGTTTAGTGTTATCTGGGTAGCGATAACGTGGGATATCGGCAGATGCCATTTTAGACAAGAAAGTCGCACATACGACAAATACTCTATTTGTACACTTCGAATCGAACAGGGTCAACAAAGACAGAGAAATCGAACACGCGATACCTGCGTAAACAAAAGCACTAAGAACAAAAGGCAGGTATCGGATATGTGTCATCCTTTAATAGTCAACACGATAAAATTAAAAAATTAAAAAAAAATTGTTTTTTAAAAGAAATCTATTTATATGTAACATATATATATATACAGGGTCTGTCCGGAAAGTAATGCGTCGCATTTTTTTGTGACGTGACTATACGTCGCAGTGCGGTCGGACCGGTTGGGGAGAGTGGGGGGAACCCTTAGCTTTCCAGCGGTTGGTCAATTGTCTCCGTGCGCTTGAAGGGTTAGGACCACAGACTTCTATATATATATACTAGACTGCTAACTCCTTATATATAAGACGGCTTCGATTTTATGTACAAATCACAGATAGGTATATAAAGGTATTCTATTCTGCGCATGCGCTCTGCGATAACGCATGTTTATATGTATATACATACGCAAGCTAGGTTAAGTATATGATATATATCTATATCGATGGTATCTGCGCATGTGCAGAATAAGTCACGTTAGTACATAAAATGTGAGGACATTTCATATAAGCAAAATATGGGGAGTTAGCAGTCTAGTTATATTAGAAGTCTGTGGTTAGGACGGCTTTTTTCGTGAACGTCTACGTAGTAGTCGCGTCGAACTTATGATGGAGAAAACTTTAGAGCAACGCTATGCGATAAAGTTTTGCGTGAAGCTGAAAAAGACGCCGCTCGAAACTTTTGAAATGCTTAAGGAAGCCTTCGGGGACGATTGCCTTTCCAGATCGCAGTCCAACAGATGGCACAAGATGTTTAGAGAAGGTCGGGAGGAGGTCGCCGACGAGGCCCGCGCAGGATGACAACCGTTTTCGGCAAGTCCAATAATTCCGACATCAAGCGAACACTCATTCGACGGTCTGAATTCAGTAACTGGCGCACACGAGTCACATGGTCGTCCGTTCGCGATGTTGACGGGCGTCCTGCGCGGGCCTCGTCGGCGACCTCCTCCCGACCTTCTCTAAACATCTTGTGCCATCTGTTGGACTGCGATCTGGAAAGGCAATCGTCCCCGAAGGCTTCCTTAAGCATTTCAAAAGTTTCGAGCGGCGTCTTTTTCAGCTTCACGCAAAACTTTATCGCATAGCATTGCTCTAAAGTTTTCTCCATCATAAGTTCGACGCGACTACTACGTAGACGTTCACGAAAAAAGCCGTCCTAACCCTCCAAGCGCACGGAGACAATTGACCGACCTACCGCTGGAAATCTAAGGGTTCCCCCCATTCTCCCCATCCGGTCCGACCGCACTGCGACGTATAGTCACGTCACAAAAAAATGCGACGCATTACTTTCCGGACAGACCCTGTATATATATATATATATATATATATATATATATATATATATATATATATATATATATATATTAAAAATACAAATTAAATCAAGGATGATAATTTAATTAAAGATAAGCCTTTTGAAATTATGCAACATTTATATGTAATAATTTTTCATGCCATATAAAATACGTATAATAAATATATAAGATCAAAAAAATTCTAACATCAGAAATGTTCTTTTTATATTTAGACTTCCTTCTTTGTAAAATATATTGTACGGAAGGACAAAAACAGCAGTAGTAATAAAGCAATAAAAGAGAAAACGAGTTGAAGGTTATAGATGCCTCGAAAAATCATTGATCCGTATGCGTATGGCAGATGGCTCTGAATTGATTTTTGTAAATAACCTTCCGATAGGTAATCTAAGAAAAAAATTTTTTTTAAAAGGTCTAACACATAAAGGCGAGAAAAAGCGGCAACTCTTTTGAGAATCGAAGAAAATTGCAAGTAGTTAAAAAATAAATGATAAAATGAAAACGGACACAAAAAGATAATGATGCTTCGAACAAACGAGTGTATAATGATATTTTCGTAATAATCAGAAATTTACTCTGTTTATTTGGTTTTGTTCTTTGTTTCATTCTATTTTAATTTCTATTTTTATAAAATTATATATATACATATTACAGATATAAAATAATATCTGAGACATAGAAATGATCTATAAGTACAACTAATTCCAAATAATTAATTTAAATAATGTTATGTGTGTAAACTCAGAGATTTTAAAAATCTTAAAACAAAAATTGCATAGCATAGACAAGTTTTCTTAATTAAAATAAACGGAAAACCCTTTTTCGAAATTCTAATTACATACTTTAATGGAAATAAAAAAAAATAACTCGAACACAAATATTTCAACTAATTGTACATAGAGAAAATTTATGTTTTGTTCAATTGAAATGTGTCAATAATCAATTAAGAAAGGACTCCGCACATTTTATATGAAAAAAGTGGCTTCGGTCAAATTGGCTGAAATTGAAATATGTTGTAATTTAAGTGGTGGTTCGGTTTGATTTTTTGCCTGAAGAAACTTTTGATCAGCACCATCTAAATTACAACATATTTCAATTTCAGCCAATTCGCCTGATGCTATTTTTTCATATAAAATGTGTGCGGGGTTCTTTACATTACAATCGAATAATAAATCTATAATTAATTCTAAAGAATTAAAAACTTAAAAAAGCTAAATAAATTCATAACAAAAAATGTTCATGTGTGATATTTTGCTAAGTATTTAAATAGAGATTAACTATTATTTAAAAATGCATTAAGTAATTTAATAAACGAAAACAAATAACAAAAATTTGTTTTGTTTTTTATATTATGCATTTTTAAAAGCTTACATATTTTCTTCAAAAACAAAATATAAAGAATTAAAAAATGTTCAAAAATACGTTAAATAATATTAATTCGTGAATAGATTAATGGATTCGAAAGAAATTCGGAAGAAATCGACATTATGCATGAAATAGCTATAAAGAATGCATAATTAATGATTATCGTCTTATCGTTTTATCGCAGATTTTCTTTTCTTATCTAAGAATTATTCACAAACATAAATCTCTGTTTATTTATAAAATAAAAATATTTTCTTTTCTTATAAGAAAAGTTCTATTTATTTATTCAAATTGGTATATATATATATATAAAGAGATGTTACTCAGAAGTGATTTAACATGTATATGAAATATCCGTTATTTCGAAGTACTATTTCAAAGCTCTATTCTCGTTCTCTCTTTCTTCTTCTAAATGTGTAAAAAAAAGTTAATATAATATACTTTTTATCGTCGAATTTATAGACAATACTGATCTTAATGAATAATTTTGATAAAATGCATATTCAGTGTAAATGTAAGACACGTGCTAACAATTATAAATATGCTAACTATATTTACACTAGGATTAGATAATAGAAAAGAAATTTTTTGTGTGCTCCATTAATTTATATTAATTTATGTTATCATACTTGAGCAATAAACTAATTTATTATGTAGAGATATAAAAAAAATTCACAGAATTTCTCACTTCTGATATCATTAATATATTCAAAATGACGTGCAGTAGAACAATAGAAACGTTAAATATAATTTTAATCTTAAAATAAATCCTTAACATAAAAAAAATGTAATATATGTACATGTAATTTATATATATATATATATATATATTTTTTTTTCTTTTTTTTTGACTATATTTGTAGTGCATATTCGGATTAAAAAAAATTAAAGTAAAAATTATAAATGAAGAAATACCTTCGAGAAAGATCTTCCAAAGTTAATTGTTTAGAACTAACGATACCTTTCATGCTGATGCTTCCGTTTTCCAGGACATCACATTGAAAACACGTGTTATCATAGCTAACACGAAAAATACAAACAAATAAAATAATTCCAACGTTCTAATGAATACATTAATTAGTTTTATGTAACTAGTTCACGTTTATGTAAGCACGCGGTGTGTAAGCGAGATTAAGAAGTAGAGAGTAAGAATTTTACTGTAGCATCCACTACGACCGTTACTACGCGTCTGTCGTTTGCAGCAAGCACAGAACACACTGTGTCCGATAGTCCAACACAGGATTGTTCGAACTTCAAACTGGATTTTTCGCGCATGCACAGTGAATCAATAGAGTTTCTAGAGAGAGGGGACAGTATTCACTAGTTAGTTCTTGGGTATGTCCTTTTTAGCTGCACTGCTGCACTAGTGCAATAAGTTAGAAAGAGACAAACATAATTTCTTTCACTCTAACTAGGCTGCGTTCCAAAATTCACTGCCAGTACTAAAAATCTATAATTTACGTGACGTACACTATAGATTTTCAGTACCGGCAGTGAATTTTGGAACACAGCCCTAATTGCACTAGTGCAGCAGAGCAGCTAAAAAGGCCCCTTATGTTGACTAGTTAGTTCTTATGTTTAAGAGGTTTTAAGTACTAGAGACTTCCTATCGAGAGAATCTGGACAATGTCGATGTGATTTTTGATTGGTTCATTTTCAGTCCAAAATGTATATACTCATCGATTGTATAGATCTTACAGTTGAATTGTAAATGTCTTATAATAATATTGATGACATGGAGATTTTGTAATAAAAAAATCATGCTTATTTTCATATAAAATTTAAAATAATAATAAGAATCACATAGAAATAATAATAATAAGAAGAAGAATCACATAGAAATAAAAAATCATGCAAAAATAAAAGTAAACCATGTGAATTAATACAATAAGATACAGTAACTCTTATTGATATTCGTACCATAATACTTAAATAATTAAATAATTATTAAATAATTAATAATGAAAACAATAATTACAAGATAATTAAAAATTAATAATTAAATAAAATTTAAAAATATTTAATCTATATATACTTACTTGATATAAAATTAAAGAATTTAATGAGTTTATGAATTTAATAAATATTAAAGCACTTAACATAAGATGTCAAAAATATATAAACTTTATTTATTTATTTCATGTAATTGTTTATATACTAAATAATTTAAAAAATTCAAATAATTAATTTAATTCATATAAGTAAAAAAACTAATAAATTTTCAACATTATAATTCAACATTAAATAAACAGATTAATTATTTTTTCAAGTATTATTTTTTAATATTAACTATTTTTTAAGTGTCCATGTATATTAATTCATTGTACATATGACACGTTTTTACTTTTTATTTTCTTGCCAAATATTCAATGCATAATGATTTGAGGAAAATACTCCACTTTTTCTAATATACATATATATATATATATATATATATATATATTTAAAAAATATATATACATATGCTCTTATAATTAAAATTATTATATTATATTATTACATTTGAAGACGGACTTGAAGTGGTTCCAAACAATTATTTGAAATAAACATATTATTTGAAAAATATATGGAACATATTGTAAATAACGTCGTATTATTTTCTGAAATTTATTATTATTAATTTTTTGCACATATATATATATATATATATATATATATATATACATACATACACACATATGATTAACACGTTAAGCGACGTCGGTCTCTAGGGACCGACAGTATCAAGCTTAAAAATATAAATGTTGTAATTTATCAATTACATGATATAATACAAAAAGATATGTTTTTACACTTTTTTAATGTATTTTATTGAAACATTCTAAACAGATATGAGGTTTGTCTTTACATGTATTACAAAAAGTGATGACTTTTCTGATTAAATTTCTGACACTTTTCTGCTCGAATGATTTTACATTATAACATTCAGAATAATATTTTCGAACTTCACGTATCTTTCCGTCTTTTATTCTTCATTAACTGAGCCTTTCTTACAGTTTAAACGGAAAGTGAAACAAAATTGTCATCGCGTTGAGCGCGTTATCTTCTGTTTATACTCTATCCCAAACATCCGTTGAGCGCACGCCGCCGCCTGAACGGAAAGTATAACAAAATCGACTCCGCACTTAACGTGTTAATATATGTTGATATTTTTCAATAACTGTAGGAAAATAGTACATTTTTATTACGAGTATATTATTTTATTGCAATGAGAGAGAATTATGTAGTGACAAGACAAAAGTTTAAATAAACCGAAGAAATATCTGATCTTATCTCTAACTCTAAATTTAAAATAAAAAATAACTTCAGAAGTCAAGGATAAATTATATAGAACAAATCATTGACACAATAATAGCAATGAATTATCAGATGAAAGTCTTATTTCAAAGCTTTAAGGGATTCCGAAAATTTTGTTTACTAATTATTAATTAATAATAATTAATATCTTAATTAAATTATTAGAAAATATTAAATCATTAGAAAATATTTCTCAATTTTTAAAAATTACATTATTATTTATTAAAATTTATGTTTGGTAATCAGTAATGGTGAATATCACGATAAGTAATAAACTGAACAAATCGCTTCAACATATAATAATTAAATGACAATATCATATTATAATTGAATGACAACATAAAATAAAAAATTATGCATACTCTTATGAATATTCTTATGCATGCTCTTCATATATTAACAGATAACTTTTGTGAGCAACTACTATAATCACAATAGAGTTAAGTTTGAAACATTTGATTTTATATCTATTATTGTCTCTTTCAGTTAAAAAAAATAAAAGAGTAGCCACTTTAGGTGAAACATCTAAATATATATATCCGATATGCGATGCATTGCGCGCGAGAACATTATCGTGTCCTTTGATTATTTTATTATATTAGGAGTATAACTAAGTTCCCGCCGCTCATAATTAAATGGCTCCAGCTGCAAATGTAGTGAAGTTAGGCATTTGTCAATAAAATTAAGTTCGCAAAAATTCATTTTTTGTGAAAGAGATATTTTTTGAATCAATTTAAAATTAAATGTGATAAGTTGTTTTTTCGACATATACTTCTTCACTACTTTGATTTAAATAAAACTGCAGCTGAAGCTCATCGATTGATTTCTGAAGCAGTCACGGCTGACCACTACCAGTAACAATTACACCGATTGAATGATGAATTGATGCGAAAAAGGCCAGTGATCGACGTAAAGTGATTCTTTTGCATGGCAACGCGCGACCTCATGTTGCAAGAATTGTAAAAAAATTATTGGAGCTCGAATGCGAAGTCGCACCAGCCTTTATTCTCTAGACTTGGCCCTATCGGATTACCTTTTCCGATCAATGCAACATGCGCTCGCCGATACACACTTCTCCAATTACGAAGAAGTCCATGCATCGATCAATGGATTGCTTCAAAAAACAAGTCGTTCTATCGTCGCGGAATCCAACTTTTGCAAAAAAGATGGGAAAAAGTCATAGAAAACGGATTATATTTTGATTAATATATTAATTCATTTTCTTATTAAAATAAATGCATTTTTCAAGTAAAAAAACGGCCGGAACTTAGTTATACACCTAATATTATTATTGTTATTTTGTTTGCTTTCAGGTTCATATAAACATATAAACAATGCACTGTAAATGGTTTTATTAATAATATTATTAAAAAAGTAAACTATAATTTATAAACGTCTTCATTTTCTGTAAAAAATACTTGTTTATTAGACGAAAAGATCATAGATGATAAAAAGTTATAATATAATTAAGTAAGTCATTAACGTTTTATTATTAACGTTTTTGATAATAAGGTTAATTCTTTATGATTGGTTAAAATTGACATAGTCATATGCTTTCAGATTTAAATTATATGATAATAAAAGTAATATAAAAGAAAACCTAAGTTGGTTTTGTCTATTTATGAAAATAAGTATTTTAAATATAAAAAATTATCCAAAATTAAAATTAGAAGTAGTAAGTATGAATATATATGATATCAATATTTGATTATTTTAAATGTTTATTTATATTACTTGTGTTACAGATATTAAAAAAGGAAAAGAAGGAAAAAATATTAATTTTTAATATTTTAAGTTATATCGTAGGTCGTAGAGAGAGAGAAGATTTGTAAAAAAATGTCGGGGCGATACGTAAGGAATACAAACTCGTACAAACTCGAGAGAAGAAATACCACGTGATATTATTATAATTGGAAATGATTTCATAAAACTCGCTGACGCTTTCCTCTCGAACAATACACAACTCAAGTCGAACTCGAACGTTACTCTCCGCTGTCGGGACTACAAGGATTTCAAATCAAAGGGCCACACTAATGTGTCGCTTGCGCAACGACATACCATTCAACGTTGACCATTCGTGATCCCATCCTCTGATCCTTCCGCGCGGTTCAACTACGTAAAGGGTTCTTCGGCACTCGGCCTTGAGGCGCCGAGGAAGAATTTCTTACAAATTATTTACAAAATTATTAAAGAGATTATTAAACAATTAAAAAAGAATATATAAGTATCTGCATTTGCAAAACTATACATGACGATAATAATAAAGTGGCAGTTATTTTGTGTCTTTTTTCATTCAGAACGGTTGTAATAGAGAAGCTTCAGAAAACTCTAATGTATATTAGTGCAATAAACCTTCAGACCTTCCTCTAAAAATTTATTGCACTAGTATACATTATACTTCAGAAATTTTATGAAAACCAATAGACCTAATTATATCAGACAGAAGAATGAGAGGTGTCACGGCCCGCTTTTAGGTGATCCCTGAAAGCGATACGCCCTCTGTGGACCTTAAAAACGTGCACCTAAACTACGAAGCCAAGGTGCACGAATGTTCTCAGAGGATAACATATAAGGTGCACAATTTCTGGTTCTATTCCGTGCTATGTGCACAAAATGTCGGTAGCACCAGTGCTGTATAGTGTGACGTCCCGATCAATAATTTTCTTCTTTTACCATATAAGTGGATTCCTTCTTTACCTTATTAAAATTTGTGCAATTCCATCTAATTACAAAAGAGCAAGATTGAAGGAAATATCATCTTTTGTTAACATTAGCATCATAATTACATTTATCTTTAATTATATTTTATTTATTTTTTATATTTTAATTATTTTAAATAATTATTTTAACCAAATTTATTAGAGTTATAGTATTAATTTTATAAGGATACTTATATAAAAAGAATTATACGTTCATCAACGAATAATGCATTGTACAAGGGAGCGATATTGAAACGCCTTAAGATTCGAGCGCTTTTATCTATTATGGAATGTAAATCATAACTATAGATAACGACCGTCGTCATTCCCTCGTTATGACATCATTTGTAAATTTTCGGTTAATTAAATATTCCACTTAAGTAATATCGAAATTAAGTAATAAGAGCAAAATTCAAAATTGTACATAGCCAAATTTGGAAAGAGGAACTAAGCCTGCAATAGAATTGTAATATTATTAAGAGGATTCGTTCATATATTTCACACGGCGACTTGCTCTCGCTAATCAGCTAAACATAACATCCGCATACCAAGCTCTGGCCGATCGATATTCCAACGGACAAAGAAGATGACGAAATTTACATTATCTAATCCCCCACCAAATCGTACTAAGGAGGACCAGCGTCTACCGGCATTGTCACGGAGGACCAGAAGTTTTTTCTCCGACTTACAGTTAAGACGTACTCTGATTTTCGCTGATTGTCCACTGCATTATTCACTGACTTGATTGTAACTACTTATACACTTCTATTCTGTACAATATAAATGTATAGTTAATTGGAAAGTTTACGAAAGATTTTACTAAAAACCACTCTTTACCGCCGAATTTTGAAATCCATTATCCATTGGGAAATTCACACTGCAGGATCTCTGAATTTCGAGCGATATTTCTGACCGATCTAGAAGGAAGGAAGAATATCAATTATTCTCTTAGTAAGTAAAGAATAATTAGAAACTAGGTGAGTCAAAATTATTTTAATCTTTTTCTATCATATTATAATTATTATAATTAATGCCATTAATTTAATTTCCATTGGATTATTTAACATAATTTTGTCATTATTATTTTTCTTGATATAATTATTTTGTACGATTCATAATTATTACTATAATTTATAATTGTTAATTATCCTATTATTTGAGTTCATTATCATTATTTGATTATTATCATTTATTAATAAATGAAATGATTGAGTTAATAATATTTATGTTAATATTGATTATTTTAATTTTATTCATTCTTTCGACATTACTTTATGATCAATTGCGTTTTCTTATTTAATCTAATCATTTAGTTATATTATATTATTTTATTTTATCTTTTTATTCCGTTTATCTTTATTTAGAATTTAATTTTAAATTTGATAATAGATCATAATCTCCCTCATCCCCAGTAAACCCGATGAATGCAGGGTGACTGAAAAATACGGGAGGCATTAAAATAAAAATAATTAAGTTATCCATCTCGGTATTATAGTTTTCTATTATTTTGTAACCGGGACGTAACAAATTTTGGTGGCAGCGGTGGGATGATTGTTATTGATCTATTGTCAAATTATTCTATTTGATGGTGAAATTATATGGTGTATTTATATTTGTGTTTTATATACTCTTTCTAGAATTTGTATTTCTTTGGTAAAACATAATTCGCAATTATCTTTGGTGAATTCTGTTTGGTTAAATTTTTGGTGTATCTTATTACGGTCCTATTTTATTTGTAATTTACATTTTTACTTTCTATTTGCAATTGAATGACTTTTCTTAAAATTTTAAAACAAAATGCCACTCTCAACTCGTTCTCAAACATCAGCAGATGCTGAGTTAGAAATTAGACAAAAGCAGCCTGACGAACGCGAAAAACAATTGCGTGCGCAACATCAATCTTTATTACATGAACGCGAAGTAATGGAAAGGCGCGCTAATGAAGCTATCGATGCAAATTCTTTAATGCAGATGCTTTCTCAAATACAAACCGAACTTTCACAACTACGAAAATTACCGGAACAAATTAATACGTTGGAACAGCGCATAAACGAAACTTCTCGGGCTGCATCCGCCTATGAAGAATATCAGGACGCGCCGCTTCAAAACGAAGTGTCAATACAAATGCCAACCTTAAAACTGAAAGATGTTGTCGCTAACATTCCGAATTTTGACGGATATAAAATTTCGGTATTTCAATTCGCCCGTTCTTGTGAACGCGCTCGCGATTTATTATCCTCTGTACAGGAACCTCAGTTAGTTCAACTTATTGTTAATAAGCTAGAAGGCGATGCTTACCAAGCTGCCGAAGGAAATATGTATACTCGCGTAGTTGATTTATTGGATAAATTAAAAGCTATCTTTGCACCAAACAAATCTATTGCACAATATCGAGGTGAACTTGCTAATGCTTATAAAGCGTCTAATGAAACAATTTTAAAGTACGCCGGAAGAATAAAGGATTTGAAATTCGCTATAATAGACGGAAGCAGACGACAGGGTAAAGGAACAAGCCGTGCTCTTATGGCACGAAATAGACGAAGAAGTCCTAGAAGCTTTTATTAATGGTTTACCATCCGATATAATAACTCGTCTTGAGCACCGGCAAATACATAGTTTAGACGAAGCTATTGAATGGTCCGTAAAGATCTCAAAAAGCTTAGAAGCAGAAAAATTGCGCGAACGTCAGAACTCCCAAAAATCAAATCAATTATTACGTTCTGATATACAAACTACAAAATTCCCTGATCCTGAACCACCGAAATCAATTTTAAAGAATTCTAATTTAGCTCCACGACCATGGATAAAACCTTTAATTCCCGGTCAACCAGGACCAAATTCTCCAGACATATGTCGCTACTGTAAAAATCCGGGACACAGCATTTCGAATTGTAAAAAGTTAGCATATCGAAACTCTTTACAGAACGCGGAAAACTCAGAAAGCCGCCCGGTAGCGAGCGCGGCCCGGGATACGGCACAAGCTACAGCGCACCCGATCGAAGCGGAATCAATAATAATCAATGGCTGAACAATTCTTCCATTAAAAATCAGGTTACTAACTTCGTTCCCGAATCGTCCCCAACAGTAGTGGTAGTAAATTTAAGAGAACCCGCTCGGTTGCCAAAGATTATACTATCGTGTAAAGATTTAAAGGGATACTGTAATTTCATGATAGATTCCGGTTCCGTTATAAATATAATTAAGTTAGAAAATTTAAATAATGTACCTATAGACGTAAAAGATGTATTAATTCTTAGAGGTATTTCTAAGGTCTCAATTAGAACATTAGGATCTGTAGTCTTTACAATAGTAGGTAAGATAACAAAATTTCACGTCATACAAAATGATGTACCTATTCCCAGTGATGGAATTCTGGACTCCGAATTTTTAGAAGATAATCGTGCTATTCTAGATTATGATAAAAGACAATTAACCGTGGGAAAAATTGTAATTCCATTTTACGATAGAAAGGAAATAAAATTACCAGCTCGAACGGTGGTAACAACTGCATTCAATATTACTAATCCAGAAAAACAAGAAGGATACATACCATATTACGAACCCGTTAAAGGAGTATACTTTGGCGAAGCACTTGTTGCTAATTCACAAGGTAAAGGGCATTTAAAAATATATAATGTCACTGAGAGTGATTACAGAATGATATTAGAGCCCACCTGCACCTGATTGATTACTATTCTACTAATTTAATCGACCCCGTCGATTCTATTAATTCCACTGATTCCACTGATTTCGCTGATTCCACTGATTTTTCTATTGATTCTCGTAACCTCACCAAGACTACTAGTCCTACTGACCTTACTAATTCCATGACTCTTTATTGTTCCGAGGAATTGAATATCGAGAATCCATCTTTAAAAACTAAAGATCGTTATACCATATTAAAGGATTCAATCAATTTAAACCATTTAAACGAAGAAGAAAATGAACATGTAAAAGCTATATTGAAAAAGAACGAAGACTGTTTCTTTTTACCGGGAGGCAAGTTAAAATCTTCTAATGCCACTAGCCATTCTATTCCAACCACCGACGATATTCCTATTCACGTTAAACAGTACCGATATCCACCAATCCATAGAGAAGAAAATCAATAAACAAGTAAATAAATTACTAGAAAATAATATTATCAAACCCTTTGTATCTCCATACAATGCACCTCTTTGGATTGTTCCCAAAAAGTCGACTATAGAAGGAGAGAAAAGGTGGAGAATGGTAATCGATTTCAGGAAATTAAATGAAAAAACAATTGGGGATGCATATCCTCTGCCTAATATCATTGAGATTCTCGATCAGTTAGGAAGCGCAAAGTGCTTTTCTATTTTTGATTTGGCACAGGGCTTTCATCAAATTCCTATGAGTCCAAACGATATGGCAAAGACTGCTTTTTCTACCCCCTATGGGCACTATGAATGTCAAAGAATGCCGTTTGGCTTAAAAAATGCACCAGCCACGTTCCAGAGGCTTATGGATAATGTATTAACAGGCCTGCAAGGAAATGAGCTATTTGTATATCTAGATGATATAGTAGTATATGCGCGATCATTGGAGGAACATAAAATAAAAATAGAAAAACTAATGCACAGATTAAGAGAAGCTAATCTACAACTTCAATCTGAGAAATGTCAATTTTTAAGACATGAAGTGATATACTTAGGTCATGTGATTAGTTCAGAGGGCGTTAAACCAGACCCGGATAAAATAATCGCGGTTAAAAATTTTCCCATACCTAGGAATCAGAAAAACATTAAGCAGTTTTTAGGTTTGACTGGTTATTATCGTAGATTTATTAAAAACTTTTCAAAGATAGCAAAACCACTGACTGACTTGTTAAAAAAGGACACACCTTTTATATGGACTCCTTTACAGGAAAAGGCATTTAATGTATTAAGGGACGAACTTTGTAAGGAACCTATCCTTCAATATCCCAATTTTAATGAACCTTTTATTCTAACAACAGATGCTTGTGGATACGCTATTGGTGGTGTGTTAAGCCAAGGATCTCTCGGAAAAGATCTTCCAATATCCTATACTTCCAGAGTATTAAACAACGCCGAAAGGAATTATTCAACCATTGAGAAGGAGTGCCTTGCTATCATTTACTGTATAACATACTTTAGACATTACCTATACGGGCGGCATTTCACCATTCTAACAGATCACAAACCTCTGGTCTGGCTGCATTCTATTAAGGATCCGAGCTCCCGTCTTTGGAAATGGAGGTTAAAACTATCAGAGTATGATTTTGAAATCAATTACAAAATGGGTAAAACTAACACCGTAGCTGATGCTTTATCAAGAAACCCACCTAATACTATACTATCTTCTCTACATGTTTGGGATAACAGTTCCAACGAATCATCTTATCAAACCGTTACCCAAAACCCTACTTCCTTTACACATACTAACACCGCTTTATCGTCCACTGTAAATAATGATCCGCAAATCTTTCTTACTGATTGCCTGAGCTCAGATAACGAGATAGATTCCGACGAAGATCAACAAGTCTAGAATCAAATTTTATTAATGATGACGAATCAATTTTAAGAATAAAAGAAACTCGCGATTCATTACTAACTCAAAAAGACAATCATATCATTTTTATAGATTTAAATGGAGACCCTTTTGATAGAGGCGCGAAGGACTACCAAAAAGCAAATAAATTTCCTAAATACAATAACTTAACTTTTGAAAGAGCTCGTGTAACTAATATAAACAATAAAGTTTTAATAGCTCTCCCGATTAAAGCTAATGCACGTACGCAAATCGAGCGTGAGGGAATTATAAATTGTATACGATCTTTAACTGACGTAATCCAAGAATTAAGGTTAACTTCTGTTAGTTTAGCACAAACGGATTATTATGATGCGGTACCATGGAATTTTCTATATAAAACTTTAAAAAGATTTTTAGATGATCAA
Organism: Camponotus vicinus; assembly: GCF_025532165.1. Lineage (NCBI taxonomy): Eukaryota > Metazoa > Arthropoda > Insecta > Hymenoptera > Formicidae > Camponotus > Camponotus vicinus. The sequence continues at coordinate 14,288,677 of NW_028141967.1, read as the reverse complement.
CCGATAACTTTAACAGTTTGTAAATCTTTAATACGCTGCCCTCAATTAGATGAGAGAAAAAATTTAATATATGAAAAGCATGCGACAAAAATAGGAGGACACAAAGGTGTAAATAAAACATATAATAGAATCCGTCAAAATTATTATTGGCCAACAATGAAACAAGATATTCAAAATTATATTCAAAATTGTAGAGACTGTCAAATTAAGAAACTAACTAGAATCAAGACGAGGCAACCCATGTTGATAACCGACACTCCAGGAGCAGCATTTGATAAAATTTCTATGGACATAGTGGGTCCTTTACCTACTACACGCAATAACTACTCGTACATATTAACAATGCAGGACCTCTTAACGAAATACTCAGTAGCCTCACCCTTAAGAAGAGCAGATTCCCTTTCAATCGCCGAAGCATTCGTAAAAGATTTCATTTGTATTTATGGAGCTCCTCGAGCCTTGCTGACTGATCAGGCTCCTACCTTTTTCACCTCCCTAATGAAGGCCATTGCTTCTTATTTCAAAATTAAACAATGCCGCACTACAGCATACTATCCTCAATCAAACGGTTCAATCGAACGTTCCCATCACGTGCTAACGGAGTATTTAAAAATGTATACTAACCGCAATAATGAATGGGATGAACACTTAATGACTGCCATGTTTGCTTATAATACTTCTGTGCATGAAAGTACTAATTACACACCATATGCTTTAGTCTTCGGTCATCTTCCTAGGGTACCTTCCTCTATTAACATTTTGGAAGAATATAAAGATTTAGCTTACCCAGACTATCTAACCAAACTGTTTAATACTTTAACTTCATCTTGGGAATTAGCTAAAGAAAATCTAACAAAATCAAAGGAAAAAAAGTAAAAGACATTACGATAGAAAATTGAATACTAAAAATTTTAAAGCAGGTGATCAAGTTGATTTGTTAAAAGAACCTATAAGGAATAAATTTTCTGATCAATATTCCGGACCATACAAAATTCTTGAAATGTTACCTATGAATAATGTAAAAATTAACTTCAAAGGAAAGCCGCATGTAGTACATATCAATAAATTGAAGTTATCAAAGACCACACCCACAGATCCGGGATGAAGGAAAGCGATATTTAATTAAAATGTAAACGCAGCCCGGATCCCCGGATCCAAAATTGAAATAATCTACCGATACTTGTATTTATATCAATACTTTAATTAATTATATATTATTTTACTCGCAGGCAATAATCGTCATTATATTGACTTCAACCTTGCTCTCCGGCACAAAAGCCATTATTACGTACGATTGCGGAGGAACCTACCTCAACGTAACAACAGTCTCTCTACTTAGGCCAGGTGAATGCGATCTAACTATAGACACACAAACAATTAACAATACATATATACAATTATTACAATTATCCAGTTATACTCACACCGAAGTCATACAATGTAAAGTAGAAATTATGCGAACCATATATTATTGCGGTATGCACTCTCATGTCTCTGTCGTACAAAACGGATACGCAAGCTACTTACAAGAAACTTCACGTAGTAAATGCATTCAAATGCATAGAGAGGGACTACTTAAAATAGGAGACTCTAATATAATAGACGGGCTAAATCTAGTAACTAAAATCTAATAACACTTATTATCGTAGTATCACTATGGCAGGAAAAATAAATGTAGACGGAACATGCAAGGGCGTCCAATATTCAGATTATTATGGTACATGGGACGATGTAATCGTACAAGCAACCGTAAAAATTTCGTTAAAATCTTCATATATACCTGTAAAATTAACCGCAGGAAAGGTGATGCTAAGATCCGGTACTGTTTGCGATTTAAGTGAAGAAACCTGTATAGACTCGGACGATGGATATACCTTTTGGCAAAGTGTGCCTATAACCGCTTGTGGGTTTGAGGCATATGACGTCTTATTTGAAGGAACCGCTACTAAATTCCAGGGTTCACTTGGAACACAACACACTACCATATTCACCGTAGAGACACAAGATACAACATTCTCTTTTCTGCAAGCACGTAAACATACTATTTGCGGATACACATTATTAGGAACTGAACATCCTAAATTATTTATTTTCGAAACTCAGAAAGGAAACACTTTTAAAACTAAATCAAAAACTGCTGTACAAAATCTAGATATGTTTGCCTATGTGAATTCGAAGTTTGTATATGTCGAAAGGCATATAAGAAATCAAATAACTACACTCTATCAAGATATCATTCTGTAAAGATGTGAATTGGAAAAGCAAGTAATCCAAAATACATTATCACTGGCTGCGATACTACCTGACGAATTCGCATTTAGGCTTATGAAAACCCCCGGCTATATGGCCGTGGCTGCTGATGAAGCAATTCACGTGATCAAATGCATACCTGTTGAAGTTACTCTCCGCAAAACAAACACTTGTAATACAGAATTACCGATTACACTTAGGAACGCGTCATTATACATGACACCAAAATCGCGAATTATCACGAAACATCACACCATTAGAGACTGTAATTCGTTACTTCCGATACTTTATAATATAGATGAAACATGGATGCAATTCAATCCAATGCCTTCTATGACAACATCACCGCGCGAAATCAAGCCACTAACTAAACTCTCTTGGAAGTATTTGTCGCCAAAATCCCTGGTTTCTAGCGGTATTTATTCTCAAGGAGATTTAGATGAATTAAGAGATCATATCATGTTTCCTGCTGAAAAGAGTGCCGTCTTATATACCATCGCTCGAGGCTTTACAGGACAATCGATTCCTTCAGACACAGTATCTTTAAAAAACTTATTAGATGAGAACTTCTTGGACAAAATTTACGATAGTGCTCTATCAAAAATTTGGAACGGCTTTACAGTTTTCGGTACGGCAACAGCCGGAGTCCTCGGAATATTCATGATATTTAAATTAATTAAAATCATATTTGACACTTTGATCCACGGATATGCGTTACATACAGCGTATGGATGTAGCATACACTTGTTAGGAGCGATTTGGAGTTCTTTCACACACTTATTGTTATATCTTGCTAACAAAAATTCCAACCAACAACTACATAGCGAAACGCGATCCAAAGAAGATACTCTTAATGCAACTGCACCTAATCCACAACCAGAAAACATACAAACACAGCCACAACCTATGCAAGCCATACCTGTAGTTTATTCTTTTCGGGACTTAAGAACGAAATTAGATGGAAGTGAACAAATCCCTCAATAAAATTATATCGGTATTTGTTTGTATCTTAAGGAGGGTGGTGTGACGTCCCGATCAATAATTTTCTTCTTTTACCATATAAGTGGATTCCTTCTTTACCTTATTAAAATTTGTGCAATTCCATCTAATTACAAAAGAGCAAGATTGAAGGAAATATCATCTTTTGTTAACATTAGCATCATAATTACATTTATCTTTAATTATATTTTATTTATTTTTTATATTTTAATTATTTTAAATAATTATTTTAACCAAATTTATTAGAGTTATAGTATTAATTTTATAAGGATACTTATATAAAAAGAATTATACGTTCATCAACGAATAATGCATTGTACAAGGGAGCGATATTGAAACGCCTTAAGATTCGAGCGCTTTTATCTATTATGGAATGTAAATCATAACTATAGATAACGACCGTCGTCATTCCCTCGTTATGACATCATTTGTAAATTTTCGGTTAATTAAATATTCCACTTAAGTAATATCGAAATTAAGTAATAAGAGCAAAATTCAAAATTGTACATAGCCAAATTTGGAAAGAGGAACTAAGCCTGCAATAGAATTGTAATATTATTAAGAGGATTCGTTCATATATTTCACACGGCGACTTGCTCTCGCTAATCAGCTAAACATAACATCCGCATACCAAGCTCTGGCCGATCGATATTCCAACGGACAAAGAAGATGACGAAATTTACATTATCTAATCCCCCACCAAATCGTACTAAGGAGGACCAGCGTCTACCGGCATTGTCACGGAGGACCAGAAGTTTTTTCTCCGACTTACAGTTAAGACGTACTCTGATTTTCGCTGATTGTCCACTGCATTATTCACTGACTTGATTGTAACTACTTATACACTTCTATTCTGTACAATATAAATGTATAGTTAATTGGAAAGTTTACGAAAGATTTTACTAAAAACCACTCTTTACCGCCGAATTTTGAAATCCATTATCCATTGGGAAATTCACACTGCAGGATCTCTGAATTTCGAGCGATATTTCTGACCGATCTAGAAGGAAGGAAGAATATCAATTATTCTCTTAGTAAGTAAAGAATAATTAGAAACTAGGTGAGTCAAAATTATTTTAATCTTTTTCTATCATATTATAATTATTATAATTAATGCCATTAATTTAATTTCCATTGGATTATTTAACATAATTTTGTCATTATTATTTTTCTTGATATAATTATTTTGTACGATTCATAATTATTACTATAATTTATAATTGTTAATTATCCTATTATTTGAGTTCATTATCATTATTTGATTATTATCATTTATTAATAAATGAAATGATTGAGTTAATAATATTTATGTTAATATTGATTATTTTAATTTTATTCATTCTTTCGACATTACTTTATGATCAATTGCGTTTTCTTATTTAATCTAATCATTTAGTTATATTATATTATTTTATTTTATCTTTTTATTCCGTTTATCTTTATTTAGAATTTAATTTTAAATTTGATAATAGATCATAATCTCCCTCATCCCCAGTAAACCCGGTGAATGCAGGGTGACTGAAAAATACGGGAGGCATTAAAATAAAAATAATTAAGTTATCCATCTCGGTATTATAGTTTTCTATTATTTTGTAACCGGGACGTAACAATAGCAAGGTGCTTACGTATATCAAATAAATTTTAATATAAATGAGAAATGACGAATTTGCGATTCTCTCTCTCTCTCTCTCTCTCTCTCTCTCTCTCTCTCTCTCTCCCTCCCTCTCTCTCTCCCCCTCCCTTCCTCCCTCCCTCTCTCTCTCTCTCTCTCTTGGATTCGACATTAAAGGTCATTTTCAAGGTCATTTGAAGGTCAACTTCCGTTTTTTAAATGGGAACCCCTATTTTTTATTACTTATTCTTGTAGCTTATCTCGAGAGCTTTCCAAAACACTATAATAAAGTATTTCCTCATTCAGTACTATTCGAGTTATGAGGCTTGAAATAATTTCTTAATTTTATATAAACCATAAAATATCTAGTAAAATATTCATTTTTCGATATTCATTCTCAATTGTTGCAAATCGAGAACATATCATCTATCATCATAAACTTAATAAAGTAAGAGCAAATTAGCTTGATAATTGATTGAAAATATATTTTAATTCTACTCCTAATCATAAACGCATATGCTCCATTTGTAATAATTAAAAATAATTCTTTTATAAATGAAAATAATTTTTTTATAAATGAAGAAAATACTTCTTTTATTTTAATAATACATTTGCGTCATCAAATCGACGAACCTTCCAACATTAAACTAACGTATTAAGAGAAAACCCGGTAAGTTTTTGTAAATATATGAATAATTTTTTTACTTCTTTAAATCAGTCTTCTATATGTTTTCCTTCTATATGTATTCTATATATAATTTCATGTACATATAAGAATTTATATAAAATTCATATACTTCACATATATATTATATAGATTAAAATTAGGTACATACTTAGAGCATTTTTATTTGATAGATATTATAAATATTAACATTCAAGCTAATTTAGCTAATATTATATTCAGATGCGACAATTCAAATTTATTATCTATTTGTAATCTGAATGTAATTAGTGATTTGTAAGAATTAAAATATAAAAATAAATATTTAAAAAAATAAACAAATATTTCATATTCTGATAATAAAAATTAAATTTTCGTTAAAAATTAAGTTTTCGTATTCTTTCGAATATTTGTATTATAAGATTTTAATATATTTTAACACATTTAATATATTTTACCTAACAATAAATAACAGATTTTGCAGATTTTAACATATTTTACCTATCAATGAAATAATATGCATTGAAGAAAAAATTTATTACTGAATTAAAAATTAAACATTAAATAAATAAATATACATAACTTTTAAATAATTTAATACTGATTATATATTTATAACATATCGAGGCATTCGTGTCGGAGGGATCCAAAATTTTATGCCTACATACTGTACATACACCGGAGAATAATACACACGAAATTTGTAAAATTAAGGGTATTCTCTCAATTACGAGAACTCGCCCTGCATTAATTTTAATAGTATAAGGATATTATTATTAGCAAGAGAGAAAGAAGTGCAAGAAAACAAAAAAGAAAATAACGAAATTTCGATAAATCTATCTTTTTACGCGATTCGGCGTACAGTGTTTCATGAAATTGTAACGCGAAGCGAAATATATGCATCGGATTAGTAAAACGTACGTTTATCAATCTTTATTCGCTATCATACGGTTATGTAGATGCGAAATAATAATATTCTTACTTCTTGTACATCTTTTTCTTTTTTAAACAAAAATCGAGTATTTTTTACTCTTGTTTAAAAAAAAATAATATAATAAAAATGTTAAATAAATTGTGAATATTATAACTACCGGGAAAAAAGTTTATGTCCAATTATATATAATATATATAATATATAATATATAATAAATAATATATATAATATATAATATATATAATATATATAATATATAATATATATAATATATAATAAATAATATATAATATATATAATATATATAATATATAATATATATAATATATATAATAATTTTGTATGGATTTTGACCCGATCTAATCATATATATATATATATATATATATATATATATATATATATATATATATATATATATATAGGTAAGATTATTTTTAATTATATATGATTAGATCGCATTATGCATCCTTTATGATATATATAAATATATAGAATATTAAGGCCAACATAATTAAATAATAATATAACTCATCTATCTATTTCACATAAAATTAAAAATTTTATATATATATATATATATACAGGGTATTCGGAAATTCAATCGACACATTTTCAGAGATTGTCGGGGGCACCATAAGAATCATTTTTTGCAAATGAATCTGGGGTCGGAAACGTGTCATTACATCGCTACGGCATACGGAGTGTTCGAAAGAGTCGGGACCTCGAAATATCACAAAAAATAGAAGTTTTACAAAACATTGTTTCAAACAAAAGTTGTAGGGTGTAAAAAGGTCTATTTACTGGCGCCATGTGTTTGACAAGGCCACTTTGAATATGCAATAAAAGGTGGAGGGTTCCATTTCAAAAATTCAAGGTGGCCTTGTCGTGACCTTGGCGACGCCATCCAAGGTCAAACACATGGCGGCAGTAAATAGACCTTTTTACACCCTACAACTTTTGTTTGAAACAATTTTTTGTAAAACTTCTATTTTTTGTGATATTTCGAGGTCCCGACTCTTTCGAACACTCCGTATGCCGTAGCGATGTAATGACACGTTTCCGACCCGAGGTTCATTTGCAAAAAATGATTCTTATGGTGCCCCCGACAATCTCTGAAAATTTCAATTGAATTTCCGAACACCCTGTATATATTGAACTTTACATCTTAAGTATATAATGAACTGATCATTGTCATTTATTCACCGGACATTTATTTGTCCGACTTATAAAATCAATTTAATATCTGTAACTTGTTCTTGCAATTACTAGAATGTAATACGTGTATTATTGATATACATTCAATACCGGGAACATGCATTAATTTATTACGTGTAACATAACGAATAGCGATAACGTGGGATATCGGCAGATGCCATTTTAGACAAGAAAGTCGCACATACGACAAATACTCTTTGTATTTGTACACTTCGAATCGAACAGGGTCAACAAAGACAGAGAAATCGAACACGCGATACCTGCGTAAACAAAAGCACTAAGAACAAAAGGCAGGTATCGGATATGTGTCATCCTTTAACAGTCAACACGATAAAATAAAAAAATTAGAAAAAAATTGTTTTTTAAAAGAAATCTATTTATATGTAACAAATATATATATATATATATATTAAAATTACAAATTAAATCAAGGATGATAATTTAATTAAAGATAAGCCTTTTGAAATTATGCAACATTTATATGTAATAATTTTTCATGCCATATAAAATACGTATAATAAATATATAAGATCAAAAAAATTCTAACATCAGAAATGTTCTTTTTATATTTAGACTTCCTTTTTTGTAAAACATATTGTACGGAAGGACAAAAACAGCAGTAGTAATAAAGCAATAAAAGAGAAAACGAGTTGAAGGTTATAGATGCCTCGAAAAACCATTGATCCGTATGCGTATGGCAGATGGCTCTGAATTGATTTTTGTAAATAACCTTCTGATAGGTAATCTAAGAAAAAATTTTTTTTAAAAGGTCTAACACATAAAGGCGGGAAAAAGCGGCAACACTTTTGAGAATCGAAGAAAATTGCAAGTAGTTAAAAAATAAATGATAAAATGAAAACGGACACAAAAAGATAATGATGCTTCGAACAAACGAGTGTATAATGATATTTTCGTATTAATCAGAAATTTACTCTGTTTATTTGGTTTTGTTCTTTGTTTTATTCTATTTTAATTTCTGTTTTTATAAAATTATATATATACATATTACAGATATAAAATAATATCTGAGACATAGAAATGATCTATAAGTACAACTAATTCCAAATAATTAATTTAAATAATGTTATGTGTGTAAACTCAGAGATTTTAAAAATCTTAAAACAAAAATTGCATAGCATAGACAAGTTTTCTTAATTAAAATAAACGGAAAACCCTTTTTCGAAATTCTAATTACATACTTTAATGGAAATAAAAAAAAATAACTCGAACACAAATATTTTAACTAATTGTACATAGAGAAAATTTATGTTTTGTTCAATTGAAATGTGTCAATAATCAATTAAGAAAGGACTCCGCACATTTTATTTGAAAAAAGTGGCTTCGGTCAAATTGGCTGAAATTGAAATATGTTGTAATTTAAGTGGTGGTTCGGTTTGATTTTTTTGCCCGAAGAAACTTTTGATCAGCACCATCTAAATTACAACATATTTCAATTTCAGCCAATTCGCCTGATGCTATTTTTTCATATAAAATGTGTGCGGGGTTCTTTACATTACAATCAAATAATAAATCTATAATTAATTCTAAAGAATTAAAAACTTAAAAAAGCTAAATAAATTCATAACAAAAAATATTCATGTGTGAGATTTTGCTAAGTATTTAAATAGAGATTAACTATTATTTAAAAATGCATTAAGTAATTTAATAAACGAAAACAAATAACAAAAAATTTGTTTTGTCTTTTATATTATGCATTTTTAAAAGCTTACATATTTTCTTCAGAATCAAAATATAAAAAATTAAAAAATGTTCAAAAATACGTTAAATAATATTAATTCGTGAATAGATTAATGGATTCGAAAGAAATTCGGAAGAAATCGACATTATGCATGAAATAGCTATAAAGAATGCATAATTAATGATTATCGTCTTATCGTTTTATCGCAGATTTTCTTTTCTTATCTAAGAATTATTCACAAACATAAATCTCTGTTTATTTATAAAATAAAAATATTTTCTTTTCTTATAAGAAAAGTTCTATTTATTTATTCAAATTGGTATATATATATATATAAAGAGATGTTACTCAGAAGTGATTTAACATGTATATGAAATATACGTTATTTCGAAGTACTATTTCAAAGCTCTATTCTCGTTCTCTCTTTCTTCTTCTAAATGTGTAAAAAAAAGTTAATATAATATACTTTTTATCGTCGGATTTATAGACAATACTGATCTTAATGAATAATTTTGATAAAATGCATATTCAGTGTAATGTAAGACACGTGCTAACAATTATAAATATGCTAACTATATTTACACTAGAATTAGATAATAGAAAAGAAATTTTTTGTGTGCTCCATTAATTTATATTAATTTATATTATCACACATGAGCAATAAACTAATTTATTATGTAGAGATATAAAAAAAATTCACAGAATTTCTCACTTCTGATATCATTAATATATTCAATATGACGTGCAGTAGAACAATAGAAACGTTAAATATAATTTTAATCTTAAAATAAATCCTTAACATAAAAAAAATGTAATATATGTACATGTAATTTATATATATATATATATATATATATATATATATATATATAATTTTTTTTTTCTTTTTTTTTGATATTTGTAGTGCATATTCGGATAAAAAAAAATTAAAGTAAAAATTATAAATGAAGAAATATCTTCGAGAAAGATCTTCCAAAGTTAATTGTTTAGAACTAACGATACCTTTCATGCTGATGCATCCATTTTCCAGGACATCACATTGAAAACACGTGTTATCATAGCTAATACGAAAAATACAAACAAATAAAATAATTCCAACGTTCTAATGAATACATTAATTAGTTTTATGTAACTAGTTCACGTTTATGTAAGCACGCGGTGTGTAAGCGAGATTAAGAAGTAGAGAGTAAGAATTTTACTGTAACATCCACTACGACCGTTACTACGCGTCTGTCGTTTGCAGCAAGTACAGAACACACTGTGTCCGATAGTCCAACACAGGATTGTTCGAACTTCAAACTGGATTTTTCGCGCATGCACAGTGAATCAATAGAGTTTCTAGAGAGAGGGGACAGTATTCACTAATTAGTTCTTGGGTCTGTTCTTTTTAGCTGCACTGCTGCACTAGTGCAATAAGTTAGAAAGAGACAAACATAATTTCTTTCACTCTAACTAGGCTGCGTTCCAAAATTCACTGCCAGTACTAAAAATCTATAATTTACGTGACGTACACTATAGATTTTTAGTACTCGCAGTGAATTTTGGAACACAGCCCTAATTGCACTAGTGCAGCAGTGCAGATAAAAAGGCCCCTTATGTTGACTAGTTAGTTCTTATGTTTAAGAGGTTTTAAGTACTAGAGACTTCCTATCGAGAGAATCTGGACAATGTCGATGTGATTTTTGATTGGTTCATTTTCAGTCAAAAATGTATATACTCATCGATTGTATAGATCTTACAGTTAAATTGTAAATGTCTTATAATTATATTGATGACATGGAGATTTTGTAATAAAAAAATCATGCTTATTTTCATATAAAATTTAAAATAATAATAAGAATCACATAGAAATAATAATAATAATAAGAAGAATCACATAGAAATAAAAAATCATGCAAAAATAAAAGTAAACCATGTGAGTTAATACAATAAGATACAGTAACTCTTATTGATATTCCTACCATAATACTTAAATAATTAAATAATTATTAAATAATTAATAATGAAAACAATAATTACACGATAATTAAAAATTAATAATTAAATAATATTTAAAAATATTTAATCTATATATACTTACTTGATGTAAAATTAAAGAATTTAATGAGTTTATGAATTTAATAAATATTAAAGCACTTAACATAAGATGTCAAAAATATATAAACTTTATTTATTTATTTCATGTAATTGTTTATATACTAAATAATTTAAAAAATTCAAATAATTAATTTAATTCATATAAATAAAGAAACTAATAAATTTTATAATTCAACATTAAATAAACAGATTAATTATTTTTTCAAGTATTATTTTTTAATATTAACTATTTTTTAAATGTCCATATATATTAATTCATTGTACATATGACACGTTTTTACTTTTTATTTTCTTGCCAAATATTCAATGCATAATGACTTGAGGAAGATACTCTACTTTTTCTAATATATATATATATACATATATATATATATATATATATATATTTAAAAAATATATACCCAGACAGCACATTACATCCTATGGATATTCATTTTATATCCATTTTACGTCCACACGTCCATGGACATGAAATGAACATCCATCGTACATCCGATTTGAGACATCCGTTAATGGCCAATATTTGGACGTCCACAAGATGTCCGGTCAAAGTTTCGCGCGAGCACGTAAGGATGTGTTAGTTCGTTCGTTTACCGCTACGCGACGTGCGATGCGCTATCTTTCTCGTATTTAAGTTTTAGTTATGAGAATTATATAAAGTTTGCAAAAAGTAACAAATAAGATTAGAAATATACTGTTCAATTTAATTTCTGATCTAAATCACGAGTTTCAGATATTAAATTGATTTTATAAGTCGGACAAGTAAATGTCCGGCGAATAAACGAAAATAATCCGTTCATTATCTATTTAAAATGTAAAGTGCAATATGCAAGTATAAATTATAAATAAAATTTTTATATGAAATTTTTATTTAAAATTTTATATGAAATAGATAAATTATATTATCATTTAGGGATTAAAGTATGTCCACCAATTTCATAAACAGATATACCACGGACGTCCGTTGAATGTCCGAAGAACGTAAAACGTCTTAATCATCTGTGGATATCCTCAATATCCTTAACGGTCGTCTTATGGATGTCCTTCGGATATTTGTGTGCTGTCTGGGTATACATATGCTCTTATAATTAAAATTATGATATTATATTATTACATTTGAAGACGGACTTGAAGTGGTTCCAAACAATTTGTTGAGTAAAAATCTAACGAAAACTGGTTGGCTTAATTTTACTAATAATGAACAATACGACAAATTAAAGTTAATAAAGAAGCTAGAAGAACTTATATGGATCAATGAACATATTATTTGAAAAATATATGGAACATATTGTAAATAACGTTGTATTATTTTCTGAAATGTATTATTATTAATTTTCTGCATATATATATATATATATATATATATATATATATATATATATAAATACACACATATGATTAACACGTTAAGCGACGTCGGTCTCTAGGGACCGACAGTATCAAGCTTAAAAATATAAATGTTGTAATTTATCAATTACATGATATAATACAAAAAGATATGTTTTTACACTTCTTTAATGTATTTTATTGAAACATTCTAAACAGATATGAGGTTTGTCTTTACATGTATTACAAAAAGTGATGACTTTTCTGATTAAATTTCTGACTCTTTTCTGCTCGAATGATTTTACATTATAACATTCAGAATAATATTTTCGAACTTCACGTATCTTTCCGTCTTTTATTCTTCATTAACTGAGCCTTTCTTACAGTTTAAACGGAAAGTGAAACAAAATTGTCATCGCGTTGAGCGCGTTATCTTCTGTTTATACTCTATCCCAAACATCCGTTGAGCGCACGCCGCCGCCTGAACGGAAAGTATAACAAAATCGACTCCGCACTTAACGTGTTAATATATGTTGATATTTTTCAATAACTGTAGGAAAATAGTACATTTTTATTACGAGTATATTATTTTATTGCAATGAGAGAGAATTATGTAGTGACAAGACAAAAGTTTAAATAAACCGAAGAAATATCTGATCTTATCTCTAACTCTAAATTTAAAATAAAAAATAACTTCAGAAGTCAAGGATAATTATATAGAACAAATCATTGACACAATAATAGCAATGAATTATCAGATGAAAGTCTTATTTCAAAGCTTTAAGGGATTCCGAAAATTTTGTTTACTAATTATTAATTAATAATAATTAATATCTTAATTAAATTATTAGAAAATATTAAATCATTAGAAAATATTTCTCAATTTTTAAAAATTACATTATTATTTATTAAAATTTATGTTTGGTAATCAGTAATGGTGAATATCACGATAAGTAATAAACTGAACAAATCGCTTCAACATATAATAATTAAATGACAATATCATATTATAATTGAATGACAACATAAAATAAAAAATTATGCATACTCTTATGAATATTCTTATGCATGCTCTTCATATATTAACAGATAACTTTTGTGAGCAACTACTACAATCACAATAGAGTTAAGTTTGAAACATTTGATTTTATATCTATTATTGTCTCTTTCAGTTAAAAAAAATAAAAGAGTAGCCACTTTAGGTGAAACATCTAAATATATATATCCGATATGCGATGCATTGCGCGCGAGAACATTATCGTGTCCTTTGATTATTTTATTATATTAGGAGTATAACTAAGTTCCCGCCGCTCATAATTAAATGGCTCCAGCTGCAAATGTAGTGAAGTTAGGCATTTGTCAATAAAATTAAGTTCGCAAAAATTCATTTTTTGTGAAAGATATATTTTTTGAATCAATTTAAAATTAAATGTGATAAGTTGTTTTTTCGACATATACTTCTTCACTACTTTGATTTAAATAAAACTGCAGCTGAAGCTCATCGATTGATTTCTGAAGCAGTCACGGCTGACCACTACCAGTAACAATTACACCGATTGAATGATGAATTGATGCGAAAAAGGCCAGTGATCGACGTAAAGTGATTCTTTTGCATGGCAACGCGCGACCTCATGTTGCAAGAATTGTAAAAAAATTATTGGAGCTCGAATGCGAAGTCGCACCAGCCTTTATTCTCTAGACTTGGCCCTATCGGATTACCTTTTCCGATCAATGCAACATGCGCTCGCCGATACACACTTCTCCAATTACGAAGAAGTCCATGCATCGATCAATGGATTGCTTCAAAAAACAAGTCGTTCTATCGTAGCGGAATCCAACTTTTGCAAAAAAGATGGGAAAAAGTCATAGAAAACGGATTATATTTTGATTAATATATTAATTCATTTTCTTATTAAAATAAATGCATTTTTCAAGTAAAAAAACGGCCGGAACTTAGTTATACACCTAATATTATTATTGTTATTTTGTTTGCTTTCAGGTTCATATAAACATATAAACAATGCACTGTAAATGGTTTTATTAATAATATTATTAAAAAAGTAAACTATAATTTATAAACGTCTTCATTTTCTGTAAAAAATACTTGTTTATTAGACGAAAAGATCATAGATGATAAAAAGTTATAATATAATTAAGTAAGTTATTAACGTTTTATTATTAATGTTTTTGATAATAAGGTTAATTCTTTGTGATTGGTTGAAATTGACATAGTCATATGCTTTCAGATTTAAATTATATGATAATAAAAGTAATATAAAAGAAAACCTAAGTTGGTTTTGTCTATTTATGAAAATAAGTATTTTAAATATAAAAAATTATCCAAAATTAAAATTAGAAGTAGTAAGTATGAATATATATGATATCAATATTTGATTATTTTAAATGTTTATTTATATTACTTGCGTTACAGATATTAAAAAAGGAAAAGAAGGAAAAAATATTAATTTTTAATATTTTAAGTTATATCGTAGGTCGTAGAGAGAGAGAAGATTTGTAAAAAAATGTCGGGGCGATACGTAAGGAATACAAACTCGTACAAACTCGAGAGAAGAAATACCACGTGATATTATTATAATTGGAAATGATTTCATAAAACTCGCTGACGCTTTCCTCTCGAACAATACACAACTCAAGTCGAACTCGAACGTTACTCTCCGCTGTCGGGACTACAAGGATTTCAAATCAAAGGGCCACACTAATGTGTCGCTTGCGCAACGACATACCATTCAACGTTGACCATTCGTGATCCCATCCTCTGATCCTTCCGCGCGGTTCAACTACGTTAAGGGTTCTTCGACACTCGGCCTTGAGGCGCCGAGGAAGAATTTCTTACAAATTATTTACAAAATTATTAAAGAGATTATTAAACAATTGAAAAAGAATATATAAATATCTGCATTTGCAAAACTATACATGGCGATAATAATAAAGTGGCAGTTATTTTGTGTCTTTTTTCATTCAGAACGGTTGTAATAGAAAACTCTAATGTATATTAGTGCAATAAACCTTCAGACCTTCCTCTAAAAATTTATTGCACTAGTATTATAGTTATTGCACTATATATTATAGTTATATATATATATATATATATATATATATATATATATATATATATATAAAAGATATAAAATAATATCTGAGACATAAAAATGATTTATAAATACAACTAATCTAAAGTAATTAATTTTAATAATATCATGTAAACTCTCGGAAATTTTGAAAACTCTAAAACAAACATTGCATAGCAGAGACAAGTTTTCTTTAATTAAAATAAATCCTTTTTAGAAATTCTAATTTGTTTAAAGAAAATATAAAAAAATAACGAACAAATATTTCAACTAATTGTATATAAGAAAATTTATGTATTGTTGAAAAGAAGTACATATGTCAATAATCAAATAGGAAATTTATATTGCCATTAAATAAAAAATCTATAACTAATTCTAAAGAATTAGAAACTTAAAAAAGCTAAATGAATCCATAATAAAGTAATGTTCGTGTGTGAGATTTTGTTAACTATTTAAATATAGAGATTAATTATTATTTAAAAATGTATTAAGTAATTTAAAAAACGAAAACAAATAACAAAAAATTTGTTTTGTTTTTTATACATTTTTAAAAGCTTACATATTTCCTTAGAAAGAACCAAAATTTAAAAAATCACTGTTCTGAGTAAGTATCAAAAGATTTTAAGCGTCGCTCATTGTTTAAAAAGTTGTAAACAAAAAATGTTTTATGAATGTCAATGTAATTTTTGGACACCATGTATGTTTTACAAATGAATCTTTACTAGATTGATTTATGATAAATGAAGTACGTGGACAGAAGAGGAATTTGTCCCTTCCTCTACAAGTTTTTAAAAATTTTAATCCTTTTTCATCAAAAATTACCATTAAATAGTCTTACTCTACTAAAAACAAATTTATCTATGCTAAGTCGATAGTTAGAAAAAAAATATGTTATATAGACTTATATTATACGCCATTGAAACAATTTGTTTCTCGATATACAATTATTAAGTAATTAAGTTATTACAATTATTAAATAATGAAATAGAAGTTAAAGATGGATTTCACCTTTTTAAAAATTCAAATATTTAATTATGACCAATTTTAAGTTTGATAAAAAATTATACTAAAGAAAACCCTTTTGTCGTTGCTATACATATATTATAGTGATTCTAAATTTTCACCAATTGATATTTTCTTAAAAAACTGTAAATGAATTATTTCAATTGTTACGTCCGATGGACGTCGTGATTCTTTTCTTTCTTTGAAGCTATACAAAAACTATACGATAACCATGTGCGCGGGTAACTCTCGGCGATATTCAAATCAAGGAAACGAAAAATAATAAATGAGTCTAGACTACGCGGACAGCATGTTATTATAAATAGAAAAATTCCACTAAAATAAAGAACTGTAATAAAATCGAACTCGCATATGTTTACAGTTGGGACGTCCGTTAGAACCATTGGAACTCTAGTAACAAAGCGATCCTTCTTAAGAATCGCACCAACTATAAACATATGTATATCTAACCCTTGCAGCGGATATCTGAGACCGAGAGACTCGAAGCAAAAAGAAAAAATAAACAAGAAAAGCTAGAGCTAAGGATGGTCAGTCGTTGGAACTTAGGAATTTTAAACAAAATCGGAACCAGAGCTGCAATAAAAATTTTATAGCGCTCCACACGTGGAGCTATGAAAACAGAAACCCTTCAGGGATGCAGAATCTTAAGCGGGCAATAAAAAAAAAGGGGGGAAACTAAACAATTCGCCTGACCACCCTTAAGCGCTAGCCGAAACGCGAAAAGACTCTCGCAAGTCATAAAATCTGTCCGCTAAGCTCCCACTCTCTGCTGGATAGAGCCACATCTTGGAACTAAAGGGCCAGTCTATTACAATCTTAGAACCGCTTTTCCCTCCAAAATCAGCCTCCTTGTTCTCACGAAGGGGGCAACCGAAACTATCTCATTCGCCCAAAAGGGATTCCCACTATCCAAAAAAGAGGAGGAGTAATAACTTAAAAATGCAAGCGCAAGGCGCGACGCGGCGATTAACACTCCACTTGACAGTTCAGTACGCTAATTCTTCCAACGAGCAGCAGTGCAATTGACAGTTCAGTTCACAGTTCCAGTCAAGATTCAGTCATTCAATTTTAAAATTATATAGCCTCGGGGATCCTCTTTTCTTGCATTATGCAATTGAGTTATTAATCTGTTTTATCACAGTGAAAATGATTTTGTTAACATTTAATTGTGCACCGTGTGAATTTTTTGATGAACATCTCCATTACCCAGTTCTTCATGTTATAAGCCTCAGACCTCAGCTATTGCAATTTTATCAACGCACTCATTTTTGTGATCCCAACGAGTTGTGAGTAAAATTGAATAATTTTTATTTTCTCCCTTTCCCATATCTTACTATCTCATATTTTATGTCTGACAAATAATTTCAAACGATTTAATAACCATTAATTTTTTTTTTTACTAATTACTATCAATCAATCAATCCTTGTCTCACTTTTTCCTAATCATCTTCCTTATCATTCCCTGTTCGTCTAGAATCTCCTCAAGGCGATTCACGAACGATTTCTCGTTCGTCTAGAATCTCCACAAGGCGATTCACGAACGATTCCCTTTTCGTCTAGAATCTCCACAAGGCGGCTCACGAACGATTCCCCATTCACTTGGAATCTCCGCAAGGTGGTTTGCGAACAATTCCTTATTTCTCTTTATTAGCTCTTTCTGATTTATTTAGCGAGAATTTATATTATTTTCTATCTTTATATCTCGTTTCAGCCCTTCTTTATATATATATATATAAAATTATATATATATAATTATATATATATATATATATATATATATATAAAATTATATATATATAATTATATATATATATATATATATATATATATATATATATATATATATATATATACAGGGTGTTTCATTTTAATCCGACCAGTCGAATATCTCGAAAACCAAGCCCGGGAGAGAAAAATATTTCAGACAAAAGTTGTTTGGTTTCGAGGGGGCCATAAGATGGTGACAATGATTTGACCTTGAACAGTCATTTGAAGGTCACATAAAGGTCACCTTAAATTTCTTAAAT
The DNA here is from genome assembly GCF_025532165.1 of Camponotus vicinus. Lineage (NCBI taxonomy): Eukaryota > Metazoa > Arthropoda > Insecta > Hymenoptera > Formicidae > Camponotus > Camponotus vicinus. The sequence goes on along the minus strand of NW_028141967.1, from coordinate 14,269,739 downwards.
GGAATACCCTATATATTTTTGCACATTCTTGTAGCTGACATCGAGAGCTTTCCAAAACACTATAATTAAGTACCTTTTCGTTAAGTACTTTTTGAGTTATGAGGCTTGAAATAATTTCTTAATTTTACATAAACCGTAAAATATCTTGTAAAATATTCATTTTTCGATTATCTTACTTTAATACTTTTACGTACAAAATAATGAGAGGAATCAATTGGTCTAAAGAAAACACATAGTTGTTTTTAAGAAAAAATATGGAATTTGCAATTAACAATTCCATATTTTTTCTTAAAAACAACTATGTGTTTTCTTTACACCAATTGATTCCTCTCATTATTTTGTACTTAAAAGTATTAAGGTAAGATAATCGAAAAATGAATATTTTACAAGATATTTTACGGTTTATGTAAAATTAAGAAATTATTTCAAGCCTCATAACTCAAAAAGTACTTAACGAAAAGATACTTAATTATAGTGTTTTGGAAAGCTCTCGAGATAAGCTACAAGAGTGTGCAAAAATATATAGGGTGTTCCATTTAAAAAAATTGAAGTGACCTTCACGTGACCTTCAAATGACTCTTCAAGGTCAAACCAATGATACCATCTTATGGCCCCCTCGAAACTAAACAACTTTTGTCTGAAATATTTTTCTCTCCCGGGCTTGGTTTTCGAGATATTCGACTGGTCGGATTAAAATGAAACACCCTGTATATATATATCTTTTTATTTCTATTTTTTCTTTACTCCCTTTCGTTTTCTTTTAATTTCCCATCCTTATATTATTATTTTTATTATTATCTTTTATTTTCTCTTTATATTATTTTCCTTTGAATTATCATTACTTTTGGGAGAAACCGTTGAAATAGATGAATAATTTTCGAACTTAGACTTGGCGAATCTCTTATCTTAATTTTATTATTGTATTTTAATTTAGACCTGCGTTTCAGCAAATTTAGAAAATTTTAATTCTAACTATAACACATATGCGCAAGCGACCAATTCTATACTTCCCTTAATGAGTAAGCGTTATTCATATTTTTATTACACGTTCACTTTTTATTTTGTTTTATTTCTTATATTATATTAATTATATGTATATTGTATTAACCATTCAGAATTTAATTCTTAACATAAATTCTTCCCTGTATATTCTGACTGATGACCTCCGAACGATTGTAACACCCGCGAGAATATATACATACACACACAGATATCTACTCACGCATAGCTACAACTGCTAAGATGTATTTTTCTTTCTTTATTTTTTTTTTTATAATATATGTATTTTTAATTTAATGTATAATTTAATTATTTAAACCGTTCTCTTCCCTAAATCCTGAGATCGCACTAGGTCCCATCCCGCGTAACAAGGATTAAATTCCTTTACCGAAAAGGGCCCACCGAACGAATAGATTTAAAAATGCAGCGTTAAAAAGAGCTTTGGTCGCTGACCTGCGTCAGGCCCTTCACATTCGTTCGACTCGATCCATACACACGCCCGAATAAAGTGTGTCACGGGATAAGTAAGTTGCGTCCTTCCATACGGCCCATCCATTCCCGGGTCTGGACGTAACACAATTATATGAAGGATTTTTATTTGAAAATAAGTTACTGTAAAAGTTCATAGTTTTATTTGATGCTTCAGCTGGAGTTAATATAAAATGTATAAGTTACATAACGGTTATTCATCTTGTAATAAATATGTAAAAACTGGAGAGTATATTTAAAATAGAGTTATCTATAAAAATGTCTTAGCTCCAGTAAGAAGAACAAATTTAGGTTTTCAGTTATTTATTGATAAAGATCACCATATAAGTGTTTCTTCACTTTCAAAACTTCCAATTGATTTAATGACAAACTTTCAGTTGAATACATGCATGTTGTGAGTTTACGTGTTATAAGAAAACTTTTAAATATTTGAATGTGTGATAATTTAAAGATACACTTGTCCAATCGTTTAGTAAATTTTATATCTGAAAGATTAATTTATTATAGAAAATTCATACCTGTTGAATTTAATAGAAAATTTCGCAGTTTAACTGAGCTTGCATGTTGGAAAGCTACAAAATTTAGAATATTTTTTACTTAGATTCTTCAGCATTGAGAAACATTCTATGCATTGTATGAAAATTTTCTTTTATTTTATTGCAGCTTTTTTATATTATATTGTGAAAAATACAAAATACTTACTTTTTATTTAGGCATTCAGTTAAATGAGCTTTTAGTAATGTTTAAAACACTGTGAAAATATTTATAACTCTCAATTTCTCATTTACAATATTCATATATTGTGCATCATTTAAGAAATAATAAAACAGTTATAATGGCAATACGAGTCTAGTGTCGATGTTATAACACATTTATTTATATTACAATCAAATAAATATTGATATTAAAGCATACAAAGAGAGGATAGCGAACGTTTCGACCCTATTTTTGGGTCATCTTCAGCGCGAAAGTATATAACAAAAGATAATATAATGAAAAAATATAATAACAAAGTGTTTTATCGGAGTCTGTTACAAAAGGTGCTGTCTAAAGCGATAATAAATGTCTCGGTATCTCATTATCTTGACGATGCCTACGTAAAAACAAAGGACAAAAGTAAAATAAGTTAAATAAATAATGTAATTAATATGAACAAAGAAAGAAAAAGTACTAAATTAAACATGAAATTATGAAATTGAAATGTTAATTTATTAAAAATGATCTAAATATAAACTGAACATAAAGTCAAAGAAATAAATAAACCGAGACATTTATTATCGCTTTAGACAGCACCTTTTGTAACAGACTCCGATAAAACACTTTGTTATTATATTTTTTCATTATATTATCTTTTGTTATATACTTTCGCGCTGAAGATGACCCAAAAATAGGGTCGAAACGTTCGCTATCCTCTCTTTGTATGCTTTAATATCAATATTTATTTGATTGTAATATAAATAAATGTGTTATAACATCGACACTAGACTCGTATTGCCATTATAACTGTTTTGTTAATTTTATATTTCGAGTCTTATATTTATTAATTTTTTTAAGAAATAATGTTGACAAATTTGGACTGCTAGATAATTATTTAGCATTCTCTTTTGAAAATTATTTGAATAGATATTGTCATTGATATTGATTATGTTAAAAATTTAGTTAGGTCCCCTGATAAATCATTAGAACAGATTTCTAAGCAGTTAAAAGAAATTGATATTTCCAATCAAAATAACATTTTGTACCATGAAAGCCATAATATTGCTCTACCTTTTTCAGAATACAATACAAAGCTATTTCTTGTTAATAATCTTTATAAAAATAGGTTTAAGAAAATAAAATATAAAAATTTAATCATCTGTTTGTGGCAAAATCGTAGTGCAAATTTATTATTGTTATATGAAAGGAAAAAAGTTCATTAAAAAGCTATATAAGAATCTAGGCTCTGTGTATAAAACATAAACTCAAATTCAAAGGCCATAAGAGCTAAACGCGGATGATAGTGCGTAAGTTTCAACGAGAAAATAAGTTTTTCGTTGAAACTTATTTGTGTGCACAGGGCACAAATTTTCTTGGTACGATACCAAGCAAATTTAAATAATTCTCAATTCGAGAATTTATTTAATTATTATCCCTCTTCCCCCCTGTAATGTTGTAGGCGAGAAAAATATCGGGCCGAAAGTCGCTGAATCGGGAATCGAACCCGAGTCTTTCGCTTGCCGGGCGACTGCTCTTACCACTGAGCTATTCATTAAAAAGGATATAAGTTCATAATATTTTACTTAGACATCATGATAATATTCTATTTTTATTTGGAATTTCTTATTATCCATATTATCTGGAAAACAATTTCTTATTAGCCATACTATTTCTTCATAATTCAAAGCTTACAGATATATTTCGTGTAAAAGATTTGTCAAACAGATTTGTAATAGTTCAGTTTGAAGATGTTCAGTTTGAAGATGTTACAGTAAATGTATATCTTCCTGATAATAATAATTTTTAGGTTTCTTTTTCTTTAATCCATCAAATTGAACGAATAAATTATTTTTCTTATTTATTTAACGGCATTTACTATATGAGAGAAAGAGAGAGAGAGAGAGAGAAATATTATTCAAATAAAATATTTTAGATTTCTGTGTTGATCAAATATTACACAACAATTATAGCTTAGAAGACAATAAATTAAATTTTTTAGTATTTAACTTTTCCTAGTATCTCCTAGTATCTCCCTGATATTTCCAAATATATTTTTTTCTAGTTTCTCATATATATCTACTGAAAACAAAATTTTTATTATATTTTTGTAATTATATATTTGAAAAAGATTTCATAAATTTATTTTACATAAACATTCTAAGGTTATATAGTCTAAGATTAGAATTTAATTTTTATTGTTTTGTTCAAGCAATAACACACGCCCTTTTTCTATAAATATCTTTCTAAATTATGTTTCTAGTTTATGTTAAATATGCTTATATGTTGAATATTTTCTTCCTATATTATTATTTTTTTTTTAAACTTTGTTGTTGCGCAAAATATTTATTTAGTATAAACAGCCGCAATTAAATTCGCTTATAGCAATTTTTATCAAATATTTGCATAAAATATTATAATTACAACATAATATGTATATGTGATGTTAATATGAGATGCAACAATTAAAAAGAAAAAATCTTTCAATTATTCTATCAAGTAATAGAATTATTTACTAAATTAAATTATTTTATTTGTCTTTTGTATAAATTTTTTTATTAAAGTGAGTAAGTTTTTTATTACATCTTCCTTAATTAAATCTTTGTTAACCTTTTTTATTAAAATGAGTAGTCCTCTGTAAAAAGAGAAATGTTTTTTTATTGCAAAGTATAAACTTTATAATGATACAAACAAAACAATAAGGAATATCTTATAAAACAAGAAATTATAGAGATTACTGGACATAAAAAAATTGGACACGTTTATATATCAATATTTTTCGTGTACATAAAAAAATTAACTGTTATTATTTTAAAATTATCTTTAAATATTGAAATATACATTGGAATGCATACATATATATATAAATAAATATATATACAAGGTGTCTGGAAATTTTTCGCAGTCCCGAAGTGTGAAGGTAGATTGGCTCGAATTAAAAAGGAAAGTCCTATACTATTTTGCGATATTCGCAATAATTAACGAAAAATTAATTAAAGGAGGTCGGCCAAAGCGCGTGACTAGAAGTATGCGGCGACAAAGGCGGTCTGACTGTAACATAATAGCGGCGCGCGGCGAAGCAGTGATTGGGGAGGGGAGGAGCTTTTGGAAAGCCCTCGAGATAAACTACAAGAATATGTAATAAAAAATTGAGGTTTCCGTTTACAGAATTCAAGGTGACCTTTACGTGACCTTGATAACACTCTTCAAGGTCATACTGATATCACCATGTAATGCGTTACTTGAAACCTTACAACTTTTGTCTGAAATATTTTTGTCTGCCGCGCTCAGTTTTTGAGATATTTGGCTGATACGGGTGGTCTGCGATACCCTGTATATAAATTTTTTTATTTTTAAAAATTATTTTTTAACCAAGATGGTGCAAATATAAATTTCGATTATTAAAAGATGATTACTATATTACGCCTTGTTATACATTGTATATTTAAAGACGAGGAAAATCAATTTCGATTTGATTAGAAAATTCAACATTTAAAATTCGTCATTAAAGGATAACTAACTGGATTTTAAGCACTATATATATTTTTTAATATTGCGACTTTTGAATCAATTTTCTTTTGTTTAAAATGTATCAGAACATCAATAACTTTTAAAAATTAAATGTTTTCCGAAAATTAAGTTTCACATAAAGCAATTAATAAATAATAAATTTACATATTATTTAATATAAATTTCAGAAATATTTTTTATTTGATGTAATTTTAAGATTCCAAGATGTAATTACAATAATATACAGGGAGTTCCAGCTATCTCGCAAGAAAATCATAAATAGATATCGCTAAGCTGAACTAAAAAATCCTATACCATTTTGCAAGAAACCACGTAAAATTTCGAGATATTAATTAAAAAAGATCGGCCAATGCGCGTGACTAGAAGCGCACGGCGGCGAAAACGGTCTCACTGTAACATAATGGCGGCGCACGGTGAAGCGGTAATTGGGGAGGGGAGGAGCGATGAGTGTGTAGGCGCGCGGCAAAGGCTACTCGAAACGTGCGCCCGCGCGGTAAGATTGTTTCAAAATGATGTGATTTTTCTCCTCAAATTTACTATTAGTATCTGTTTTATTCAGATAAAAATTGCGTTTAATAAAAGAAGTATTACATGAAATAAAAGAAGTATATACATGTATCAATAGAAGTATATACAAGTCAATACATGTATGTCAATAAGTTCCTTCTTTATTTTTATGAATCGATAAGTCCCACTACACCGTTTGTTATTCCACAAATTACTGAATTCATTTTCTGGGCGGTATTGTCTGCTGTGTTTTCTTTTAGTGCTGAAAGAAAGAAGAAAACCGCTTAAAACTTTTTTTCAGTTTTATATAATTTAAGAGAATTATATCAATCTATATTGATTATCAATCTATATTATAATATCAATCTATATTGTAACAACTACTAAATTTATAATTTAAAAAATATTAATTGATTACATTTATTTTCATTTTTTGTAGATATTAAATAAACATATTTTGCGATACATAATTTTTCTGGAATAATTGAAAATATTTACAATTACTATAATTGCATTTGAAAAATTACATCGATTAATTTTTAATTAGTTTAATTTTCTTTCATTTTTATTTTAAAATATTTGAATGCTTAAATTTCTATATTTATTATTTTTGCACTTATTACATTATTATTTATAATTTTTTTAATATCTCCTCTTTTTCTCTTCGAAAATTAATTAAATATATTGAATCATTACAATAGATATAAATATTGAGTTAATTGATGCTAAAGCATTAATGAATTGAAACATAATACTTTCAACAAAATAATTATATAGAGAAAGAATTACTAAAAGATTATTAATTATAAGAGCACAAGAGAAATAGAGAAAGTACAAAAAATATTTAAATTATAGAGCAAAAAGTTTATTTTTTATTTATTCAATTATCTTTTTTGAAAAGAGATAAGAAATATGTATCTGATTCATACATCGATTATTTTTATTAATGTAACATACGTATATATGTAATATATGTATATAAAATTAATATGTAAATGTAATATTATAACCTTTATTGATGTAATATATGTAATAACAATAATAATCATAATGATACATAATTTATATGATATTACGTAAATTATATAGAATATATTATACTATATAATATTTATATAATATTTATATAATATTAATTACCTTTATCGACGCACATGTTAGCTATGCTTTTGCACCGCTCTGCATTGACCGAATTCGAGATGAGAGCTTCACAAATATGATGAAAGTTGTCTTTATCGAGTGGACTTTTATCATTAATCTAAAATCAATATAAACTTTTCAATTACGATATTATACAACTTCGTTCAAAAAAATTATTTAAAAAATTAATAAAAAATTATACATTTTTTGTGAAAATTTATTTATTTTATTTATTTATTTATTTTGGAGAATGCTTTTGTCCTCCTTAATCTTGATCTTGGCATTCTCTCAAAATTATGGTTTTAAATTTTTCAACAAATTCTATTTCTAAAACTTTCAACATATTTTTATTGTCGCTCACAGTTTATTCAAAAGCTATATAAGCAATTAAAATAAATAATGAGTGTTTTTTATGTAAGACAAGAATTTTTATAATATCAAGTATTTCTTCCTTCTCAGAGGAATTTTCGCATTTAAGAAATAATTATTAAAAGATTATTTCGCAGTTAAGAAATAATTATTAAAAGAAAAATTTAATGAAAAACCTGCAATAGATTTTGATATTACGATTAATATAAAGATTTGTAAAAATTAAAAAAGTTTGATATTATTATGGTAGTTATAGATTGCTGAGTTCTTGTTATATAGAATATACTCGATATTTTTTTGTCTATACAAGATGTTTCAGGTCAGTTGAGAGAAATTTCAGGATCTTATAGGAAATTAAATTTGGAACAAAAAGGTTCCTATAAACATAGGTCCGGAAACGCTTCGTTAAAAAGTTATAACTAATAAACGTCAAAAAATCACGTTTATTTGATAATTTTTAAAAATAATCCTTTATTTATTTGAAAAAAGTAATGAAATAAATCTGATAGATAATTAAATAACAAACTAAATTACATTATTTTCATTTGTGTAATTCTGACAAGGCGTTCAAAAGAAAATAAGCACAAAACAACGAAAGAAACAGAAACTGTGAAAACAAACTTTCGAAGGTCTTTAGGTAAACACTACATTTGTAGCGTTCGTAAATCACATAGGCACTTTTGTTTACATTTCTAACATGAACATTCCGAATCGAAATTGTCCAAAATGATCTGTTCATTAATGCATATTTGGCATTTACGCAATATTGACTCACTGCATCGTACAAGTGTGTCCCTTTGTTGATTTATTTGAAGAGCTGCATCTGTTATTTTGTTTATTAAGATGTCTCTAGTGTTGACAGGTGTTTGATAATGTAATTTGTTATTTAATTACCTATCAGATTTATTTCATTACTTTTTTCAAATAAATAAAGGATTATTTTTAAAAATTATCAAATAAACGTGATTTTTTGACATTTATTAGTTATAACTTTTTAACGAAGCGTTTCCGGACATATGTTTACAGGAACTTTTTTGTTCCAAATTCAATTTCCTATTATTATAAGATCCTGAAGTTTCTCTAAACTGACCTGAAACACCTTGTATTTATAAATGCTTTTTCTAAGTTTTATATGCTTACACTTCCGCTAGTCAACTTACAATTATGAAATTTGACATTTGTATTTCTATAACTAATATAAAAATATATCTTATGTATTTATTATAATTCAAAATAGAGAGTAATATTGCATAGCTATTATTAGTCTTTATCTTCTTGTTTACACATGGATATTCAAATATTTAATTATTTATTTTCCTAATAAACAATGAGTTAAAATCTTTGGAAAGATACATAGAATTAAATGTTATATGTACATCATGATCTCGTCAATATTTGCCAATCTCAACTTTTTTATTGAAAAGGAAGATTCTAATTCGCTTCCAGAAGTAAATATTTATTGTAAAATCATAATATATAAATATACATACTGCGCCAACTTTCTTGCTCGCACAATAGACCACAGCAGGATTATTCTCCTCTAAAATAACAAATTTCATAATATAGTTTAAAATAGGCATCCACGAGAAATTTTGTGATCAAATAATTAAATTTATAGATGAAATCTATTTAGACTTTTATATATATAGTTTACTAATATTCTTTTTGTCACTAATGTTATTTTTGTTCAAAATTTGCTTTATATCAATATGCTTTATATCAATGTTTCTATTATTATAAATATTTTAACATGAAATTTTACATTAATTCTTGATTCTTTTAAAATATCACATGATAATTTTAGTATAATGACATATGATAATTGAACATTAAATAAATAATTAATTAAGTAATAAAAATATTATAATACATATTATTAGAATAACAAATAAAAAATAAGAATTCATAGGAGTTTAATCGAATGTTTTTCCGCTAGTAGATTACAAGAACAAAAGAATATGTCAACTTAACCGTTATATGATGGAATGCTAAAAAACTATGATCATCTTATGAAAAATAATTTAGCTTTAAGATAAATTAAGATAATTTAGCTTTAAGATAAATATTAGTACAATATATATGTATATATACCATAAATTAGTTTTGATTCTCTTTAATGTTAAATATGTATTGTTGACAGAATTATTATATTTTATATTTTAATAGATTAGTATAATAGATTAATGTCATATATTTATCTCTATGAAATTTTATTTTAAATAAAGCTATTAATTTGATTGTTTTATATAAAATTGGAAATCTTTTTAGCTCGATAGCATAGTAAGCGTATAAAAGTTAATTTATTATCTCAATTAATATAAAAATTAGGATGATATAATATATTTTAAATACAATATTATTCAATAAATTTATTATAAATTGCAACTTGTAGCATAGTATTACTTAATATTAATAATTGATACGCGGCAGACTCACTTGACAGATTCAGCTCTTTCGGCAATTCTTTCTCACATTCCGTTAAGTAATTTCTAAAATCTTTCCCGGTTATAGCCTCACCGGCACGAACTATTGCCTGGAATCCAAAATAATCCTATTTAAAAATTTCTAAGAATGTACATATAAAAATTACATTTTAAAAGAATAACATTTCTTTGTCAAATTTAGAATAGAAATGATTAAAAATTTATATATTTAAGCTACTCTCTATACAATCAAAATTCTCAAATTCGAAATTTTGATCGTCAATATATGTATATATTAAAATACATTGTAACTTATTTTAATCTTTCTACACGCAATTCCAAGAATATTGATAATTCAAAAATATGTTTTTCATTAAGCATATATTGATTCATCAAGAACGTATTATTTCAGATCAAAGTATTTTCAAGATTTTTTAAATAGCATTATTTTTTTTTAATACACATGGAACTTTTTAATTTATTTTTTAAATAAAATTTAATTATATAATTTTATAAAATAAATTTATTTTAGAGAAATGCAATGACTTATATGATATGTAAAATCATTCAAGAATTAATATATTCAATATCAAGATTCAAAAATATAAAACTCTTAATCGAAACTTCTTTAACATGAAATTTCGAAGAAAGATACATCTCTTATATCAATAAAATGACTTTTTGCTCTTTATATAATTATTCTATTATCTTGAAATTTTAATGAGCAACCCATACAATTGTTTATGTAATTTTTATGTAATTTAGTAAAGTTGGAAGTAAATTCTTTTCTTTTTCCTAACTTTTCAGTTGATGCATTCTTTCTTCTAATGCAAGTGTTCTTATCAAATAGATGTTTGTAATAGATGGAAAATGTACCCAGTAAGCAAAATGTTAACAAATTGCGTGCAAATTGGCAGCAAATTTAATCAAAATTCCACACCAAATCCATAGCCATCTGTGTCCACATTAAGCTCGTGTTTTGCTAGCAAACCTTGCTGACATAACCTGACAGCAAATTGGTGACAAAACCCGAGCAAAGCTTGCTGACATGTTGACGTCAAATTGTCGGCAAAAACCGAGCAAGATCTGCGCGCGCGCAATCTGACAGCATATTGACGATAGAAACCGAGCATAATCTGCTTTTGACCAAAGTGCAATAAAATTTACAGAATAAGTTTTATTTGTAAATTATAATTTTCTTTTCATAAATAACTATGAAATGTAATGTTATATCGTAGTTATATCTCACGTAGCAAATTCTCTTTCAACTTAATTAAATTAATAATAAAGTAAATTGTGAAAATAATTAAATTTAATTTATAAAATTGAGACATAATTTATATGATAATTAAACTCTTGCTTTATGCTTCAAATAGGATAATTTTCCATTTATCCTGTTGATTCTAATCAGTTTAATATTCTCATATTAGGCTTCTATGAGATATCAAAAATTAAACCAATAGAAATATACTTTAGATCTTTTATTAATAGCCACTAGCAGGCTTTATATCTACTTCTAACAGAAATTTGATTGTGAGAAAGCGTGCATCGCGTAGCGGAAAGCGAAGGAACTATTGAATCAAGGCATCTAAATACCGATTATGCAGGTTCTGCTCGGTTTCTGCCACCAATCTGCCTTCAAATTATGCGCGCAGATCTTGCTCGGTTTTTGCTGCCAATTTGACGTCAAGTCATGCAGCAAGCTTTGCTTGCTTTTTGCTGACAATTTGTCATCAGACTTTCCTGCACAGATTTTGCTCGGGTTTTGCCGCCAACTTGACGTCAAATTTTGTGCGCGCAGATCTTGCTTGGTTTTTGCCGCCAATTTGACGTCAAGTAATGCAGCAAGCTTCGCTTGCTTTTTGCCGTCAATTTGTTGTCGGATTTTGTCAGCAAGCTTTGCTCGGTTTTTACCGCCAATCTGCCAGCTTAATCAGGTAATAACAACTCTTGTAGCAAAATTGTAGCCTTTTTGCTGACAATTTTTAGCAAGCACTTGGCGAAATCTGTTCGAGCAGACTTGGCTAACTGAGTATATTTCACAAGCAAGGTTATATCGAAATTACAATATATACATTTCATATATGCATTATTATAATTTTTTAATCTGTCATAAAATATGTAAATAATTGCAATGGAATTAATAAAATATTATTTTTTTCTTATGCATTCACTGTTTTGTACTCACCAATACGCAAGCGATGAAAATGATAGTTTTCATTTTGTCTTTCTTCGAGTACTACAAAACATAACAATCTATATTAGATTGTAAGACTTTTGATTCCGTCAGTGATATTTAGAACAATTCTTTATTCTTTTCTTCTTTTTTTTTTACATTTGCTTACAATGCTGTCCGCTGATAATACCATCAAATTTTTTCATCAATATGTTTATTTTTAATATTATCTCTTACGTTATATTTTTCCACTACTTTACTTGTCGATTATGTTTGTTTATATTCAAAAAGGCAAAAATGAGGTTGACTTTACTGAAATATCTAGCTTTCTCGTTTCTATTATACTTCCAGTGGAAACAGTACATTCGATGCGCATCGAAGCGGATTGAAGACTTCGATGGAAACTAGATCATTGTGGAAGCGTATGAGAGTGGGAGAAAAAGAGAGAAAAACAAAGAAAAAGAAAGAAAGAATGAGATAAAAATGAAGAAAGGTCGGAAAAGCAGAAAGAGGATTCGAAAGCAGGATATGATTTATGAACTGGAAGAAACACAATTTTTTATTGTATATTTCTTATCCTCCTCATAAAAGAGCATTTTTGGACATAAAAATTATTCATTAAATAATACAAATTAGTCTAAGTAATACTTTTAAAATACTTTGCTTTAAGAGATTCATTAAATCCTGCAGTTTTTAAATTGTATTAATTCGTACAATATATATATATATGTATATATATATATATATATATATATATATATATATATATATTATATTGTATACGTTTTCCTTTAGTCTGTATTTTCTAGTATTCTATGTAAAAATGTGCTTCCATTTAATTCAGAAAAGAGTCGGAAGAAAAAAAAAGTTCTTTCCCTTCGATTTTGATGAGCTATGTTATAGTCTAAATCAAAATAAGAGACACGTATTTTTTTACGCATCCATACGATCATTAAGAGAATGAAACACTCTCTTGAAAAAAATTCGGTTTTTTTTATTTTTGAGCTAATACCATCGAAACGGTAAAAGATATAAAAAAGTTTTGAATAAAAGTTTAAAAGCATTTTGAATGTACTCTATAACAATGTCCGATTTTTCGAAAATGTCATATTTTTCGAAATCTTCCTCCTCTTTCCAAATTTTGAAAATTTTAAAATTTCTCTTATAGCAAAATTTAAGACCAAAATCAAACATATATGATAAAGTTGTATTCAGAAATAAGCTAGAAATATCCCAATATCGCTGTAAGCGTGGACCTTCTTTAAAAGAAATCTATAGACTAAAAAAGAAAAATATGTAATGTGTATTTGTAAAATATTAACATGTCTTTCTTACAAGTATTTTAAAAGTTTTATAAAAAATAGTATATTCTTATCATGTAATTGAAGATAATTTAATAAAAAAGACACTTAAATTTTTAGAAAAGTATAAGTATTTAAAAGCATGAACAATAATAAAAATTGTTTTAATTAATACATACGTAATATATGCACACTTATTTTTGTTGAATCGTAGTAGAACGAAATCGTATACTAAACTGCTAGTTCAACTCACAACGATAGATACTTATATACTAATGCGTACATGCTCCGATGAACGCAGTTCTAAAATTATTTTATATTAATATTTAATTTATTAATTTATTAATACGCTCTTGTTGTATAAGTGCATCTATCATGTTCGTTGCACTGATAACAAATTATCATCTATTAACATATCATCAAAAAGAATTCTCCTTGTTCGTCTAGTTTCAGTTTTAGTGGATAAAAATATATTATTTTTTTCATACGAGACCGGGGAAAAAAGCTTATATCTAATTATATATAATTGTGTAAATATAATTATGTATGGATTTTAACCTGATCTAATCATATACAGGGTCCGGCCGAATAACATGTACAAGCGGGCACAGGATGATTCCTTATGAAAAAATAAGAAAAAAAGTAGAATAAAATTTTGTCATCTGAGGCTTCGTGCAACGTATAACACTTGTTCTGATTGTAAACAACAATGTTTTAAAATTATAAGATTCAAGAAAGAACAAAAAGATATTTTATTAAGTATAATTTATTTTTAACAATTACAGTACTGTTAAAATTGACGTCCTCTTTCCCGTATGCATAGTTGTGGCCGTCTTATTACTAATGCATGCATCCTTGGTAGTATGCTATATCGTTTAAAACACTATCTTTGATTTTAATTCGCCGACGAACACGACCACAATCTTGACTCCGCAATTCAAAAGATCCATATTTCAACAGACTACATTTAACTTTTTGTATCATTCTTCGGCCTGGAATACGCCGGTTGGGAAAATGTTCCCTATAAGAACGGCAGCACAAAAATTATCGTTACCGTTACGTTTTGATTATACAGGTTCTGATCATGTCGTACTCTCTACTTGTGTAACTCATCGCTTTGATAACTGAATGGAAATTAATTGCTCACATAAATAACACAGTAAAAGTTGCAGAGCATTATTTACAATCAGAACAAGTGTACGTCGCACGGAGAATCGTATCTCTCTCTCTTATTGGAAATTGAATTTAAACGGGACGGATATTTAAACTCAAATTTCTCGAAAACAAAGCCTATAATGGAGTATTTTTCATTAAATACTTTCCGAGTTATGAGCTTGAAGTAATTTCTTAATTTTACATAAACCGTAAAATATCTTGTAAAATATTCATTTTTCGATTATCTTACCTTAATACTTTTATGCACAAAATAATGTGAGAAATCGATTGGTGTAAAGAAAACACATAATTGTTTTGGAGAAGAAAATGTAATTGTTAATTGCAAATTACATATTTTTTTTCTATATTTAATCAAGTAAGAATAACAAAAAATAAAATAATAAATTATCGTTTCGATATGAAATAGATTTTTACGAACAAATTATTTCTTAATGATATTTAGAGTCGAATATAATTTGACCTCGATGTTTTATCGTTATATTTTTTGATCATTTAAATATTCGAACGCTAAATATTGAGAACGCGCAATAAAAAACATCAAATCATAGATCTAAATAATTAGCAAAATGAAAAGCTCCTTGATACATTAATCTTTTAATAAATATTCATAATAATTTATCTACGTAATTTAAAAAATACTTCTATACTTTAATATATATTCCACTTAATATTATTTATTAAAGTATCCAAAATAATAAATTATTGTTTTGTTAGAAAATCGATCAAGAATTATTGGTAATTATGCACTTTACGGACGACCTCACCGATTTCAATGATCTTGACATATGTTGTCAAGCTCACTCTCCTGAGTAAGTATCAATAGATTTTAAGTGTCGCTCACTATTTATTAAAAATTTATTAACGAAAAAAGTTTTACGAATTATGTGCAATTTTTAGACATTATGTACGTTTTAAGAGTCAAGGTGAAATGTACATGCATGGATACAGTGTGTTCCGCCCCCTCCCCCTATGGGGGGGCTCCACTTTCGGAAGATATAACCTAACCCAAACCTATTCTGATTTAAACTAAATTTTAATTTTAAATCAGAAATAGGTTTTGGTTAGGTTATATCTTCCGAAAGTGGAGCCCCTCGTAGGGGGGCGAAACACACTGTCTTCTTGCATGTACTTTGCAACACAAAACAAAGTTTACTCTACATTTAATGATGATCTTCGCTATATATTAAACATATACTCCATCAAATATAACTTCTTAAACGTACATGCAAAATCATATTATATTCATTAAACTTTTTTCGTTAATAACTTTTTAATAAATAGTGAGCGATACTTAAAACCTTCCAGTAAGCAAAATTTCAACAGAATGGCAGCAGATTCGATCAGAATCCTGCACCAGAACCACCATAGCCATCTGTGTCCGCATTAAGCTTTTGTTTTGGCGACAGAATCTGTAAAACATAATCTGACAACAGATTGTCAGCAGAAAACGAGCAGGATCTACGCAATATAATTTGATGGCAGATTATCGACAGAAACCGAGCAGAATCTGCGCACGCAATCTGATGGCAAATTGACAGCAGAAACCGAACAAAATTTGCGTTTACTTATATTGATGTTATACAAATGCAATAAAATCGATCATTACAGGTGCTAAATAAAAGTATTATCGGTGAGTTATCGATTAATTAAAATTGTCTTCTAATATAACATATAATGTTATATCGTAGTTATATCTTACTTAGCGAAGAACTATTCAATTTAATTAAATTAATAATAAAGTAAATGGAAAAAGTAATTAAATTTAATTTATAAAATTTGAGACATAATTTATTTAGAATTAAATTCTTGCTTTATGCTTCATCAAATAGACCGTTAATGAATAATTTTCCATTTATCTTATTGAACCTAAATTACAATCAGTTTAATATTCTGAATTTCACTTGCTTGTATCAGGTTTCAAAAGTTAAAATAATAGAAGTTGTTATATTTTTGAACTTTTATTAATAATCGCGACTTTATATATATTTCTAACAGAAATTTGATTGCGAGAAAGTACATCACATAGCGGTAAGCGAAAGAACTACCGAATCGTGCAAACTCCGTTCCGCTTTTGGCCGTCAATCTGCTATCAGAGATTGTACGCAAATCCTGCTCGATTTTTGTTATCAATTTGCTGTCAAATTACGCCGCACAGATCTTGTTCAATTTTTGCTATCAATCTGTCGTCAGTTATATCAGCAGACTCTATTCGATTTTTGCCGACAATTTGATATTAAATTTCATTGCGCAGATCCTGCTCGGTTTCTGCCGACAATCTGTTGTCAATTTGCGCCGCACGGATCCTGTTTAATTTCTGCCATCAATCTGCCGTTAGTTATATCAACAAGTTCTGCTCGGTTTCTGTTAACAAATCTTTTGTCCAGTTATGCAAACAAGATAGTAAAGAAAACAAATAATTTCGAAAAAAAAATGTAATTGTTAATTGCAAATTACATTTCTTTTTTCGAAACAATTTTGTGTTTTCTTTACACCAATTGATTCCTCTCATTATTTTGTACATAAAAGTATTAAGGTAAGATAATCGAAAAATGAATATTTTACTAGATATTTTATGGTTTATGTAAAATTAAGAAATGATTTCAAGCCTTATAACTCAATAAGTACTTGAGGGAAAAATATTTTATTATAGTGTTTTGGGAAGCCCTCGAGATAAGCTACAAGAATATGCAATAAAAAATAGGGGTTCCATCTAAGAAATTGATGGTGACCTTCATGTGACATTTTTACTTATTACTTAATAATTATTGCGAATTTTGCAAAATGGTAGAGGACTTTTCTTCTTAGTTTGATCCAATCTATCATCACTTTTCGTTTGGTCCCTCACGAATCGGACACCCTGTATATATAGATATGTAGGGACGATTGTCTCCTACTCCGCCTCTCTGTTATACATACACACACACACACACACGTACATATTTACTTACGTATTTTATATAAATTCTAATCCCGGCATGCATGCATCCGACACCCGCTTTCACTTCTGTAAAATTTACAACCCTTGCATGTTACGCAGCCTTCCATCGATCCCTTACATCGCCAATTAACATATGGCAAACACACGGCTTTTCCTACACAACGGTCACTCGTCCCTCCGAGAATCTTTCTGATCATAAAAACTTTCTCCCGGATCATGTATGCTGAATCCTGGTTTTCCAGGATTCATTCTGTATCCCGCCTTCAGAGTTAATATCGAGTCTTAGGAGATTCTATCTCGCGCCTATCGATAGCTCACATCACGCCTCCACTCACACACGTGACTACATACATTATACAAGACGCTCAAAATTATAGATTAAAATAAATCCAGAGTTATTTAATTGAGAAGCGTTAATTTCTTATATCCCGAGATCACCCACAAATTGGTGACCCCGACGTGATCTTTCGCGAACCGTGAGTGATCTGTGCAGTGCATCATAGTGCTTGACGCTACGATTATTATTCGTTATATTTTTTTTTATTATTCTTCTCTTTTCCTCGAGATTATCGGTATGGCGTACAACAATGATAGTAGCGTCGTTAACCGCGAAACGGAGAATTCTTCGAGTGCATCATCAATCGATCGAGTATCAGTTAAAGTGCCAGCTTTTATACCTACGGATCCAGAGTTATGGTTCCTGATGCTGGAGGGCGGTTTCGAAGCTGCGGGGATAACTTAGGACAACACCAAATATGGCCACGTTCTCACCGCCCTCGACCAAAGGTACGCTCTGGAGGTCCGCGATATACTTACCCGGCCTAGAAGAGAACGATCATACGAGCTTTTAAAGACCGAGTTGATCAAGCGTCTTGGCTCATCGCGCGAGCAAAACACGCGTCGCCTATTAGAGAATGAGCCTCTCGGAGACCGCAAGCCGTCGCAGTTTCTCCGACATCTTCGCGGCCTCGCCGGAACGGAGTTTCCAGAGGACATCTTGCAGACGCTCTGGCTGGGCCGCCTGCCTAGAAATCCAAGCACTCCTCGTGCCGCATCGGGACCTCACGCTCGATAAGAGAGCCGAGATCGCGGATTCGGTCGCGGACTTATACGGCCCGACAGGGATCATCGCTGAGACGACAGTCACCGCACCTCCGCCTGCCCAAGTTCAGTATGATGGCCTGACTCGCATAATGATTGAGACGGTGCAGAAACTCGCAGCCATCGAAATTAATACTCAAGGGGCGCGCCAACCTACTTGCGGAACCTGCGAAACCTGCGGAAGGTCGCGCTCGCGCTCGCGTTCGCGATCGTGGAGCCGCTGTCCTAGTGCAGCTAGCGATACATGCTGGTACCACTAGCAATACGGCGAGCAGGCAAGAAATTGCGAAAAGCCGTGCAAATACGATACTAGTTCTTCGGGAAACGAGCAGGGCAGTCGCTAATGGCGGCCGACGACATCAGCCCCGCGATATCGTGCCGCCTCTTTGTCAGTGACCGATAGACGAAGAGACAGTTTTTAATTGACACTGGAGCCGACGTGTGTGTGTTTCCGCGCTCGCAGCTGCCGGAACCCCGTGCAAAATCGAGCTACGAGCTCTCTGCGGCGAACGGTACAACCATCGCTACGTTTGGGACGATAACGCTGACACTGAACTTTGGACTACGGCGTCAATTCACCTGGAGGTTCGTCGTTGCCGCTGTGTTCAAGCCGATCATCGGTGCGGACTTTCTCGTGCACTATGGACTCTTGGTGGACATGAGGAACCAGCGGCTGTTGGACGCGATCACTCAACTCACCTCTCGTGGAAAGGTGATTGAGTGCGACATCCCGAGCATTAAGACCATTTCAGGCTCATCACGGTACCATGAACTCCTCCATCGATTCCCAGAGATGACACGACCGGACGGAACCCCCAAGACGGTGAGTCACTCGACGAGGCACTACATCATTACCACACCAGGGCCACCCGTCGCACAGAAGCCACGCCGCCTTTCAACGGAGAAGTTGGAGGCGGCAAAGAAGGAATTCGAGACCATGTTGCGTTTGGTAATCGCTCGTCCGTCGCAGAGCTCCTGGGCATCGCCCTTGCACATGGTGCCGAAGAAGGGCGATGACTGGCGGCCTTGCGGAGATTATCGCGCTCTTAACGCGAGAACCTGTCCGGACCGATATCCAGTGAGACATATCCAGGATTTCTCCCAGTCACTTCGTGGGAAAAACATCTTTTCCACCATCGATCTGGTGCGAGCCTTCAATCAGATCCCAGTCCTCCTCGCGGAGGAGCACATCCCGAAGACAGCCATTACAATGCCTTTCGGACTCTTCGAGTTCGAATTCATGACCTTCGGTTTGCGTAACGCAGCGCAGACTTTCCAGCGCTTTATCGACGAAGTGCTGCAAGGGCTAGAGTTCTGCTATGCATATATCGACGACATCCTCATTGCGTCAACATCAGAAGAAGAGCATTTGAAACACCTGACAATTCTGTTTGAGCAGCTGAGGAAGTATGGTGAAGGAAATAACGAAAATCGTTTCGTGATTGGCTATCCGCCTGATCCGCTTACGCTAATTCCGCTCCATGGGACCATAGAAACGAAACTTTTGCGTATCAAAAACAGCGGAACGTCTGCGATTGGTCAGATTTTCAATACGCGCAATCCGCGATACGCGCGATACGCTCCATGGGACTGCACCCTAAGGGTGGGGTCCCATGGAGCGTATTACGATACGCGCGTATCGGGCGTATTGAAAATCTAACCAATCGCAGACGTTCCGCTGTTTGTGATACGGGAAAGTATCCAATCGGACGTCATACGTCGGACATTGAACGCAATGTAAATTCTCCTTTAACGAGTTAAACTTCGGTTAAAGTTAGTTATTAAGTTGTGGAACTGGGCCTAAGTGTTAGAAAAGCGTTAACGAAGCGTCATCAAACTCTCCGACAAGCGTGAACGAAATATCCTTCAAATGTAAACGAAGCGCCATCAAACTCCTTAAGGAACGTAAACGAAACGTTATCGAACTCTCCGACAAACATGAATGAAAATATAATTCAATTTATTAATATCTAATATAATTTTTAAAGAACGTAAATGAAATGTCATCAAACTTATTGGCGAATACGAATGAAATGTTTATATTCTACTATATTTATACTGTACCGTTAATATTGCACTTTACATTTTAAATAGGTAATAAACGGATTATTTTCGTTTATTCGCCAAACATTTACTTATCCGACTTATAAAATCAATTTAATATCTGAAGCTCCTGCATCGAGATCAGAAATTAAATTGAAGTATATCTTTAATCTTATTTGTTACTCTTTGTAAATTTTATATAATTCTCATAACTAAAACTTAAATACGAGAAAGATAGCGCATCGCACGTCGCGTAGCGGTAAACGAACGAACTAACAGATCCTTGCGTGCTCGCGCGAAACTTTAACGTCCTTAAAAATATTTCTTTAAATTGTTAAAGTGTATGGAAAGTATTTCATACATGTTTTGTGCAGTATTTAAGCTTTGAAGAAATGTGGATGAAGAGTTTCTAAGTCAATCAATCATTGAAGTGTATAGGAAGCGTATTGGAGTGCTTCGTTCACATTTTATGGAGCGTTTAGGAAGTGTAAATGAAGAGTTTCTAAAATGTCAATCATTGAATGTACGGGAAGCGTATTGGAGTGCTTCGTTCAGATTTTATGGAGCGTTTAGGAAGTGTAAATGAAGAGTTCCTAAAATGTCAATCATTGAAGTGTGCGGGAAGCGTATTGGAGTGCTTCGTTCACATTTTATGGAGCGTTTAGGAAGTGTAAATGAAGAGTTTCTAAATGTCAATCATTGAAGTGTGTGGGAAGCGTATCGTCAATGAAGCTTCTAAGAAGCGTTTATTCTGTTCGTTTACGCTTCTTTGACACTTCGAGAAGCGTTTAATTTTCACCAGGGTGTTGTTGCAATATTCTGTGTTTGCTGGGCATGAAGAATATCTAGTGGATATCTGATACAATTATTTTCCGTATGGGTGTGTATGTTATATATTTATCTACATTCCATATTTTTTCTATTATTCTTTCCTCTCCTCATGAAAATAAAATCGTATATAAAATAAAGATACGTTATAAAATTATAATGTATGAGCGTACATATTCAATTATACGAACATAAATTTTATACTAATAAAAATATAATATAAATTTATATATAATATCCCAGCAAACACAGAATATTGCGGCAATATTACAACATTGCAGTAATGTTGCGGCAATAATATTACAACATTGCAGCAATGTTGCTGCAATATTTTGTGTTGAGTGGGATATAACAAATAAATTATAATAAATACAGGGTGTTGAAAAAAAAGGACGTCACATATTTTGATAGCAGATAGTATTGATCAAAAGAAGAAGAAAAGGTCTAATTAACATGGGTCCTAAGACTAATATCTTCAAAGATACAAGCTATTTTGTTATTTGAGCTCTTTGTCATTTTCTTATTAGTCGTGTCATCTTTAGAATGTAATGAACAAAGGAGTAGGGGAGAGTGGGGTACAATGGGGATATCTTTTTTCTAGGTGCCTTAAACAATAAAAAATAAACAAAGAGAGATAAAGAAACAATTTTTATTTTAATATGAAATGTAATCATTTATCTTCCATCCCTGGCAAAAATGAGACGTTTGTTTGGCGTTTACATGAACGTTTGTGGAAGTTCGTCGAGAGTTTAAAAACGATTAGTAAAGAGTTTGTAGAACAAAAATTGCAACACTGCAGCGTTTAAAAGACGTTTGTACGTTATAGCGTAAACGTAAACGTTTGAAAAGTCTGAGTAAACTCTGTACACGAAGATGTATCAACGTTTACTGAACGTACTCTGAAAAATGTTACCTCAGCATTGCAAAACTTTCATGTAACATTATATAAAGAGTTTGTAGAACAAAAATTGCAACACTGCAGCGTTTGATAAGCATTCAAAACCCAA
Source organism: Camponotus vicinus (assembly GCF_025532165.1). NCBI lineage: Eukaryota > Metazoa > Arthropoda > Insecta > Hymenoptera > Formicidae > Camponotus > Camponotus vicinus. The sequence goes on along the minus strand of NW_028141967.1, from coordinate 14,247,018 downwards.
CAGCGTTATGTAAGTGCTCTTACAAAGTTTGAAAAGCATATAAACTCTCAGAAAACCCTCACTCAACGGTTGTTAACGCTTTATAAAGTTTCTTATTTTCGCCAGGGATAAAAAAACTGAAGTAAAGAAACTGAATGTATGATAACAAAATAAAAACTCTTTTTTTACAAAAAACAAAAAATTTTAATGCTGACTCAGCATTAGAGGAGGTGCTCTATGTGATTGCCATTCACTCTCATGCATCTTTCCCCTACTCCTTTGTTCATTACATTCTAAAGATGACACGACTAATAAGAAAATGACAAAGAGCTCAAATAACAAAATAGCTTGTATCTTTGAAGATATTAGTCTTAGGACCCATGTTAATTAGACCTTTTCTTCTTGTTTTGATCAATACTACCTGCTATCAAAATATGTAACCCTTTTTTTTCAACACCCTGTATATATAAAATATATAAATTATAATTTCGATATTATAAGTATTTTATATATAGTATATATTTTATATTATATATATTATTTTATTTATATTTAAATTAATATAAGCAATTTACTTTAAGAATAAACTATAATAATAATTATTGAGATAAACATTTTTATTTCATATATTAATAACTCACTCTGTGCAATGTAATGCGATTATACCCGGTTCTTTTACATAAGTATGTATAATTAATTTATAAAAATGAGCTGTGTAAACCGACGTATAGCACTGCGGGTGTAGGGTAAGTAAAGATACGCAATCACTACACTATGGCCCATATTCTGAATCCTCTTTTATCGATAAAAGTGCCTCTAAAAGTGGCATATAAGCCTTCTGATTGGCTACAGGCCGATTTTAGGAGCACTTTTATCGATAAAAGAGGATTCAAAATATGGGCCTATGTACCTATCTTACTACTTTAAAGGACTGTCGAGGATTAATACTATTGGATATGTGGCAGGATACTAATAATTTTCAAATTCGTTGACAGATGTCTCACTGATCGATATACAGGGTGATTCTGAACAAACGTTTGTCTTTAAAATATCAAATTCTTGAATGAATTCTAAGACGATTTTTTCTCTTGCAAAATTTTGCCCGGAGCTTAGTTTTTAAACTATAAAGGAAAATAGTTAACTACTTACGGAACGAGTACAAGAGGTAGGCAGGGACGGCGCGATATAGGCGATTACGTGGGGCACTCGCCGCGATCAGCTGATTGCTATACGCGATGACTGTAACAATCAGTGTGTGTGTGAGAATGTGTACGCGCGCGCGCGCGCACACACACACACACACACACACACACACACACACACTGATTGTTACAGTCATCGCGTATAGCAATCAGCTGATCGCGGCGAGTGCCCCACGTAATCGCCTATATCGCGCCGTCCCTGCCTACCTCTTGTACTCGTTCCGTAAGTAGTTAACTATTTTCCTTTATAGTTTAAAAACTAATCTCCGGGCAAAATTTTGCAAGAGGAAAAATCGTCTTAGAATTCATTCAAGAATTTGATATTTTAAAGACAAACGTTTGTTCAGAATCACCCTGTATATGAATAGATATCTAGACGTAAAATTAAATAAATGGAATTTAAAATATCTTATTTCGAAAAGTCTTGCAAAAGTCAAGAAAATTTCATTTCTTTCTCATTTTAACATAACCGTATGCTCAAGTGGCAAATAGTAAAAGAGCGCATGCGCGACAGAGAGAGAGAGAGAGAGAGAGAGAGAGAGAGAGAAATTTTGACAAAAGAGAACTACTGATATAAAAGAAATTACAATAAAAAAAAGTAAAGAATTAAGATTAGAAAAAAAATTTGACAACATTTTTTTTACTTTCTTAAAGAGTTCCAAATAGTGAGCTATATCGTAAACTTTAGATTAGACCAATATTAAAGAAAACAAGCTGTACAAGTGGAAATATTTATTATAAATCAAAGCTTACATATATGTTTGTCATTAAATAACAATATATTTGCACCTGAGAAACTACAGTACGCTTCGAAAGCTCCAATATATGCTAGTATGTATTATGCAACATCGCATATATGATAAAACAGTACCTACATATGTATTATATTCATTCGTGAGCCAATAATATAGTTTTCAACATTTTTACTGTTCGACGATTATTGCAAGTTTAACACTAAGATTTAAATTTATTATTTCATTATACATATCATACACTGAATAAAATACAAATTCTATGTATTTATTATTTCAAGATTTATATTGAAATTTAAATTTGCCAGAATAGTTTCAAGGAAATCCATATTCCTCAATTTTTATGAAATAAATCAGATACATTTGAAAAAAATTTGTATCTGTAAATCTTTCATTTGTAAATAATTTTAAATACAAATTGATTAATAAATGCAAGATATATATATATATATATATATATATATATATATATATATATATATATATATATACAGGGTTTTCGAAAAGTCCGGAAACGGTCGAATATCTAAAAAAAAAAGCATTTTAGAGAAAAATGTTTCAAATAAAGTTGTTTGGTTTGAAGAGAGCTATAAAATGGTGGCAATGGTTTGACCTTGAATAGTCGCATGAAGGTCACCTTGAATTTTTTAAATGGAACATCCTGTATATTTTTGCACATTCTTGTAGCTCATCTCGAGAGCTTTCCAAAACACTATAATTAAGTTAGTTTTCATTAAGTACTTTCCGAGTTATGAGGCTTGAAATAATTTCTTAATTTTACATAAACCGTAAAATATCTTGTAAAATATTCATTTTTCGATTATCTTACCTTAATACTTTTATGTATAAAATAATGAGAGGAATCAATTGGTGTAAAGAAAACACATAATTGTTTCGAAAAAAAAAATGTAATTGTTAATTGCAAATTACATTTTTTCTTTCGAAACAATTATGTGTTTTCTTTACACCAATTGATTCCTCTCATTTTGTACATAAGAGTATTAAGGTAAGATAATCGAAAAATGAATATTTTACAAGATATTTTACGGTTTATGTAAAATTAAGAAATTATTTCAAGTCTCATAACTCGGAAAGTACTTAATGAAAACTAACTTAATTATAGTGTTTTGGAAAGCTCTCGAGATGAGCTACAAGAATGTGCAAAAATATACAGGGTGTTCCATTTAAAAAATTCAAGGTGACCTTCATGTGACCTTCCAGCGACTATTCAAGGTCAAACCATTGCCACCATTTTATAGCTCTCTTCAAACCAAACAACTTTTATTTGAAACATTTTTCTCTAAAATGCTTTATTTTTTAGATATTCGACCGTTTCCGGACTTTTCGAAAACCCTGTATGTATATATATATATATATATATATATATATATATATATATATATATATATATATATATACAGGGTGAGTTTTAATGGTTGTGTCAATCTTTTTATCATACGGGAGATTACCGATCGCAATTTTAATAAATTGATTGATACATAGATGTCAGTTAATTGAATCGACCGTGTCGAAGACCAATATATAATGTGTACAATTAAAGCAAGTTAAAAGCTGAAATTATGTAGTGTGGATTTATTATTATTATTAAAGCTACGCATTTATTATTATTATTATTATTATTATTATTATTATTATTGTTATTATTAAATGTATATGTTATTATATTTATTATTATTATTATTATTTTACTGTGATCAAATTAGGGATTTATTATTATACATATTCGATATATTAAAGCGGAAGAAATACATATTTAAAAATTCAATTCAAATTTAACACTTTAACGTTTTATGTAAAACTTTATTTTAAATTCCGCATTTATTTTTATGATAAATTTTTATTGTTTTATATGCTAAAAATATGCAGCAAAAAATTTTCTTCCTTCTTAAAATAAAATTACGCAATTGTTTTATAAGAATGTATTTCTTGTGGAACAATTGCGTGATTTTATTTCAAGAAGGCAGAAATACTACATATCTTTAGCGTATAACAATAATAAAAATTTTTATCATAAAAATAAATGCGGAATTTGAAATAAAGTTTTACATAAAACGTTAAAGTGTTAAATTTGAACTGAATTTTTAAATATGTATTCTTACTGCTTTAATATATTAAATATGTATACGTAGCTTTAATAATAATAATAATAATAATAATAAATATAATAATATATATATTTAATAATAATAATAATAATAATAAGTGCGTAGCTTTAACAATAATAATAAATCCATACTACATAATTTCAGCTTTTAACTTGCTTTAATTGTACACATTATATTTCGGCCTTCGATACGGTCGATCCAATTAACTGACATCTATGTATCGATCAATTTATTAAAATTGCGATCGGTAATCTCCCGCATGATAAAAAGATTGACACAACCATTAAAACTCACCCTGTATATATATATATATATATATATATATATATATATATATATATATATATAATTCATTTCTCAAGAAACTGCTATGAATTATTCATTTATTCAGAAAAGTGTATAACAGTATCTAAAATGATGTGATTAATACCAATAATCTGACTTATTACGCTTTACTTGATGTGAATATATGAGATAATAAATTCAAATCTTGGTGTCTCGGACTATAATAATCACACTGACTGTATCATTGCATTATTCTTATGCCAAATATAAAAGCAATATTTTAGAAAAATTTTCCATTTGAGAAGATTCCATTTGGTAGAGATGTAATGATATTAATTCTGGACTATATTTTCTTTTCGTGATGAAATAAAGATTCGTTTACTTTTTCTATGTAAAGAAAAAGAAAATGAATTATTTTTTCTACATTGTAAAACAAAAGAATAATTGTAGAAATTTGGTGAAAATCAAACAAAATTAAATCCACTTTTTCGATCAAGTATTGTTTTTATAAAATTTGATCTTAATTAGAGAATAATTGTATAAATATTTATTTAATTTAATTAAAGTTTTCAATAAACTATATTTGCTCTAAAAATCCAACAAAGATTTTTTGTTTCTTTTTCTATATTTGAGTAAATTAGATACTTATATAGATGCATAAATAAACATACTATATCGAAATTTTTCGACTTAATTTATTTGAAATAAAATTTATTTTAATATATTAAAAAAAAGAATAATAATAATATATACAACATTAAACTGTTGTATTATCTATCAATAATCCCATCATATATATGATATTACAGAAAAAATCATTTTATTTCAATTAATAAAAAAATTTGTTTAAATAATAATTATATGATTATAGCTGTATATTTATATATTTGTGAATATATGTATATTTTTTGTTTCATTATAAATTGATATAAGTGACAAAATAAAGAAAAAAAACTTTTTAATTTTATAAGATATGCTTTTTGTGTGAGCTCGTTACCCTTGACTTTTTAATTCTAAGTTTATAGTTTTATTAATTAAAATAATAATAAACATTATTCGCAAAAGCAATGTTTAATCTTCAGCAAATGCAGATATAATTTTATTCTGATAGCTCTATTCTGATCACGTGAGATTTAAATGATTGTATTAAAATTCAACAAAAATAAAATATCTATAAATTTCTTAGAAATTAATTTTAAATTATTATTATTATTATTGTATTCATTACATATTAAGAAATTTAAGAAACTCTGTTCTAGATAAAATTTTCAAGTTCTTACGGAATCTAACAGACCCCATGATAAGATTGATATTCACTAAATTAAATCAAATCGAAAGAGAATTTAGGCCTTTAGGCTTTCATAAAGCGAAATGTATCGAAGAGTATCGCATGGAGAATGACCACTGAGAATGTCAGCAATAAAGAAAATAAAAACTTTTAAAAATAATCTTCCAAATACACAAAAATTCAATATTTTTTACTTTTTTAACTTTTAAAAATAATCTTCCAAATACACAGAAATTCAATATTTTTTACTTCTCGTACATTACAGTCAAGCATTCTCGAGAATAGCCTTAGGTTACGAAATACTTAATAAGAATGCTCAATTATAATTATTAATGTTGCTTGTTATTTCAGTTTTTTGTGATATTCTTTCCGCGATACAATTTAATTTCCGAAATCCAAAGAACAACGATACTCAAAACAATATTGTGTAATAATATTTTTCTTATCATTTTTAAACTTTAAATCATAAATAAATATACATACACATACATATGTATGTGTGTGTGTGTGTATATATACACATATAATTCTCCCCCTTAGAATTTTCAACTATAAATGGATTGAAATTCAAACGTGATAAATCGCGTGATAAAAATATATAAACAAATAATAAAATCTCTTTTTTTATACTTTTAGAATTCTTAGATATATAGTTGCTCTAGCAAAAAGATGGAGATCTTTCTTTCGAAATATTTTGTGACTTTTCGAACAAATCCGATATTCCAATAAGAGTTTTTACTTCAAGATTCCAGCTAGTGATGTTCATATCTTTAAAGAATAAATTTTCCTTTAATTGATAAATGCATTGTGAAAAGAATTAAAAGAAAAATCATTTTGATGCTAATTATATACAAGACGAAAATAATGCTACAATTTTAATGCATGCCAAAATTCAATCCGAATCGAAAATAAATATTGCTATCTTCTGAGCCATAACTATATAATTTAGAATACATAATGCGTTTTTTCCTGCTAAATTGTATACATGCTAGTAAATCAGAATTATTTTCTTTATTTTAAAATTATCAGCATTGAACATTTTCTTTATTCCAAAATCTCATTCTTTATTCTAATTATGCATAAATAAGGTTAAAATGTCTTTCATTTACTTTCTCACTCTAATGTAATCATATGATCAGATAAGAATATGAAAGAGCGGCATAGAAAAAAAAATTTCTTAATTCTAAACTTCTTAAAAAAAAAAAAATAACTAACTTAAAATTGAAAAAAATTTTAAATAGGAAAAAATAGCAATTAGAAATGTTCTGTATATTGTTTGGCGCACAATAAAACAAACTTTACTAATTCCCATACAAAGAATTTAGTATAAAAAACATGCAAAAAATCTAGCATAGAAAACGCAATATGTTATAGATATAGCGTTGACTAATTAAAGATGATTTATTATCTTTTAAAAAGTAGACACTTGAAAAAGTAGACAATCTTCATACTCATGTCCAGATTGTAATATCGCTATTTCATAATGTCTATTTATTAATGTTTCTATTTATTATCCTTCTTTTGACTCAATTTTCAAATTAAAGAATTTATTACCAGACTTTCCAAATCTACATTTCTAAAGAAATTATTTTTAGAAATTGAAATTATGCGGATTTATATATCATTAATAATTTTATGTCATGAGAATTTTAAAAAACTATGTCTAAAAGATCTCAATAGAATAAATAAATTCACTTTTTAAAAATATAGATTAAAAAAAAAATAAATTTAAGATGATTTGAAAAAATGTCTTTAATTGTTACATGAAAGGAAAAATGTCTTCTTTTTTTAAGAAACTTTTAATGCACTCATTATTGAAGAGATAGTATGTTTATAGAAGTATAATAGATATTAACAATTATATAAATAAATTGAAGAAATTAATGCAAAATACATTTCTATATTAGGTGTCATACATAATGTGCACAAATATGCGATTCGATTTCGATCAGATTTAACTTCAGCTGGAATGACATGTTATCGAAGAAAGATTGAGATAACGTGTATATACGTAATAATATTGACATAGATATGCGAAGTGATCGTGATTCCTTTGGATCTTAATTCAGATTAATCAATATTTTTTTCAAATTCATTCAGAAACATTCGAAAAGCGCAATAGTTAGATTCGCGCTACATCCGAATTGTCCGTAGTTAAAATGAGAAACTAGCAGCAACATGGAGCTGGCTCGCATACAGTGCTTTTTTTCGTTGGAAAGAAGCAGCTGGAATGTGTGCTGTGTATACGTAAATGAGATGATCCGGACATCATTATCGGTCAATGTATTACAGAGTCTCCTTTCATTTTATCATCCACACATTGAGATTATAGTCTAGTAGCTTTCTTCAATAAATATGCGTTTTACTTCGCGCGAAAAGCGTATTTCCAGTCCTGTAACAGAATAAAAAAACAAGTTTTAAAATTGGCTATGTCTCAAAAGTACGAAAAAAACCTCGTGTCTTTAATTGTGCTGAAAAAGATTATATTGCACTAAAAAAATAAAGTGTAAGTAATCTATATAAAAATCTAATAATCTAACAAAATTTTTTAATTATATTATGTAAAAATAAAAATATTGATCGATAAAAAATAACTTTGTATTAGATATAAGAATAAAAATAATCAATCCTTGTTCTTTTTTATGGTAAATCTAGCCATCAAAATATTTATCTCTATCATCTTACTAAAAATTATTTTTTTCATGTTATTTTCATGTTTTTTTAACTGTTATATGTTAAGAAAAATGCTAATTTAAATATATTTTTTCTTTGATACTGAGAGAGAGAGAGAGAGAGATTTATAAATATATTTTATAAAATTCTACTTCTCTATTAACAATTGCAATTATTATGTAATTATTAATATATTGAATTGTGGCGTAAAAAGTAAAAAATGAAAAAGTATGAATCTTTTTTCCTAAAGGTCGAAATTTTTTCGTATGTTGCCACTCGATAAATATACCGAAAAAAGACTTTCTATTCGTTAAGTTAATAAAACTATAAACTTTCAATCAATTATCATAACGTTTTTATTGAAAATATGAGATGCGCGTGGAAATTAAATTGAATTTACTAATGCAAGATAAAACGAAAAATTTTCAATATGTTAACAATCTATGCTACCAAACATGAATAACATTTGTAAAAATTAATTTATTATAACGCATATTTTTTCACAAGAAAAATATTCTTAGAATTTCTTACTTCTAATATCGTAATACATAACTGTGTTGAGAAAAAAAGTTTTAATCTCTTTTCTAGAATAATAATAATTTAATCCTATTTCGATTAAAGACACAAGATATTTATATAATATTATGTCCTTTATATACTACAAAATTTTAAAAAACATTAATGTTACTGCTAAAAGAAGCACATAATATTAAATTAATTAAATAATGTTTATATTTATCATTATCATGGCAAGCACAAAAAATCAAAGAAACAATTATGGTGCACAATTATTACTTCAGCATGCAATTCCACATAATAGCAAATTTGCATTTTATCCTGAAATATTCGTGATTATTAAATATTCATATTAATATTCAGTTTTGCAGTTTATATTTATTGTATTTAATAAAGTGTGTTATTACTACATAATAAATTATATATTTAATATTGTTATTACACTATTATCATAGCTGTGAATTTCATAACAAGAACAGCAATTAATCAATAATTGAAGAAGCAAGTGACAAAAATTAAATGTAAATTATTAAAGGTAAAAGGTACATATGGAAGCGCATATTTTCATCCATTATATGCAATAAATACATTTTTTATAAAAATATACCAACCTTATCTACTTGCTTCTACAATATTATTAGTATATAATATTTTGTTTGTCTAAAAAATAAAACAAAATTTATATAAGATTTAAGAAAAAAAAAATAAAGTAAGAAGAATAATCGGAAAAAATTATCATCTATTATAGTTGTGTTCTAAAAAACGTAAAAACGAGGAATTTTAATTCTACGAAGAAAAATACGCACCTTATTATTATTATTATTATATATGTATATATGTATATATATATATATATATATATATATATATATATATATATCCATCTGACATCCAGCGATGCGTTTCCGCTGCGTCATCGTCACTGTCATCGTCATCTTGTATTCTGCATCCAATTCAGTTTATATTCAAGAATCAAAGCGCAATAAAAACAACAACGCAAGTTGATCCAGAGAACGAACAGTGCATAAATTTTGCGTGCGAATAAAATTAATACAATATTGCACATTCATTATATCAACATATTACAATACATCCCATTGAGAGATTAGAGCTTTTTCTACACATCTAATTACAATATAAGAGTCTACAAGATGTCTCAAATCAAGTATATCTCGATAGAATGCATTTATTTTGGAATTATTAATTATAACTTTTTTGACAGCAAATTATGTCAGTAGGCTCTGTTACAGTTCTGCTGATAATCTATCATCATAATCGAAATAAATCTGTGTACTAAATCTGTATATTAAATCTATATAATAAATCTGTATATTAAATTTGTAACAAACATTTTACAAAATCTATTTGAACAGATTTGGATGACTTGCCACGGCCCTATTTAAGAATTTAGGATCTTTACATCATTGACCTTTACTGATCTTTACTTAATACCACTCAATATTCAACATTATTAATATTTGATGCATCATTTCAAACTTTACTTTTGTATTAATATTTTTTTCAAAAATGTCATTTTATCGAAAGATTTCGAGATTTCGTTTTTTTTTTATTATATGTGTGTGTTTTTGAAAGTGTAATAATTTGTAATTTTTTTCAATTTTTAAGTTTTTTAATCGTCTTAATAATTATATCTCTTTTTAAAAATTTAAAGTTTAATTTCATTTGATTGATCTGAGACAGCTCCAGATCGCAGCAAGATTGTCATAGAATTATATTCCATCATAATTTAAAAAACTGTAATAGAGTTATAAAAAAAATATCAAAATATTGCAAAATGGAATAAAAATCAAGTGAAACTGCGCGAGTCTTCGTTCGAAAATAATTTATTTTTTATTTATTAAAGTCTCAAGGCACTACCTTCATTATTTTTACCATATAATTAGCTCTCCATCATTAATTAGATTAATGATAAAATAATTATTAGATTATATAACAAATTATTCTAGCTAAAAAAAAAATAAATGTCGCTTCATATAATATATAAAACTCATTATTTTCAATCAAAATCACATACTCTTGATGTCTCTCAACGCAAAAGTCAACAAAAAAGTACTGGCTTTTATCTTTTTCTATGCACCATTGAGATCTTACAATTAGAGATTCAAGAGATATTGCCTATGTCGTTTTTTTGCTACTGTGAAATATATTTCAAATATAATTCAAGTATATTTCTAATATATTCAATATATATTTATCCAAACTATATTTAAAATATATTTTTCTCTATACAAAAAATTGTATATATATATATATATATATATATATATATATATATATACACAGGGTGTCGCAGACCACCCGTATCAGCCGAATATCTCAAAAACTGAGCGCGACAGACAAAAATATTTCAGACAAAAGTTGTAAGGTTTCAAGTAACGCATTACATGGCGATATCAGTATAATCTTGAAGAGTGTTGTCAAGGTCACGTAAAGGTCACCTTGAATTCTGTAAATGGAAACCCCAGTTTTTTATTACATATTCTTGTAGCTTATCTCGAGAGCTTTCCAAAACACTATAATAAAATATTTTTCCCTCAAGTACTTATTGAGTTATAAAAGGCTTGAAATTATTTCTTAATTTTACATAAACCGTAAAATATCTTGTAAAATATTCATTTTTCAATTATCTTACCTTAATACTTTTATGTACAAAATAATGAGAGGAATCAATTGGTGTAAACAAAACACATAGTTGTTTCGAAGAAAAAATATGTAATTTGCAATTAACAATTACATATTTTTTCTTAAAAAGAACTATGTGTTTTCTTAGTTGTAAACCTTACAACTTTTGTCTGAAATATTTTTGTCTGCCGCGCTTAGTTTTTGAGATATTCGACTGATACGGGTGGTCTGCGACACTCTGTATATATATATATTATTATTATTATTATTATTATTATTATTATTATTAATAAAATATATTTTCCAAACACCCAATATATGTGCCATAAATTTTAAGAGATTTCTACAATCTTGTTTGAAATCTTACATGAATTGCGATGAGAGTATCTCGCCGAAAGTCATATTGAATTTTTTAAAATCGATATTTTTATAACGCACAGACACACATTCGAGACGTTCGTTTGCAATTATTGTAGATATTTACACAAGATATATGTTATTGCATTGCAAACTCGAAAGAAATCTTTACGATACAAATTAAATAAAAATCAGAAAAAGATTTCACTTCTTATAATATTTTTTTATACATTCCTTTGTTTAACTTTAAAAAATTAAAATACATATTTTCAATATTTATATAATAGATTTAGATTTTTATTTAAACTGCATCGTAAGTGACTTATTGTGTAATTGTATTATAATAATTAAAAATCAGAATACATTGAAAATTATTATCTAAACAATCTTTCTCTGTTATTTATCGAAACCACTTAATTATTAATATATTTTTTCATTTCTCTCTTTGGGAAATCACGTCGTCTTTGCGAATCTATACTGCATTATATAGTTAAGCAAAGCAGCTATTCGCATAATACTATGTATTTTTTGAACGACATGTGAATTGTTTCATGTCGAAAAAAAGAGAGATAAAAACGTTTTCTTTATCAAGGCATGAAAGCTTTATATTGTGTTGACAGATTCTATTTTTTGCCGGTAAAAAATACAATTACATTCTATTAATACTTTTTATTAAAATATTTTTTAAAATAAATTTTCTACTTTTAAATTTCTATTGATTTCTGATTTCATTTCTTTCTTCTAATTAAGTGCAACATGAATATGTTTGATTGTTGCAATTTGCTTGTATTATAGAGATTTGCATGAGTTATAGACATAAGAAAATGACTGGATTGGCTGTAAAGTGGTTCCAAGCAAGAAAGGTATAATCAAATAAAAAAAGCGAAATAAGATGAATGTAATACTATATTACAGTTTGTAATGTAGTTTTTTCCTTGCAAAATGTTATATAAAATATTTATATATCTATATATATTTATATATTAATATCAATATATATCATTTTGAATTTCAAATGTTTTATGCGCTTATTACAATATTAAATTTCACATATTTCTGTGCCTATCCATTTTACGTCCATCACGGTTTGCTATATTCCTCATTACATCTCGTATTCAGATTATGTCACAATCCAGTTATTTCTTATATCTATTTGATATAAGCAGATTCTATCAGAAATATTAGTCTCATATAAATGCAATTTTTATAAAATATCCTATAATCGGAGAACGATGATTTATAGCCTGCATATGACTATCTAATGGTAAAATACATAAAAAAGTTTCAATTTATGCAAGCACGCGTTCGCAAATTCGTAGTCGAAACTTTCTTACGTACTTAATATCACAGATAATCACACACACGCATCTGCACACGCACACACACGCGCGCGCGCGCACGCACACACACACACATGTGTATGTATATATACATGCACATACACACGAATAAAGAGAAATGCATCGTCACTTTATCGTTTCTCCAAAAAGAAAAAAAAAGAATTATAAAATATATAAAAGCAAGAAAAAATACACATATTTGCTGAAAAGAAAAAATTATAGATATACTACATAGACTTGTAAAATAAAATTTCTCAAAATAAACTATCAATCGCCGCATTATCATTAATAATTAGAGGGACCTCATAAAATAATTTTATACTAAATTTTATACTCTCTCATTTCGAAAAAAAAATTATACTATAGGCGTCACATATGCTTTATCACATAAAATTAGACGTACTCAGAGTGTATTAATATGACACACTCATCATATCTAGATATCATCATATATTATACTTTATAATCCGGCATACCTTGATTGACATTTAATTTTAATTCTTTTTTAAAGTTGTTTTAATTATGATTCAATTATAATTCTTTATTATTATAGTTCAATTATAATTTTTTTGCTATCGTTCAATAATAACTTTTCTTAATGTTTGAAATTCTTATGTCTAAACAGATTTGTATCCTGTATATGCATAAAGAGATTATTTTTACACATGAAAATAAATTATGATAAATTAATATATAATCTATCAAATTATTATTATTAACTTATCGTAATAGTTAAATATTCAAATTAATATTAATATATAATTATTATAATAAATTAATAATAATAATTTGATATGAATAGATCCGAGATAATTGTAAAGTTTTTAGAATTTATAACAAATCCTAAAATTAATACTTTATTCTTTCTAACATTTTCAATATTAACATTGCACTTCAAATTTAATTAATTATCTTTCAAATACTTTAATAATTTTCATATTTTGCTTTACTTTATAGTACCAAGAGATATTGAAGAATCAATTTGATTGTGTGTGACATGAATAATTGTTAGGTATGCTAGCTTTAAGAACTGAAATTAAGTAAACTTTTTTCTTTCTTTGCAAATTCACTTAAAAAGTTGCTCATTCTATAAAAGTTCTACATATCTATCTATTCAATGACGCCCTATTAGAGGAAATCGTTAACTGGCGAAAGCATATAATATAGATTTGTCTTCATTAATTTATATTACATTTGAAATAGATCCGTTTTCTTTAGCTTTAAATTACATTTATAGATCTGTTCTCTTCAGTTACGTTAATTTATTCTGTCAAAATAAAATTGATATTATAATCAAGTAATGAAAAAAAGGGAAAAGAAGATGAAAACTCAGAGAAAATATAAAAGACGCAGCTGAAGAGAACGAATCTAACGATACAGGTGGAATAAAGGGTTTAGAAATAGAAAACGGTATCCGCTTAGCCTACGTAGATGATGTGTGAATACCGAAAGCTTGGAAGATCTTGTTTTTAAAACCGGGTTTATTAGGACTAGCGTCGTGTTGATGCTGGCTGCTGCCTGTTGCCGATTGTCCCTCGTGTAGCGCCCTTTGTACTAGCGGCAGCGAGCTATTCGCCTGCATTTGATTGTGTTCGCATGCGTACGTGAGCAGGTCGTCGATGGGATTCGATCAGAATTCGATCAAGTTGTGCCGGACGAGACGGACGACGAGGTGGAACGAAAAAAAGAATAAAAAGAAAGAAGAAAAGGATAGTAGACAACTATAAGTGTTCGTGTCAGCTACTGCATGGCATGCGGAAGTGCGTACTGCTAATTTATACGTTGAGATGACGAACGAGAGAAAGAAATAAAGAAGGAAGACTTACCTCCTCGTGACTCTGCTCGTGTTCACTATTGGCTAAACTTGACCGGGAGCCGCGCCTGGTGGAACTCTTCTCGTCACCCAGCAGTTGCGCTACTCGCGCCTTGTTTACCAATTCCAATGCCTATAAAAAGAGATAAGAAATGACTGTATAAATTATATAAATATCATTTTGCAATTCAAACATTTAATTTTAGTTTTATTATATTCTTTTTCTAATTATTATGCCAATTTTAATTTATGAAATTAATGGTTTTGATTTTTAGTAACTTAAATATTTATAAATTGATTATTTAACATATTTAACATGTTGCCAATGCCTTAAATATACTTCTTCTCGCGTCAATAAAAATCTTTATAATCATAAACCTCTAATACTTTTTTGCTTTGTTGTTATTGTGTGTTAAAAATATTATATACATATATTATATATGTAATTTAGACAAAAAATTCAGTTTTCTAAAACTGTAAAAAAAGTTAATGAAAAAAAACTTGAGAAAAAAGCAGGTGGAAAAAAACAATTTTATTTCTATAAAATGCAGTCACCATGTAAAACACTGGACTCTAAAACTAAATTCAAGATCCTTAAGTAACTTTTATTACTTACTTGCTGCACGTGCTGCATGGGAAATGTAGAAAATATTGTTAGTTTTTACATTATTTACATGTGAATTCATTTAATAAATGCAAGTGCTACCTCTCTTCGAGATCTCATGGCGCAGTCTTCAAGTGTTTCCGCGGCCTCATATTTTCCCTGCCTTCGATAAAGCGCGCCAAGATTCTTTAGAGTGGTAGTGACCGTCGGAGAATCCACCTTCGCAGCTTTGTGCCAACCGCCGTATTCACCGTATGGTGTGTTCTCTTTATTTCTATGTTTATTTTCTTCCCTCTCTTCAGCTACCTAAAACAGGATCGCAAGATCGAAAAAAGCGATTAAAAATGGACTTTTAAAAAATTCGAGAGACAAAATGTATAGAGGAAATTTAATTTTCTTAATTTTAAAATAAAGTGCCTTTTTTTTTTTTTTTATATGGAGCATTTCTTAATGTGGAACACAACATAAATTATAATAGAAAAATATTGCTATACATCTTAAAGGATCCCGCACATTTTTTACGAAAAAAGTGGCTTCGGTCAAATTGGCTGAAAATTGAAATATGTTGTAATTTAGGTGGTAATCCTCGGACAAAAAGTCCGGAACTCAAAAGTATAAAAGATACAATGATTTGAAGTGAGTGATATTGAAGTTTAAAAAACGCCTATTTTGAATACATAAATTAAATTAAATATAATAAAAATTGTAAAAGTGACACACATTATATATAAATATTTTTTTTACAAACATTTATATATTAATTTAATCTATGTATTCAAGAATAGGTGTTTCTTAAACTTTAATACCACTCACTTCAAATATCTTTTATACTTTTGATTTTTGCTCGAAGAAACTTGATCAAAATTACAACATATTTCAATTTTAACCAATTTGACCAAAACCACTTTTTTCACATAAAATGTGCGAGGTCCTTTATATATTTTAATAATTAATATAATATATTTTAATAATTATGATAATATTATATATTGTAATAATATTATGATAATCTTTTTTTTAATATAGCGCGAGATAACAAATTAATGATAACCATCATTATTTATTGCGTGGCAATATAAAGAAATAAATATTATTATGGTGATTCTAAAAAAATTTTGCGACAACTTTCAGATTTTGTTCAGATTTCTTAGAAGTTATGTTGAATTGAACACATACACACATACATCTGATTATTTACAATACAAATTTATATAATTTGAATATATTTTTTAATAAAATGTATCCAAATTCTACAAGAATTAATTTTCTGATATATAAACAAGTATATATATAATAAAATAAAATTTTCAAATTATAAATACCTAATGTATGCTAATTTATATATAAGAGAATATACAATTAAACTAAAAATATAAGACGTATTATATTAATTTTTTTTAAATTTCCCCAATAGTTTTCAATTTACATTTTCTTATTATTGCTGGAATCTCAATATTTTTGATAATTAAGGAAAAATATCTAATTATGCTAAAGTGTATTTGTATTATAATTTTGTCAATAAATTTGATATTTCAATACATATTTTGAATATTTTTCTATTAAATATTTCTATCTATATTTATATTTATATCTATAAAGAATTTATTTCTAATATACAATTCATAATAAATAATTTCTTTTTCTTTTCTTTCTTCCAATGTACAAAATAAGGAATAATATTTTAATGTTTATTCAATCAAATAATATAAAACGGTAGAAAATTTAAGTAATGTTGTTTATCTATTTTGTTTATCTTTTTTTTCTTCTGCATTACAATTTAAAAAATCCCGTACATATAAAAGTATTTTATTCTATTCTTCTCTTTTCGATTATTAACTTTCTTAATTCGAATAACGCTCATAAATTAATAACTATGATACAAATATTACTATTTAAAGTATTTTTGTTACAACTTCTCATATATTAGCTATTTATTTAAAATTATTGAAGATATGTATGCAAATAAAAGTTTTCAGATGTATTTGTCTCAAATGCAACTAGCGGTAAAATTTTAAATTTTAAACGCTATAATCATAACGCTATAATCATAATTGTAAGAGTATGAAAAGAATTGTTTCAAGTGATATTATAATGAATAAATTATAACTATTTTCGTTTTCACTTAATTTTAAGAATTTTTAGTTAATGTTTAGCTCTCTTCCGGAGAAACTTTAAAAAAATGAGTTATAATCATTATTGTAAAAATATGAAAGGAATCGTTTTGAAGAGAGAGAGGATATCACTCAATAAATAAATTATAAATAATTATTTTCTTTGTTTTTATTCAATTTTAGGAACTTTTAGTTACCGTTTCTATCTTCTTGAAAGACTTTAAAAAATAAAGCTTTTATTTGCAGTTTAGACTATGTGATACTAATTCACACAGTACGTTCTCGCAGTACCTGCCAGATTGGCTTGTTATCGCCATCGATGGCGCCGAATTCTCTTTCGTGTGCTCTGGTCAGCACCTGTTTGTATAGCACCTCGGCGTCCTTGTATTTCCCTTGTTTCAGATAACAAGATGCCAGATTATTTTTCGTTTTAGCAACGTTCGGATCATCCGGACCTAACTTAGCCTCGTAAATCTCGAGGGCACGTTGATAATAGCGTTCCACCTCCTCATACTTGCCCTGATTTTGACACAACAGCGCTAGATTATTTAGCTGTTTCGCAACATCAGGATGATCGCGACCTAGCACCTTCTCGCGGATTTCCAATGCTCGCTTGCATAGGGGTTCAGCCTCTTTATATTTCCCTCGTTTTCCATACAGCACTGCCAGATTGTTCAGAGTTGCTGCTACCGCGGGATGATTCTCACCCAATGTTTTCTCTCGAATCGCTAATGCATCGTTTAGGAGGTTCGCGGCTTCCTTGTATTTATTCTGATCTCGATATACGAGAGCAAGGATATTCAACATAGTCGCCACATCGGGATGATCATGACCGGATGTCTTTTCCAAGTCTTCCAATGCTTGTTTGCATAAAGGAACTGCCACTTCATAACGGCCTTGACTTGCATATTGAATCACTAAATTATGCAATGTGCGTAGACGTGCCGGTATCTCATAACCGGCATTTACTTGTTGGGCAAACTGCGATGGCGGAGTCGGAGATATGGCTGAAAAAGGACAACCAAAATTTTCGTTAATGAATAGGATGTTTTGTAACTTTTCATTTTCATTAAAAGTTATTATTATAAAAAGAATTTTAATAAATGAAGAAGAAATGATATTAATAAATGCAGAAAAAATGATATTAATAAATAAACAAAAAATTATATTAATAAAGAATTTCAATTGTAATAAATTGATTTTATTACACAATTGACCTTATTATTTTATATATTTATTATTTAAAATAATTTTTTATTTATTATCATTATTTTAAAAATTATTATTCTTTATATTTATTGTTAATTTTTCACAAAAACATAGAATTATTTTTAGAAAATATTTTTAAGTTTTACTCTTTTGCAATACTTTAAGTTTAAAGGAATTCGCCTACATTTGCTATTACGATCATCTGCATCATCATCCGGAAAGAGATCTACCACGGGATCGTCCTTTGGTCGATCTTTAGCGTTCTCATCTTCTGTCGATGGATCCGGATCATATTGCCGCATACTGGCCATGAAGTCTAAGTGCCTCTTATCTTCTTCCAACTGAGCAACCTGCAAAATTACACAATTACAAATATAAACAGATTTTTCTAATTAAAATAATAAGTGAACTACTATTTGGCAGGAAAAATGTCAGACAGTCTCTCTTAAGAATGCAATTATTTTTTATGAAAATCACATCAAATTATAGGCCCCAGCAGTTTAGAAGGTTGTTTTTAAACATGTTCAAACAGCTTTGAAATAATTTTTAGAAAAAGCCTTTTTCATGTAGATTATAATCCATGTATACATGCAAATCTTTTAGACGATGGATTAAATGACAAATCATAAAATGCGTAAATGAAAGATTATAGTTAATTCTTTATTATTATTGCATTATAATTTTTTTATTTTTTATTCAGAATATCTACTAAAATCTTGTGAAAAAATTTCGTTGGAAATTCCCTGATTCTCGGCATTTTTGTCCTACATTCTAGATAAAGAGAATATTTTAAAGATTTTTTGATGCAACTTTCTAGTTTTTATTGCATGCGTTTTTTAATTTTTGTTTTCGTTCATATAAGGAAAAACACAGAGCCACTTAAATTTTAAATGTTAGATTTGCAAATGTACTAAAAAAAACTGAATAGCTTTCAAAAAATGTATTGAAAAAAATTGTAACTTTTAAGAAAATGAAAAAAAAAACAAAAAACATTTCCATTTTTTATCACTAACAATTGCAGTAAAGAAATTTATATTGTATATTCTAATTTTAATAGTTTGTTAAGACAATGAATATATAAACAGAGAGATAGATATATATTTACAATATATTTTAAATACATAATTCATAACTTGACCTATTGGCAGATTTCCGAGAGTGCTTACAAAATTTTTACTTACTGTAAAAGCCAAATCAAAGAAAGACTTATTTAAAAATTTCTGTAAATCCTAATAAATCATATGAAAATTCCTTGATTTTTGCATATATATATATATATATAAAAGAAATTTCTAAGAATTCTCGGTTTTTCATGTTTTTTCAGGGAATAGACATCCTGAATTTTTCATATATTTAGTGATTTTACTTGTTTTATTATCTTCTTTAAAAAGATATTTTTTTATAGACTTCTTGTTCCACGATGCTCGTGTAACATTTTCACGGAGTCATAATGTATCTGATACCAAAACGCATTTATTGCAAAGTTCCTATTATTTACTTTTTGATTTTTTTCATTATTCACATCAGGCTGTTCTAGCAATTTTCTTATTATGTGACTATATGATCATACATAAAATGAGAAAGTGAAAAAGAAAGAAACAATCATCATAATGTGATATAATTCAAAAACAATACAAGAGAGAAAAATGATAAATATGGAATATAATAGAATATAAAATTATGTAATAGGAAATTAGAAAATAATTAGTTGTATATAAAAATTATATACACTAATTTATTTTATACTTTATTTCATAAAACAAAATATACTAACGAGATGCCAATTTCTAGATTACACAGTTTATTTTATATATTTATATTCCTTCATTATATTTTAACTAAAAAACTTAAAAAACGTTGTTATAACTAAAATAAAATATATATCTTTTAATGTGTGCAAGTTATATAATTATTCTGTTAATATATATAACACTGATATATGATTTATAAATAGTAAAATCAAATTTTAAGATCGTCTAACACAATTACTCTATTCAAATTAAAAAAATAAAATTGTTTTTACAAAATATATTGGCTTCTACATTCGATGATAGCATATTAAGGCTTTATATTGAAATTTATTCTGTAAATATGTACCTTTTCTTTTAAATATATTTATACGTATATAAATATATATATATATATATATATACATATATATATATTTTTTTTTATTTGTTATATGTATTACAATATTTATATATATTACAATATTTTTTAAATATATTTATATGTATATTTATATATACAAATTCGTACATGTACATATAAAGGACCCCGCGGAATCCTTATGGAAAATGGCTTTCGGTCAAATGTTTCGAAACTTTGCAAAAAGATAGTTCTCAACATGTAGATTAAAAGTGTCCATAGGCATAAAGCTCTAAAAATTCGAGATTTTCGGCTACAGCCATCCAAAGTGGTAGATTTTTGAAGGAGTTTGAACCAATAAGGTTGATTTTTGGGCCAGAGCTTCGCACTTTTTGGACTGCATATTTGTATAGTTGCGGTCGAGAGCTTTCCAAAACACCCTATGAAAAGCTTTTTACGTTGGGGAAAGTGAAAGTTATAAGTCCTCAAAGTTTAAGAAACATAGGCATGTAGGAAGCATAAGAATTATCAAGACTATTTGATTTATGATTTTTTGTGCTAAGTAGACTGCCTTAATTTTGTGTGTGTGTGTGTGTGTGTGTGTGTGTGTGTGTGTGTGTGTGTGTGTGTGTGTGTGTGTGTGTGTGTGACAGATTGAAAATATATACATGTATATGTTATTTTATCCTCCTCTTTTTAAATACAGGCTTGGAACTGTCAATGGCAGAGTTACTTTTTTTTTTGCTTTTTTTTGTTTCTACAAAACTTTTGTATTTACTACTTTTTTGTAAAACCTCACCCAACTAAGATAAGCTACCGTTGCCGAACTTCGGAATATGCTGCAGAAATTCAAAAATCTACCACTTTGAATGGCTGTAGCTGAAAATCTCGAATTTTTCCAGCTTCATGTCCATGGACACTTTTAATCTACATGTTGAGAACTATTTTTTTGCAAAGTTTCGAAACATTTGACCGAAAGTCATTTTCCATAAGGATTCCGCGGGATCTTTTGATTCTTAATCTTGACAAAAGGAAAAAAACATGAGAAAACATTTTTTTAAAATAAATATTTTCATAAATTTATTTTATACAGTTCAAAATATAAATAAAATGTGTTTCACAAGAAAATCAGCAAGAGAAGCTTTATATTTATAGATGTAAATGTAATAGACAGGATTTATTATTTTTCTTGACATATATATTGCTTGAAATATATATAGATGATTGATCTTGTTGTATTAGTACCGCTTTTCTCGCCTCATGTAACTTCTCTCATTATATTCCGGTTGATTTCTCCATCCTGTCCTTCGATGTCTTGATTCTTCGAATCTGTCATCTAATGATAATCGATATATTCACTTTATCATTTTTATTTTTATCTTAATAATAACTTAATAATAACACATCTTAATAATAACTTAATAATAACACATCAACTTTACTTACAATTATTTCTTCTATTAAATTCATGAGGCATGTCTCTTGAAGTTGTCGAAGTAACCCTCGATGTTAATGGCCGAACCTCAGAAAATAAAGACATACTCTGGTCTTGTCGTTGCATCGATCTATAATTATGCTCCTGGAAGTCTCGTCGCAGCAATTCTATATCACGTTCTCGTTTTACAGATTCGAGTTCCTGTTGCAGTAAGTTCTTTTCACGTTTGGTAGAATCGAGTTCTTGTTTCACGGATTCGAGTTCTTGTTGCAGCGATTCCTTTTCATGTTTGATAGAATCAAGTTCTTGTTTCATGGATTCGAGCTCTTGTTGTATTGACTCATTCGCTAATTGTTCTATTTCTCTTTCTATTGAATTGGCGTTCTCTTCATTTACACTGTCGACTTGTTCAGTTGATATTTCAACATCTGCAAGAAATTCTGCAGCATTCGGCTGATTCATTTGCTCAAGTTCTATAGCATTTTTTAATCTCAATGCGAGGGTCGCTTTATTGCCCGCCGTATATAATTCTCTTCTTCGTAACTCTTGCCTCAATGCCGCTATAGTATAGTTGGTAAAGTCATTCATTATTTTTGTTTAATCTTTTCTAGCCCTGTTATATTTTAAATTATCAAAATATCACTTTCTCATCAATAATTCTTATTTTTCAATCTAATACAATTAAAGCAATCTTGCTATGTTTCATCATAGTACAACAGCATTTCTTCGAACAATTCAACTGGGAGTTTTAGTTTCAAATTAAAAATTTTTCATCTTAATTTTAAATTTCAATTATATTCAATTTTACACAGTTTTAAATCTCAACTATGTTCAATTTTGACGCAGTAAGAATTTAAAATTTTAAATTATACACACAAACACAATATGCTTTTCAATTTACATCTATATCACATATAGATCCATCTATATCACATATATTTCATCCATTATTATTATACAATGTATTACTTACATCCATTATATTGTTATATAAGTAGCGTCAAACCATGTAATGAATAAATACCTTCTCTTATAATTCATTTGATTCCGTTATCTTATCATTTATCACTAATCATTATATCATATTATCGTCTCTAATTTTTGTAGTATCTATAACTCGTCTTTCTTGCTTATCACAATTTCACATTGTTTTTTGTTGGAGATATATAAAAATTTTAAAGTCTGCACCTTTGTACGAATTTTAAAGATTGGTCACATTGTCTAGTAGTGGTACCGTTGCACGATTGCGTATTGCGTATTCCCGATCCAACCACTTGCGCCTCACATATTTTTCTAGTCCGCGAATATTGTTTTCTAGCAATTATTATTTATATAGTTGGGCTGAAAAATGTGTGAATGCTCTCTCTACAGGATATGCGTCGATGCCGTTGCCACGGATGGATTCTGTCGCTCGTTGATCAAATGGACGTATAGACACGTCCGACCTCCTCCCACATACATCCCTATCTTTTCTGGATGGAACGCATACGATTGCGTTTGACACACTGATCTCTTTGTTAGAGTTAGATACACAAAAAGGAAAAAGAAAGTTACCATGTGAAAAACCAAAGTATTTTATATAGAGCTTTTTTAAAAGTCATTAAGGGGTAATCCTACTTTGTAAAATTTTTTTTTTCAATTTTTTTTTATCGTCTCAAATGCTCATTTAGGTATCCCAGAATGATATCAAAATGGTTTTATGTGGTAGAGAATTCTTTAAGTGGCTCAAAAACGCGATTTTCCGAATGAAGGCACGGCGCCGTTTTGCGCGTAATTTGAGCGTTGTCGAGTTCGGCAATCGATAATGTAATATGTCAATATATCGACTTGACATAATTTATAGCTTTTAAATTTAGCCAGCAGATGTCTCTAATACTAGAATTTTGGCGCTGAAATCATAGATTACGCTCCCAAAAACCGTTAGAAAATACAACAGTGCGATTACTTTCTGTTCGTGAGTGCGCGTGGCTTGACACGTGCTCGGCATTGTTTCTGTGAAATTATTTGTGTCTTTAGAAACATTCGTACCAGAAAATGGATAAAAACATATATATATATATCAACCGTGTCAGTCTCGAAAGGGAAAAAGAGGCAGTCAGAGTTACACCAAGAGAAGGAAAAGCAGCGGCAAGACAGTGCAGAATAGATACGTGCTGGAGCAAGAAGCTGAGCATCGGCACGTCGTCGAAAAAACTTAAATTATCCAAAGATAATTACGAAATCGATTTTGACAGCTCTTTTGGATATCGTATAGTGAGTTTTGCGTCAATTTTTTCTGCTTTATCTGAATTATTAGTGTGCAAGAACGTGTCAGAAACCGGTGAAATTCACCGAATCAAGTAAACAAGGCTTGGGCTTCAAACTCGTTGTAAACTGCGATAATTGCGCCCCCGTTTGTATAAATAGTTGCCCAAAGATTGAGAATAAAGCATACGAAATTAATCGACGACTAACATTGTCAATGCGTTTGTTGGGCATTGGCGTAAATGGCATAAAAAAGTTTTGCGCATTCATGGATTTACCAGCTCCAGTTCATAACAAAAGCTACGACGAGATAATTCAACATATTGGTAAGGCGTCTGACTTAGTAAGCTCCACTTCAATGAAAGCAGCTGCAAAACGAGAGAGCGAAATGTCTATAGAAGCAGGTGAAAACAATGGAATTACAGTCTCAGGCGATGGGTCCTGGCGACGTCGAGGCTTTTCTTCACTGTTTGGAATTGTTTCTCTAATTGGATGGCACACTGGCAAAGTCGTCGATGTTGTAGTAAAAAGTAAGTTCTGCAAAGCCTGCATGTATTGGAAGAATAAAGAGGGTACTGCCGAATACGAAGAGTGGAAGGAATCACACGGCGAAACGTGCGAGGCGAATTACGAAGGATCTGCCGGAAAGATGGAAGTCGATGCTGCAACAGAAATGTTTTCTCGTGCAAATGAAAAAAATGATGTCAATTACATTAATTATATTGGAGACGGTGACTGTAAAATATTCAAGGCTATTCTCGAGCAAAATCCAACGGTCAAAAAAAAGGAATGCATAGACCACGTACAGAAAAGGATGGGCAACAGGCTTAGGAACTTAGTAAAGAAGACAAAAGGGCTCAGCGGAAAAGGAAAATTAACAGGCAAGTTAATTGATAAATTGATAAATTTATTACGGGCTCGCTATTCGAAGGCATAGTGATTCTCTCGAAGACATGAAAAAGGCAATTTGGGCAACGTTGTATCACAAAATTTCAACGAACAGTAAACCTCAACATCATTTCTGCCCAGAGGGCTCCAATTCTTGGTGCGGTTGGCAGTTGCACAAAGCAGTCAGTGGAAATAAAAGCAGGTATAATCATGATCCTGCCATGCCAATGGAAGTTTTTAAAGCTATCAAGCCAGTGTATGAGGAATTGAGTAGCGATGAGCTACTGACACGTTGTTTAGGCGGGTTTACGCAAAACTCGAACGAAAGCTTCAATTCGCTTGTCTGGTCTTTCGCGCCGAAAAGTGTCTCCAGTGGCAAGGCTATTCTCGATATCGCAGTGAATCTTGCTGTATTAGCTTTCAACGATGGATTTGTTGGAATTATGCAAGTTATGCGAACCTTGGGTATAACCATCGGACTCAATTGTTATAATTTCTGTTGCAACGCCGACGCTACGCGTATTTCGCTGTCCGAGCATTCGCTCTCTGAATAGGCCAAAGAAGCCCGTAGAGCCTCAACTTCTGCAAGGAAGGACGAAGAGCAGGACAATCTCCATCTAGAAGGCCAATTGTACGGCGCAGGCATCGCAGATTAGAGGTAAATAAAAAATTTTGGTGAAATTTCACTACTTTAAATTTAAATCGCGTTTTTCTCGAAACTGTGTTTTTTGAGCTGGGCGTACCTCTAGCGCTTACAATTCTCAACCGATCGACTTCAAAATTTAACTGTAACTTCATAATAACATTCTCTAGTGAAAGACGTAGGGGTTTTTTGATTGGTTGAGTTGAACCGATTTTATAGCCGATTTTCGACCAATTTAAAAAAAAAAAAATTGTTTTACTTGAAATTCACGCCATTCTTTTTAAATCAATATTTTCAAAAACCCCTACGTCTTTCACTAGATATTGGGCTATATTTTAAAAATTTTCTTGGTTTTTTGTTCTAGATGCAAAATTGCGACCTGTAGGAGTACGCCTACGGAGGTATCGTGAAAAAAATGGATTTTCTTAATGGAGCTGCTGTGCCGCCATTTTGTTTATAAAAATTTTTTTAAAAATTTTTTCAAGTACCTTAATACACCTACAAACACGTGTAAAAAGTTTTTTTTCAATAAATTGATTTGCCTTTTGTCAGTAAATTCTAGAAAATAATCTTTGATTTCGTGCCTACAAAGTAGGATTACCCCTTAAGTTTTCTTTAAGAATCTATAAATAAACCTTATATTGTGGTATAAAGAGTGTTGCATCATCAATTGAGCCTGGCCTTTTCCATTTATCGGCTTCTCCTCACTCACACATACTAACATTTTTTAACAATATAAATTTAATATCCATTCGAATTACATTTTTAAAAGTTTTATGATCAATTAAAATAAACTGTTTTCTAATATTTATTGCATATATGAAGAAAAAACACAGAACTTCTAAATTTACGTCCATTAAACTGACACAGCCACTTCAGCACAATCAAATAAAACTTATATATATAAATTTAGGGCTCCTTTGTTGCTAATTTGTTGTTCTATTCCCGATTTTGTTGCTTCAGCCGATTCGGAAAAAATAGTGGCTGTGCTAACTTTAATCTAAAGTTAACACAGTCACTAAAAAAAATTTAAAAAACAAAAACAACCGATATATTTCTTTAGTCCTAATTTGTTGCTAATTGTTTGCTCTATTCTCGATGAATCCGATTTTATTGCTCCACGTTTGACTTAAAAAAACTAATTGCGTTAACATACTTTACTCTTGTAGACAAGCTAGCATAGCCACTCGTTCGGATCGATTTTTTTAAGTCAAACGTGGAGCAATAAAATCGGATTCATTAAAAATGACGAGCAACAAAATCATTGAAACGTTATCAATCGAGATATCTGATTAATTCTTAATTTCATAATACTTTCTTAATATGGGTAAACTGGGGGTGGTTTTTGGAGCTCAAAGTGGAGCAAAAAATCGGAAATAGAGCAACTAATTAGCAATAAATTAGGATAAAGAAATATATCGGTTTTTTTAACTTTTTTTTTACTTTACAGGTAGGTAATTACAGAAAATCATCAGCACGACACATTTTTACTAAGTGTCGTGCTAATCGAGGACATAAAAAATTCATAAAAAATTATTAATTATTGAATCGGTCAGAAATTGCATATATAGGCTGAACTATAGCAGAATTATCAAGAACTGTTATTAGAAATAATAATTTTCAACGCGGTTTAGTACTTTGGAGGGAGAGTGTCGTGCTGGATAATACTAAAAAATTGTTTAAAATATATTAAACGGTCGGAACTCTGCGTAAAAACGTTTCCAAAGAATAGAACTTTTATAGAACTGTCGAGAACTGTCGTTAAAACTACGGAAAATCATCAGCACGACACATTTTTACTAAGTGTCGTGCTGGTCGAGGACATTAAAAATTCGTAAAAAATTATTAATTATATCGGTCAGAAATTGCATATATAGGCTGAACTATAGCAGAACTATCGGGAACTCTTGCTAAAAATAATAATATTCAACGCGTCTTAGTACTTTAGAGGGAGAGTGTCGTGCTGGATAATAATAAAAAATTGTTTAAAAAATATTAAAACGGTCGGAACTCTGCGTAAAAACGTTTTCAAAGAATAGAACTTTTATAGAACTGTCGAGTGCCTCTGTGAAGTTGGCACCTCAACTATTGGCACCGCAAGTTTTTATGCAAGTTCTGTTTGCACCCCAAATAATTCTATAGTTCTCGATAGGTTTTAGAAATAGTTCCGGCGATTTACCTAAAAAAATAGCATTTTGAAAATATGAGGTGCTAACTTCCCGATAGCACCGCAATTTGCGAAAAATGTCATTTAAACTGTGGAATTCTATAGTTCTCGAAGAGTTCTATAGTTCCTGATTGATTTTAACAATAGTTTTAATTGCTAAATAATTTTAAATAATTTTTTAATATGGGAGCCAGCACCTCATCATACGATAAAAATGGTCAGAACTTTTTCGTTTTTCATTTTACAGCTTCGGACCTTAATACTTATCCATAGAACTCTTTGGGGTGCAAATAGAACTGTCATTAGAATTCCAAAATTTCGAAAAAAATTTTTTTAATCTTAGCGCGGGCACCGCATATAAGAAATCTGTAGGGTGTTGGCTATTTCTTCCGTTTTTTCGACAGTTCCTGACAGTTCTCGAATAGTTCCCATCATTTTGATAGGTTTTAACAATAGTTCCGGCCTTTAAATATTTTTTAACAATTTTTTAATCTTAGCGCGGGCACCGCATATAAGAGATCTATGGAGTGCTGGCTATTTTCCTCGTTTTTTCAACAGTTTCTGACAGTTCTCGAATAGTTCCCATCGTTTTGATAGGTTTTAACAATAGTTCCGGCCTTTAAATATTTTTCAACAATTTTTTAATCTTAGCGCGGGCACCGCATATAAGAGATCTATGGGGTGCTGGCTATTTCCCTCGTTTTTTCGATAGTTCCTGACAGTTCTCGAATAGTTCCCATCGTTTTGATAGGTTTTAATAATAGTTCCGGCCTTTAAATATTTTTTAACAATTTTTTAATCTTAGCGCGGGCACCGCATATAAGAGATCTATGCGCTAAGTTTAAAAAATTGTTAAAAAATATTTAAAAAGCCTATTCTTAAAACCTATCAAAACGATGGGAACTATTCGAGAACTGTCAGAAACTGTTGAAAAAACGAGAGAAATAGCCAGCACACCATAGATCTCTTATATGCGGTGCCCGCGCTAAGATTAAAAAATTGTTAGAAAATATTTAAAGACCGGAACTATTGTTAAAATCTATCAAAACGATGGGAACTATTCGAGAACTGTCAGGAACTGTCGAAAAAACGGAGGAAATAGCCAGCACCCCATAGATCTCTTATATGCGATGCCCGCGCTAAGATTAAAAAATTGTTAAAAAATATTTAAAGGCCGGAACTATTGTTAAAACCTATCAAAATGATGGGAACTATTCGAGAACTGTCAGGAACTGTCGAAAAAACGAAGGAACTAGCCAGCACCCCATAGATTTCTTATATGCGGTGCCCGCGCTAAGATTAAAAAAATTTTTTTCGAAATTTTGGAATTCTAATGACAGTTCTATTTGCAACCCAAAGAGTTCTATCGATAAGTATTAAGGTCCGAAGCTGTAAAATGAAAAACAAAAAAGTTCTGACCATTTTTATCGTATGATGAGGTGCTGGCTCCCATATTAAAAAATTATTTAAAATTATTTAGCAATTAAAACTATTGTTAAAATCAATCAGGAACTATAGAACTCTTCGAGAACTATAGAATTCCACAGTTTAAATGACATTTTTCGCAAGTTGCGGTGCTACCGGGAAGTTAGCACCTCATATTTTCAAAATGCTATTTTTTTAGGTAAATCACCGGAACTATTTCTAAAACCTATCGGGAACTATAGAACTATTTGGAGTGCAAACAGAACTTGCATAAAAACTTGCGGTGCCAATAGTTGAGGTGCCAACTTCACAGAGGCCTGTCGAGAACTGTCGTTAAAACTGCGGAAAATCATCAGCACGACACATTTTTACTAAGTGTCGTGCTGGTCGAGGACACTAAAAATTCGTAAAAAATTATTAATTATTGAAATATCGGTCAGAAATTGCATATATAGGCTGAACTATAGCAGAACTATCGAGAACTGTTATTAAAAATAATAATTTTCAACACGGTTTAGTACTTTGGAGGGAGAATATCGTGCTGGGCGAGAATCTTAAAAATTGTTTAAAAATTATTAATTTTTGAAATATCGATCTGAAATTGCATATATAGGCTGAACTTGAACAGAACTATCAGGAACTCTTGCTAAAAATAATAATATTCAACGCGTTTTGGTACTTTAGATGGAAGAGTGTCGTGCTAGATTCGCGAAGTTAGCACATTTTTTCGATTTCGATTTTTTGATATAAAGAATGTGGAACTCTTTTTAATTTTTATCAGGAACTGTAGAACTATGAAAAGTGCTATCAGAACTCTTAGTATTTTTTTTAAATTCGTAGATTGTCGTGCCAATTTCACAGACACTTTTTTTATCACTAAAAATTACAATAATGAATTTATATTGAATATTTTAGGACATTAAATAAACAGAGATAGATATACGTTTATGAAGATAAATATACATTTACATTTTAAAAATATAATTCATTTGACTTGTCGATTGTTCACAGGAGAGAATAAAATCATCAAAGAAAATTTTTTAAAACATTCCCTGGATCAGAACAGACTTCTATAAAAATTGCCTGATTTTTCCAAGTACAAAAGAAATCCCTGAGAATTTGAGATTTTCCATGTTTTCCCAGGGACAGTAGATATCGTGTTATGTAGATAATAAATTAAAAGCGATATATCATAGATACTTACGGCTTGTTCGCTCGCTTGCAATTTCTGTTGAGTACCAGCGAGTTCATCTCTGAGCCAAGCATTCTCCTGACATAGCCTCTTCACTTGTGTCCTCAGTTTTTGCTTTTCCGCCTCCACCATTTGCAGATGATTTGTTAGCGCCTGCATTACTTGCGCCTCGCCTAGGCCCAAATCGATCATTTCGATGATCTTGGACAACAGACTAGCCTTGTCGCGAGCAGCTGGCGCATCTTGAGCCTGCAAGCCCTGTAGCAAGCCACCATGCTCGACTCGAAGTGCTTCCAAGCCTTGAGCGACCGTTCGTGCACCGGCCACGATTTCCTCCTGCGTCATCGCCGTCATTCTGCCTATGTTTTCGATTTTTTTACTGAAAATAAGAGCAGAAATTAATTTATATCTGTAAAGTAAAAAAAGATTTTCTGAAGAACTTTATTTTTGTCTACACATTTTATATTTATATTCTATTATAAAAGGTTTAATATTTATATTTTATAATCAGAAAAATATATAGGTTACTAAACATCTAAATAAAATATATAAATAAAAAATGTTCACCCTCATATATACATTTAGACATAATTTATTATTCACATGTTATACATTCAGATATGTCAGATATTTTTAAATAGCACAGTTTTATTTTTGCAATATGGTTGACAAGCGCCAAAGCGCTTCCGGGGTATCAAGGACATCAGAAACCGAGGAAGGACTCGGTTATCGAAGAGTCCGATAAGAGGACAACATTAATGATAAATTCGAAGGCGCGCAACGAATCGGCAACACTTGATTGAAGAGTCGCCAACAAAACGAAAGACGAGGATGAGGAGAGAGAAAACTTACCCCATGTCTTCAGGGCGGTATTAGAGCTGTCTACGTGCTGGTCTCTAACGTGCGGTATCGTCGAGTCAATATTTCGACGTCGGCGCATTGCGATAAAGCGGCGCTCTTGCCGTTCCGACAGAGCAGACGTATACGGGACGATTCACGGGGCAAGATACTCGATATATTAATTTATTATTTTTATATTTTTACATCTTTATATCATTAAATAAGAGAAACAGACAGAAAGAGAGATTTTAGTTTCTAAATTTTATATTATTATAGAATTGTATATATATATATATATATATATATATATATATATATATATATATATACAATTATTATGGAAGTAATTAATTATAGAATAAAATATAAAATATTACGGGATAATAAGAAATAGAATAAACTAAAAAAAAGTAGCAAATAAAAAAGTCGCAATAACATTAAAATAAATCAAAAGCAGAAATTATAAAAAAAAGAAAATATTGTAATAATTTGATAAATTTTAATTGTACATTATAACATTTTGTTTTATTAACAATATAATTATGTTATTATTATTTTATTTTTTCTTGCACAAAATTTTATTTTTTTTCTATGACAAATAAATAAATTAAAAAAATATTAATAAAAATATACGTAAAAGGAATATAATATTAATAGAAACACAACACACATAAATTCTACTTATAAAGCTATAAACCATACTTACAATCTTTTATTTTTTTTATTCTTTTTTCCATAAAATATACGCAAAATAATAAACAAAAAAGCTTTAAAAAAGGTATATAAGGAATTCAGCAAAAAAAATCCAAGTTAATGTAGGGCAGAAATAAATGTGAGAAAAAAAATTGTTTCACGAAAAAAAGACTGTTTTGTAATCCTCCCAAAAAGTGTTTAAAAATATACGATAATTTAAATATATATTCGAAAGTATTATTCAAAATCGCTCTCATTTAAAATTTTTCATTCTAAATCTTCTCAAAAATCAGATTCTAAGATGTACATTCTCGTAAATTGTTTTGTAGCATCAAGAAATTGTACAATAATTTGAACATTAAATATTTAATTTTTAAAATTTAATAGCATTATAATGATCAAATTGGTTTTGTAAAATTTTTTTCAAAATTTATTAAAAATAGATTTTCATATTATATCATCTTTTTTGTAAATCGACCTGTAGAGGTGCAGCGCTGTTGAAAATTCGATGGTGAAGAAGGACGATCCGCATTGCTACCATATAATCAATAGGAACCGGTGAAGAGAGGTTGCCTTCCCTCTTTCTCTCTCTCTCTCTCTTTATAGGATTTAGTATAAATTTACGCGATTATAATCGAAAAATTTCGAATAATAATTTCATGTATTTTTAGATAATTATGAATTTCTTTTGAAATTTTCATATAATTTTATTCTAATTAAAAATCGTCCTTCCATTTGCTGATGATATATCCAAAGAGCTATCCAATTGTTTCAAAAGAAATATATCTATCTATATATATATATATATATATATATATATATATCACAAAATAATCAAACACTAAAAAATGTTACAATTGAATTTGTTTGATCCTTATATGCTAGACTCCCACACTTGGGTGCATTGAGCAAAGTCAAGTTTTCAAGGCATTCGTAAACCTTGACCTCATCCAACAACTGAAAGGCACCATGAGCGAACCTGGTGACCTCGTGACAAGATTATTTGTTCAATTCTGGTATTTCCATCATTCAATAGTTTTCAATTTCTTGCGAGTGATCTCGATTTTGAAGTAATGATATTAAATCGATTAATCTGAGTGATCTAATTTGGATTTATCCTCAAATTAATTAGTCATTCATTATATAAACCATAATATAAATTAAAAAATACTATGATATAAATTAATAAATAGAAGAAATCGTCATTTGAAGTCTTACAGCAATTCTAGAAATTATATTAGTAGTGAATTTCGGAAGATACAAGGGAAGAGAAGCCATGAAAGAACGAAAAGGATGAATCCTTCACATACTTCACACGATTATTTTCTTTTCAACTGTTTCCTGCTCTGAGAATTATTTTCTACTTTTAATATCTTACACTTACATATTTATATCAAAATAAAGAGATTAATAAATATATTTGAGATTAATAAATAAATATATCATAAAATTCGTAACATTTTTCTTTATATTGATATATCAGTTAATCTTCAATATAAATCAATAAGCCACCAACTCACAAATTTTTTAAAACTTACATACTTTATCTATTTGTTGTACTTTATCTATTGTTGCATAGAAATTAAATACGTTGAAATATGTTGAAAAAATTATCATTCTTGTTTTTTATATATTCGTAATTGAACACAATAATTTTAAGTACACAATATTATTATCCTAGCAAATACAAAGTAATAGTAACATAATATCAATGTTATAATTTTGCATTCAACAATGTAATTATAAGAACATGCCTTGTATATATTGTAATAATTATATTGTTGAATATATATAGGAAATTATTATTATTTTATGTTTGCTGGAATAATGGTGAAAATTGTAAAGTCGATAAAACAAATAGGTGATAATGGAATATATAAGGTAAACACGTGCGCAGAAAGAAACTTCGATTTTGCATTCTCATCCTACATGAATTTCCTAATTTCAAACTAACTCAATTTTAAAATCAGATTAGATTAGGCTTGTATCAAGTTGATATCAAAAGCATAGGTGTAAGCAAGATTTTGCCTATATATTTAGCTCAATTTTTGAAAATCAAGTCAGGTTAAGTTAAAAATTTCATTTCATGTGTGTGGTAGAAGTGCGGGAGAGATTCCGCTCTTCCACCTATTTATTTCATATCTTTTACAAACAATTTTCAAAAATTTAGTATTTTAGTAATTCTTCATAAAGACATATTTTTGCTAATATATAGTTAATAAATAGTAATATTGCGTAAAATCAATGTTCAATTATGAATATATATATAAAACAAAATAAAAACATTTTTTTCAAAAATAAATTCAGCTCTTCTATATGTCTAAATAAGTGTTTCCAAAAAGTTCATGAAGTGACTCTCATATTAAATATTCGCTTTTACTGAATATTGAACATAAAATTGTATACATAAATAATTATTTATAAATTAGTTTAAATTAGCATGTAATTATTCTGCCACAGATCGTGTCTATAATTATTATATCAAATCAAAATAAAGATTGATTAATACAAATAAATAATAAAAATGTTTCTTTTTGCGTTTAAAAAATTAATTAATTAAAATTTTTATTAGAAAAATGTCTACATAAAATTTCATATAGGAAAATGTGTGAACTATTAAAGTAGCAGGAATCTAAAGGCAAAATGTAAATTCTTAAAACTCAATAATTATAAAGTTACCATAAGACTACATTTTTATTTTTCTTTGAAACAAAGAAAAGAAAAAAAACTTTAAAAAATTAAAACAAAAGTATATAAAAAAATTGCTTATATTATTTAATTCTTCTATTAAAATAAAAAAAAACATTTGATAATTTTTTCTTTATTAGTGCAATAAAATTGTTTCATCAACTAAACAAATTTTTAGGCTAATGTAATAATTATGGTTAAATAAATATATCTTACATATCTATATCTATATATATATACAGGGTGTCGCAGACCACCCGTATCAGCCGAATATCTCAAAAACTGAGCGCGGCAGACAAAAATATTTCAGACAAAAGTTGTAAGGTTTCAAGTAACGTATTACATGGCGATATCAGTATGACCTTGAAGAGTGTTGTCAAGGTCACGTGAAGGTCACCTCCAACTTTTTAAATGGGACACCCTATATGCTTTTGCATATTCTTGTAGCTCATCTCGAGAGCTTTCCAAAACACTATAATTAAGTTAGTTTTCATTAAGTACTTTCCGAGTTATGAGGCTTGAAATTATTTTTAATTTTAGTTATTTTTAAGAAAAAAAATGTGTTAATTGCAAATTACATTTTTTTTTTTCGAAACAATTATGTCTTTTCGTTACACCAATTGATTCCTCTCATTATTTTGTACATAAAAGTATTAAGATAAGATAATCGAAAAATGAATATTTTACATAAACCATAAAATATCTAGTAAAATATTCATTTTTCGATTATCTTACCTTAATACTTTTATGTACAAAATAATGAGAGGAATCGATTGGTGTAAAAAAAACACAAAATTGTTTCGAAAAAAAAAATGTAATTTGCAATTAACAATTACATTTTTTTTTCGAAACAATTATGTGTTTTTTTTACACCAATCGATTCCTCTCATTATTTTGTACATAAAAGTATTAAGGTAAGATAATCGAAAAATGAATATTTTACTAGATATTTTATGGTTTATGTAAAATTAAGAAATTATTTCAAGCCTTATAACTCGAAAAGTACTTGATGAAAAAATACTTTATTATAGTGTTTTGGAAAGCTCTCGACATAAGCTATAAGAATATGCAATAAAAAATAGGTGGTTCCACTTAAGAAATTAAAGGTGTCCTTGACCTCACCTTAACGATGCCATCCAAGGTCAAACCAATGACACCATCTTATGTTCCCCTCAAAACCATACAATTTTTGTCGAAAACGTTTTTCTCTAAAATGCTTAGTTTTTGAAAGAAAAGGGGTGTACGGGTGGTCTAGGACACCCTGTATATATATATATATATAATAAATTTATTTATACATCGTCCTTTATTGTTAAAACCACAAAGTTTTTTTATTCGCATGAAAAAAATGAAGTAATGGCGACATTGCGTGTTTATATAAGCACGCAATAGATTGAGAATTCGATCTTAAATTGTAATAGCATTCATTACCGGTAGAAAGAACTTGCCCCTTTTTCTTCCCTTTCTCTACCAAAATCTTACAATTAAAAATTCATCAATTAAAATTATCGATTTAAAGAAAAAAGGATATATCTTTTTTTCATTAAATTATATTTTCATCTACATTTTTAATACCTTTTTGAAATTCTTTCCTTTTTTCTTTCTTTTCCTTTAATTTTTTTATTAATTAAATTCAAAGTATTTTAGAAACAAAAGAATAAATTAACATCGAATTTTTCAGGGTATTTATTTAAAACTTGTAAAAAAACCTTCGAAAATTTTCAGATCTTTCAAGTATTTTTGTTCAAAATTCTAAGTACAATTAAAGAATTTTTAAATACAAATTTTTTAAATAAATTTCTTTATTATGTACATTTTCTGGTATTTTCTATTTATATATCAAGGAAAAATGAAAAATCATTTATTATACTTGAAAAAATTAAAAATATTAAAAAGAATTAAGTGGCTTTCATAAAATTAATAAGTATGTATTTTTCATTTGCATATTTTCATTTTTTTTATCACCAAAAATTATAATGAAGATTATATTTTTAATATTTTGCTGAAGAATTGAATATAAACAGATGTATGTGTATGCACAAATAGATAATAAAAATCATGTCCAATTTTTTCTGAAATCGCAATAAAATTCA
Organism: Camponotus vicinus; assembly: GCF_025532165.1. Classification (NCBI taxonomy): domain Eukaryota; kingdom Metazoa; phylum Arthropoda; class Insecta; order Hymenoptera; family Formicidae; genus Camponotus; species Camponotus vicinus. The sequence goes on along the minus strand of NW_028141967.1, from coordinate 14,209,724 downwards.
TTTCCCACGAAAATTTCTTGATTTTCAAGATCAAAAACAACTTTTTAATTGTGACAAAACACACAATTAAATTTTACAAATTTAAAACATTTTTTGTATGCATATGCAATTAAATCGCATCTCAAAATATTTTATAATCAACATTAATATATAAAATTTTAATTCGTAACAAGAAATAGAATACTAAATAAGCCAGAAATGAGTTTCCAGCAACATTTATTAATGTTTATATAATGTTATATATTTATATTGATTTCAAAAATCTCTTAAAAAATTATACAAACCATAATTAAGATTAATTGATATATTGTTGGAAATAATCTAATAAAATCTTACATTTTAATTGTAAAGAAAACTTTCACTTACATATATTGTATTTATAATAGAAATCCGCACAATATTGTGATCAATTAACATTAATACAATCTTCTAATCTTTAAAAAAAAAGTAAAAGCTCAATTAATTAAATTGTTGGGGAAAAAACGACCAGACTTCAATCACAGAAAACTTTTGCACATTTGTGATAAAAATCCATGCAATATGTGATCGATGTTCATTCTAATCTTCAATAAATTAATAGAAAATTACATAAGCATGATTATTTATTAGTGCTATATCAAAGTATCTACTATCTTGTTAAAAAATTCCTTGATCTTTCAGGTTTTCTTATTTAAAAAGTAAAGAATATTTTAAAGATTGTTTGATGCGATTGTCTCAATAAAATTTTTTATTGTATGCATTTTCTAATGCTTTTCACTAAAATAACAGACAGACACAGAACCATTCAAGTTTCAAGTGTTATTTGCAAGTATACTGAAAAAAATCTGAATAACTTTCATAGAATAAACATTTTTCATTTATATAACATTTTTATTTTTTATCTCTAAAAATTATTACACACACACACACACACAATATATATATATATATATATATATATATATATATATATATATATATATATATATATATATATATATATATTACAAAGTATATTCAATATTTTATTAAGACATTTTTAAATATAAAGAGATATATATTTATAATATATTTTAAACATACGTACACATAATGAACAACTTCGCTTATCGACGAATTGCCGACTGTTTAAAAAAATTATCAAAAAGAGAAATTTTTTAAAATTCCATGGGAATTCTCTGATTTTACCAAATACAAAAGAAATCTCTGAGATTTCCAGATTTTTTATGGATTTTTCCGAGATGCGAATATCTTGTACACGTTAATATAAAAAACTTTTCTAACAATTTGCACGTATGAAAATTATGTATATTTCTAATCTACATTTCGTTCTGAATATATGTATCGTAATAATGTCGCAACGTTACGATGCGAGCTGCCGATCGATGCTTGCGTCCGACGCCAATAACAGTTGTGTAATTCCTAGGTTCGGTACACGTAATAATACATAACAATCAAATATGAATAAATTTTATATATACTCTTGAACTCAACAATATCAGACCTAATATTTCAGGTTCCTAACAGTTTTCTCCATTAAATCCGTCCATCATTCTCTCCCCCTAATCACCATTCTCCTATATTACAATTTTTTTTTTTTGATTTTAGCTATTTCCTCAATTATATTAGTCCTATCTGTAAATATATCTGTTTCAGCTATGGCTTTGTGTATTCTTCACATATGAAATAGCCATATATGTATATAAAGAGATATCGGAAAAATAAATAAGAAGTATAAAATAAGCAGAAATTTATAAAATAGAAAAATAAACGAAGCAAAAAATCATAAAATAAAAAAATAAATAAAATTATAAAATAAACATAAATCTATCTATTGATTATAGTAATATAGAATTTGGAAAATTCGCCCGAGCGCGCTTATACTAATATTATATATACTTAAATAAATGTGAATATATACAGCTTCAACAGAAAAAAAGTCGCTAACGTAAAATTACTGCTTCAAATACACTTTATTGATATAATTTCGCGATCAAAAACTCTTTCATTATTTTAAATATGTGATTATATATGAGGAAATTATGAGGAAATTATGAAGAAATTAATGATAAAAGATTGAGGTGAAGAAAATTGTACACACTTTACTCACATTCTATAGGCATTGAGCGTTTTTGACATATCCGTTCTACCCATCGATAACGGTGAACTCTGCCGCACCTATTAACTTCACACCATATATGTATCTATGTACACAATGATCCTTTCTCTTTTATGGACGTATATTGAGATAAAAAAGTCATTTAATTATCCGTACAAAAATATTAATAGTATATAAATATCTGCATATACGTATATAAATATATATATGTGTGTATAAATAGGAAGGGATACATATACCCTGTCTGTATATGTGTGTATATGTGTGTGTGTGTGTGTTGTGTGTAATTTCGATCGCTACGGGAACCGTAACGCGCGAGTTCGCGTTTAGTCTCTCACTGAAGACTCGCCTTAGCTTACCCTCCGCGTCGAACCCATCCCTACTCAGAGAAAGGGTGCATAGTATCAGTAGGGGTGGAAAGTGCGCAACGCCTGCGCCGTAAAATTCGAGCTGTAGAATTGCACAAGTCAAATATCGCAAATCACAATGTCCTCATGCAAAACTACAGGAATAGATTAATATTGAATTAATATATATAGGATATGTTTCCAAATCAAACATATAAATAATTTTTAATTATATATATATATATATATATATATATATATATATATATATATCTTTAACACTATATAAAATTAATTTTATATAAACAAAATTTATTAAAAATTGTATTGAACAATTATTAATTTTTATTACTGATTTTATTAAAAGTTTATTAAATTTTTTAAATAAATTATAAAAAATTTAAAATTAGATTTGTGTAAAAATCGTATTAAAAAATAAAATTTAAACAATAAGAAGAATTAATAATATATTGACAAAACTTTCGAGTGATATGATTCCGAGATTGATTATAAAATCGATTGTGATATTATCTTCAAAAATGAATTCTCTTATTTCCTTTAGAAGCTAACAACTATACAATTTTTTTTTATGTAATACTTGGAAGCTTGTTTATGTAACACGCAAGAATTATAAATAACACATAAATGAATTATAAATATGAATATTCTTAGCTTATAATTTTCTCTAGAATTAGCGTATAAAAAATATATCTAAATACATATGTTTAGAATCTAAATATATTTAGTAAAAACTTTTTAATTCAACACAAGAATTCTACACAATTGTATACAAGGCAATGTACGAATCTAGACGTAATTTTATTTTCATCTAGTGATCGGAATATGCAGATAAAGACAACAAAATATTATCTGACGTATACCTACATATTACACATTGTGAAAATATCTATTAAATGGCAAATTTTGTTACAGCTAAACAAAATAGCGCGTTGTTTTAATACTATTAAGAATTAAATATAATTCATTAAACCTATAACATGAGTAATATATATACAATATATATATATATATATATATATATATATATATATATATATAAAATAATATGAGTAATAATATGAGTAATATAACATTTTTAAATTTGGATCATCCTAGAGAAGTATTGCAAGTAACATAATATAAATAGTATTTTATAAATAATGTTCTACTTATCTATAAACTTTACAATAGAATTAAAATTTAGAAAACTTAACACAACAAATCTAATATTTAAGTGAGAATAATTTAATTTAATTTTTTTTTCTAATTAAATTTCCCTAGAAAATTAGAGAAATTTGAAAACTAATTTTTACATCAAAAAATTGTTTTATTCTATTACAACGGTTTTGTTAATATATTTATATATTTTAATAAAATGCGTTATAAACTATACTCCATTTATGTATCTTACTAACCGTTTTTCATAAAATTATATTTTTAACATTTATGTAATCTTAACAATGCTATTCAAGGTCTTATCTTACCAGCATTGCGATGTAAGTGCGTTATTTAAAACCTTACTTTTATATTAAAACTTTTTCTCAAACGTACTTATGTTTCAAGATATTTAAGGACTTCGAGATTTTTTTATAGATCTGTATATATGCGTGTGCGTATACGCACGTTATTTTTATATTATTAAATAAAATAACAAACTTAATATTAGAAAAAAATAAAATGTATAACAAAATATACTTTTTGTAAAGATATATTAACTTCATATTATTTATTGATAATAAAAATTAATAATAATTAGGCATTATTTATTTATAGTAAAAATTAATAATAAAATAAATATAATACAATTAATAATAAAAAAATTGATGAAATTAAACTAAAAAATAATTCAAAATTGTACATTATACTTATAAAATAAAAATAAAAATTTTTATATTTCAAATTATCTAATACTTTTAATATGTTATTATAAAGATTTTTTGCAAATCTTTTGCATAAATGCAAAATGTTTGTTTTTTTATAGCGTCTCGGAAACTTCGCGTAGTGAGAAAGTTCTATGCGATTTGCAATCGCAATCTAGTAAAAAATATAGTAACTGGCATTTGATGACTCACGACATGACGACACAACTACACTGAACTACATAGTATAACATTATACTATTACACTGACAAATTATTACCTATATAAGTGCAATGCTAAGCAGATGTGTGCTGCTTTCATATATTTTATATTAGATTTTTGTGTGTGTTCTATAGTGTGAAATTCTTTCTCTCTTTCTCTCCCTTTCCTCTCTCTGAATATAAGAAAAATCTTTAATATATAAAAATAATAGACAATTCTGATTTTCTATACTTTTTTAAAAGATCTTTAATTTAGAAAGTGATTAGAGTTTATAAATTATTTCACTAATTGATTAATCGATGAATTAATTAAAATTATGTTAACACAGTTTTATGTAAACAAAATATTCATAGAAGATTTTCTGATCTGATAATTGTGTTATGCGTTATAATGAATAAGAGAAAAAAACAGATCGCATCTGCGCAGATTGTTAGCACATCTTTTGTATGTATATTAATAAGACATCTTATTGATTAAATAATTAAATAATTAAAATAACTAACAAAATTCAAATGAAAGTGCAAAATAACAAGCTAACAAACGCGATCAGAATCCAGAGAATTAAACATAGTAATTCAGAAAATATGTATCTTTTTCAGTCTAATACTGATAAATGTCTAATAATGATTCACAATCAGCCTAATACTGATAATTCAATTTAATACTGATTCAAATCTAATATTGATAAGTAATAATATTGATGATTCAAGTCTAATATTGGTAAGTTTATATATATATATGTATATATATATATACACTTATAAATAATGATCAAAAAAAAAAAAATATATATATATATATACACTTATAAATAATGATCATTTTGTAAAGCTTAATAAATTCTTATGCCAAGATTTAATTTAATGAAACTTGATGCTCAAATCGTTTACTTTTAATATGTCTATAGCATATTAAAAATGATTTGACTACTATATAGCGCAATGCTAGAAATAAATATTAAAATAAATATTAAAATACTAAAAATAATCTTGCAAATGTTAGTAATAAAGACTTCTATATAAAGCTTGAATTTAAGCGATTACTTTCTCAAGTTTATCATCTTCTTAAATTGATGTTGCATATTAAAAGTTTGCATGTATATTAAATATATACAATCTATTATAAAATAATTAACTATTTTCATAACATTTATCACTATTATAAAATAATTAACTATTTTCATAACATTTATCACTATTTTTTCAAAAAGTCATTACTCCTTTAATTTTTTAATTTAATCTATTAACTTAAAATTAAAATTAAGAATGAAATTAAAGTTTTATTGCTCTACAATATGATGTTACATATTTATTTTAATGTATCATAAGTATCAATATGTCTGACAATGAGATTGCTTTCACAAAAGTTTACATGTATAATACATACATTAACAATTAAATGAACACAATGTATGAACTTTCTTTCTTTATGTAAAACTGACATCTTTTACATAAATTATGAAGAAAAATAAGATGTGTATATATGTTGTATATAATACAAATATGTATATATACATAAGAATTTTTTGTCACTTTCCAAAATCGTCAGTATTTATTACATTATATATGTATATGTATATATATATATATATATATATATATATATGTATATATGTATATGTATCTGTATATGTGTGTGTGTGAAATGTAAAAAAAAAACAATTTTAATGAATTATTACAAAGAGAAACATCTATTTTCTTAAAATTTATATGAAAAATAATTAAAATAATTAAATGCACATACATACACATACATACACAAGATGTTTTATTTTAATTAATGCCCTTAAATATCTTTTATTAATATAACTAAAATTTTTAAAATTAAACTTATGCTTTAAACTTATATTTTAAACTGGACACCTACAGTCTTATGGTTTTATGCCAGATAAGAAGACATTATTGAGATTTATAAAAACATCATAAAAATATCCAGTAATTTTTGTAAAATAATCTTTTGTAAGATTCACACATTTTTTCCTTAGAAAATGTGACAAATTCATATGATAAGATAAGAAAAATTGAGTGATGATTCTATATAAGGGCAATATCGCATCTGTAATGTATCATTGCTTATTTTTATTCGCTAAATGTAATTATTCCATACTTGATTAAATCTAATTATGCGTTTTGGTTATATCAATCAATTTATTTTATTTTGTATATAAAATTGTATATTTTATTTCTATATATTCTCTCTATAAAGATTAATTTCTTAAAAAATATTGAAAAATAAATCAGATCTATACAGGTAAAACTTATTAATTTTGTTACTCTCTATCATATGTTTCTTATTAAACTAAAGTATAAAATTTAATAATATTTATATCTCCAAAGCTTTTGTTTTAAAAATTTCGCATATTAATTTGAATTAAAAAAAGACTGATATTACATTAATTTTATTTTTCTGAATTATAGTGATTAGTTTGCTTTATTAATTAAAGCAAAAATAATATTTTGCATAAAGTTAGATAAATATTAATTTTACTGTTACGTATTAGTTATTTTTTACGCATTAGTAATTTTTGTCAGTTATTCCCTTAAATAAAGCCCGGAATTTCCACTAAAAACTAGAATTTATCATAATTTTTTTCTATTCACTTTTCCGGCCCCAATCCTGCAAATTGTACAATAAAATAATAATCTATACTCACTCTTGCGAATGGTCCATGCAAGATTGCTATCTTGCTTCAATGTAGCATCCCACCGGTGGATCAGGGAGATTGCTAGAATATCTCGCGGAAATCCTTAGATATTATATATCCTGGGATATCTTTGAGAGAGGTCCTGTGGAAAGGGACCGGTCTCTCTTTCTCTTGCGGGAACAAAGAATATGATTTTTACACGGGACCAATAACACCAAAGCGTCGCAATTTCAGAAAAAGGTCGCTCTTACGATTGTTTTTTGAGCGACAAAAAAAATGCGACAATGATCGAAGACAGAGAGATCTCGTTCTCCGAAACCGTTCTCAGGACAACGCGGACAAAAATGGCGAGACACGAGTGCCAGGTCTCGATCAGCAAATGTCATATATCTTGCGAGGTTTAGAGCGAGAAACGTCACAACCGACTGATGCGAGAAACGCGCTCACGAGAAATCGGACGGAATGTCAGCGAGAGAAAACGTGATGTTGTGTCCAGCAATCACGCTCTGTAAAATTATTGTACGCAATCTAAACCTCTCAGCCGATCATAAAATCACGACTGGAGCGACTCCGTTATGTGGGACTCTCGCAGTCGACTAGGCTGATATTCATGAGGCGATTACAGAATCTTAAGCGGCGTCTACAATGAGATTTTAAGGCGTAAGATTTAAGAAATTGATCAATCACAGTCGAGTATTCTCTTAATACTTGACTGTGATTGGTCAATTTCTTAAATCTTACGCCTTAAAGCCCTTTGCACAATGCTAGGCAACAGGCAATAAGAACAGAAATAGTATCTATTCTCTGCTCCTATTAGCGAATATTTTCTGTTCCGCGTATTTATTGGTGAATAGTTTCTATTCCTTATTTCTATTGCCTGTTGCCCAGCATTGTACAAAGGGCTTAAAGCCCCTTGCACAATGCTAGGCAACAGGCAATAGAAATAAGGAATAGAAACTATTCACCAATAATTACGCAGAACAAAAAATATTCGCCAATAGGAGCAGAGAATAGATACTATTTCTGTTCTTATTGCCTGTTGCCTAGCATTGTGCAAGGGGCTTTACTCTCCTTAAAATCTCATTGTAGACGACGCATTAAGCGTTGTCTACAATGAGATTTTAAGGAGACTTAAGGCGTAAGACTTAAGAAATTGACCAATCACAGTCGAGTATTCTCTTAATACTTGATTGTGATTGGTCAATTTCTTAAGTCTTACGCCTTAAAATCTCATTGTAGACGACGCATAATGCGGCGCATAATTAAAGGGTCGTCTACAATGGCCGTAGCATAAGGTTGTAAGGCCGTAGTCGTAAGAAATTGACCAATCACAGTTGATTATTCTCCTGAACTTCAACTGGGATTGGTCAATTTCTTACGACTACGGCCTTACAACCTTATGCTACGGCCATTGTAGACGACCCTTTAAGAAATTGACTAATCACAGTCGAGTATTCTCTTAATACTTGACTGTGATTGGTCAATTTCTTAAGTCTTACGCTTTAAGTCTCCTTAAAATCTCATTGTAGACGCCGCATTATGCGTCGTCTACAATGAGATTTTAAGGCGTAAGATTTAAGAAATTGACCAATCACAGTCAAGTATTAAGAGAATACTCGACTGTGATTGGTCAATTTCTTAAGTCTCAGGGTGCGGACCCATGCAGCGGAATAGCGGAACACGGAACGAGAGTGGAACCAATCGCGAACGTTCCGCAGTTTTCATTACGCGAAAACTTTCAAATCCTCCCCATCCCCATGGAGCGGAATGAGCGTAAGCAGTCCGAGCAGCAGGTCCCTAAAATGACTTTTAAATATTGTTTTTATCGCTCGTTTTTATTATCATGTATATAAATATTAAATTAAATGCGTTTCTTATCGGAAATATTGACTGAAAATGTTAAAATCTGTCAAATAAATTTTAACGTGTTTCAATACTTTTGAAATAATAACTCATGATTGGTTGCGCAAAGTTTACTTATGCTACATAGGGACTAGAGGCCCATGTTTCCGCGCAACAAAAATGACAGAACTGTATATATGTATACACATATACCTTGTTAAATTCATCGTGAGACAACGAATTACGGATATAATAATAATTACGGAATATTACTGTTTTTTTCTTTTACTGCCGCTTATTGCACTACTATTTTTATTGCACTTATGTATTTTGAGGTTACATGCTACATGCAATATGTGTATATTACGCTGATTACGCAGTTTGCGAAAAAGCTATTCCTCTAAAGCTGCTGAAAAACGCGGAACGCTCGCGATTGGTTCCGCTCTCGTTCCGCGTTCCGCTATTCCGCTGCATGGGTCCGCACCCTTAGGCTGAAGTCCCATGGAGCGGAAATATTCAGCGGAACAGAATGCGCGGAGCCAACGCAGCCAATCACAGCCATAGAAAAAGCACCGCAAAAAAAACGGAATGGTGATTGGTCGCCCTGGCTCCGCACTTTCCGTTCCGCTGAATATTTCCGCTCCATGGGACGCCGGCCTTAAGCGTCGTCTACAATGAGATTTTAAGGAGACTTAAGACGTAAGACTTAAGAAATTGACCAATCACAGTCAAGTATTAAGAGAATACTCGACTGTAAAGCGGCGCCTACAATGAGATTTTAAGGCGTAAGACTTAAAATCTCATTGTAGACGACGCTTAATTGGTCAATTTCTTAAATCTTACGCCTTAAGTCTCCTTAAAATCTCATTGTAGACGATACACTAGGGTGCGGTCCCATGGAGCGTATTACGATACACGCGTATCGGGCGTATTGAAAATCTGACCAATCGCAGATGTTCCGCTGTTTGTAATACGCGAAAGTTACGTCTGCGATTGGTCAGATTTTCAATACGCGCGTATGGTAATACGCTCCATGGGACCGCACCCTTACGCCTTAAGGCCATCACACACAAAATTGCATAGCTGCATATGCATAGCATAAGACCATATGGACCAATGAGCATCGAGTATTAAGTCGCCATATTGACTTACATAACATAATACTCGTTGCTCATTGGTCCATATGGTCTTATGTTATGCATATGCAGCTATGCAATTTTGTGTGTGATGGCCTTTAAAGGGCAGTCTACAATGGCAGTAGCAGTAGGTCGTAGCAGTCGTAAGCGAAATGAACCAAATCCATTTCCTATGGATTTCGTGCGTTCTACGGCGGTCGCGCATACGCAGTCACGGAAGAATTCTGATTGCGCGTCCGCCGTAGAACATACATTATAGCCGTAGGAAATGGATTTGGTTCATTTCGCTTACGACTGCTATGACTTACTGCTACTGCCATTTGGTACATCCAGAAGCACAACCGCTCACTGAGCGGCTAAGTAGCAATTGAATGTGATTGGTTTCTATCTTTGAATTCACCAATCACATTCGAGTGCTACTTAGCCGCTCAGTGAGCGGTTGTGCTTCTGGATGCACCCATAGGCTGCGTTCAGCAAGAAAAGCTGCTTTGCAACTGTTGTAAAATTCGTGAATCTGATTGGTGTATGCTCTTAAATCCAGTCAAAATTAAGAGCATACACCAATCAGGCTCACGAATTTTACAACAGTTGTAAAGCAACTTTTTCTGCTGAACGCAGCCATTGTAGACTGCCCTTAAGGCAGGGTCTACAATAGGTAATTTAAGCCTTAAAAGATTGACCAATCACAGTCAAATATGAAGAGAATACTCGATTGTGATTGATAAATTTCTTAAGGCTTAAAATACCTATTGTAGATCAGGATTAAACGTAAATAATATAAATTATGTGTAACATGTCATCTGTCATGTAAACAAGAAGCAATCTATATATATGGAATATGATTTCTTTTATTTCGTTTCTTATGTATTTACATGCTAAATATGCTAAACCATAGACATAACTACATAATTTTATTTTATCGCGAAAAATAAACAAAATTATGTTTATATGAATTGTTTACATTACTTTACAAATTTACACGAAAAGTCTAATATTGTCTATACACATACTATAAAGGTACAATTTCATGCAGACGCTCGACGCTCATTTTTAGCGTCAAATCTGGTCACGTGATAGATTTTTAAATTCCCGCGTCGAGAGATAAAAGCTAAACTGTGTTTAGCTTTGACGCTCGATGCTCATTTCAGTCAATCCAGTGGTTAGGCTCGTGGACCTAACATGGTTAGGCTATATTTCGCGTCCCTCTGAATTATTAAATATATTACACTGCACTCAAAATATCACTTGAAAGTAATTTTTTATTACAGAATATTATATTGTTTGTTTCATATACTATCAAAGATGCGCTAAGTGATAAACAAGTCGATAATACGGATACAGACTCCGCCACGGTCTTACATACAGGTCTGGAAACTCCGGTGGTGAGGGAGGTCTCACGTAGGGCCTCCGCACAAGGGCCCATATTCTGAATCCTCTTTTATCGATAAAAGTGCCTCTAAAAGTGGCATATAAGCCTTCTGATTGGCTACAGGCCGCTTTTAGGAGCACTTTTATCGATAAAAGAGGATTCAGAATATGGGCCAAGGTGTTCCGTATCGCATTACGTTACGTTAAGTATAGATCGTAAATTTAACTCCGTACGTAAAATTAAACTTCAGTCAACGCACAGAAGAAATCGTAACGTAAAGACATGTCTTTACGTTTACGATTTCTTCTGTGCGTTGACTGAAGTTTAATTTTACGTACGGAGTTAAATTTACGATCTATACTTAACGTAACGTAATGCGATACGGAACACCTTGTGCGGAGGCCCTTAGTGTGTCCGTTTTTCGGAAGTTCACGGCTTGCCTGCTAGGTTCGCTGCGATCTAGAAGTCATTTTAGACGTATGTTAGAGAGAGAACGACTACTGCCGTCTATCTCTGTCTCTCTCGCTCGTATTGCGACTTCTAGTCGAAAAACGGACACACTAAGTGAGACCTCCCCCACCACTAAAAAAGGCCTGAGTTTCCAGACCTGTATGTAAGGACCTGAGCAGAATGGCTGCCTTAAGATTTTAAGACTATGTTTTATGCCTTAGGTCTTTGTCTTAGGTAACGCACAATACTGTGTGTTATGTCTCGAGTCTTATGTATACGCGAACGTTTATTTCTTACAAACGTTCGCGTATACATAAGACTCGGGACATAACACACAGTATTGTGCGTTACTTAAGACAAAGACCTAAGGCATAAAACATAGTCTTAAAATTATAAGGCAACCATTCTGCTCAGGCCCTAAGACCGTGGACTCCGCAAACGCTCAAACAAGCATGGACGCTGGCTGTTTGACCCTATTGCCTCCTCCACAGATAGAGCGTCAAATGTAGTCACGTGACCAGATTTGACGCTAAAAATGAGCGTCGAGCGTCTGCATGAAATTGTACCTTAAAGCTTTTTTGTAAATCTGGGGATTGTGCTGTAAATTTCCAAATTACGTTTACATAAATAATTCACATATTATCTACATCATAGTTGCAAAATTTTTTTTCATGTAAATATTTACATTATGTAAAAAGCTATTATAAATTAAATGTTAAAAAATTAATGTTTTCATGTAAATATGTAAAGCCTGTAAACTACTATACATTAAATATCAAAATACAAAAATAATAAATATATTATAAAATGTATTATAATATGTATTAATATAATATATATTTATATTCTTTTCCAATAATAATTAATAATTATAAACTGTGTTAATATAATATGTATTTTTACATTCTTTTTTAGTATAAAATTTAGTTCGTCAAATCCTTTGACTTTTCATGTTCGTTATAGAATATTAAAATTATATCGTTGTTTAAATCATGGATCATTTAATTAAACGACATAAATGAAATGTTTCTAATGTTATAGAAAACAATACAATGTTTATGTGTAAAGGCACGTAGATTATTATATTTTACATGCTCAATCCTGATTTAATACCATCCCATATAAGATAAATGGACATATTTTTGATTGAAATTATTAATATCCCTCTGCAATAAAACAAGCTCGCTAATAAAGGAAAATAATAAAAATATATTTACAAAATTCTCACTGTAACAAAAATTACAAAAAAAAGGATGGTATTGTTCCATTTGATAGTGGAAATTCAACAGGGAAAGTTTTATCCTTATCTTAAAACATCAATATATACTTAGTAGCAAAATTTATTTTGTTATATCATAATCATTTATTTTTACTGTACTTTAAACAGTACCATTTATCTGGGAATTCAAGCGATTCTGCGTAGGTAGAATCATCACTGACATAAGGCACATGCCAGTGGTCACCATTTTTCTGTGCAGTCGGTACATAAACGAAAGGTTCCTGTATATATAAGCTGGTTGCACTTTTCTTCTTAACAAAATACTGATGTGAGCATTGCCATTTTTTAAATTCTTTTTCCAAAGGCAAGTCTTTTAAACTGTGCTTATGCTGTCGCATTAAATCTAGTGATACAAACTTTGCATTTTTACCACTTGACATGGTTGCATATAGCATATAAGGATCATCAGCAGACCTAAAAATTTCATGTAATTTTGCATATGTATTAAATATGTATTATGCACATGTATTAAAAATTTATGTATATAAAATTTTAGTTTTTATATTTTACTATTAATTATATATTAAACTAACATTTTTACATAAATTCAAGAAAACTCTGGTACTCTTTAAAATTCAATACTTACAAGTTATCTGTAAAAAAGATAAATGCATGTTTCTCTATATATTTGAAACTAGGCAGCTTCTTCTGATGTTTTCGTGTTAATACAAGAATCTTTTTTCTACGTTTGCTGAAGTATTCTATCACATTAACCAACTGTAATAAACGATATGTTTTTATAAATTAATGTAAAATTAAATTTAAAAAATGCAATAGAAGAAAAGTTTCTTCTCTTTAATAACAATGTAATAATTTCTAACATATGTAAATAGTTATATATATAATATATACTAATATATTTATTTATATATTATTTATATTTATATTTATTATTTTAACAAAAATACTACCACTTCTAATATAGGTATGTAATTATTTTGAATGTAACTTATATTGAGTCCATCAATCACTATGTCATAAGGTTTAGTGTCCTCAATAAATTTTTTAAATCTTTGCAATTCTCGTGGATTGGTCTTGCGGTAAATATCTGATCCTATAATTACTCTGTTCATTACAGACTCAGCTAGATCCTGAAAATTTTTGTCACTGAATGTTATCTCTGACAAAGAATGACCGCAATGACTACAATTCCCCCTAAATAGAAAAAATATGCATCTATGAAAATCTTAACTATTGATTTAAAATTCTAATTTTAATTATTAAAATTCTAATTATATTTCAGTTGTTTAAAATTTTAATTATAATTTTAATTATTAAAATCAAATGCAAATATGTTAAAATTCTAATTTTAATTCTTTCTTTCTTTTTAAAATTCTATTATATTTTTAAATTCTAAATTATTAAAAAGGAGGAATAAAATTAACATAATAATAAAATAATTAAATCAATCAAATAATAAAATAATAATAAAATAATGCTTACGTAGTGGAAATAGTTGTGGATGCTACAGACCAGCCATATGTAGTAACTGTATTGACATATGCATTTATAATATGATTATATGGCATTATGCTGTGTTCAGCCCAAAATTTAAACATTTCTTCCATCCTATCATTAATTTTTGTTTTTTCTAGTTCACAATATTGCAGATGTGATGTATACACAATATTTTGTGGCCTTAATCTGTGTAATGTCATTTCTAATAACATTTTCCACGCAATATCAGATTTTTGGTTTCTAAATGCTGCAGCAATTATTGCAGAATATACAGATGCACCTGGATGAGTAGTAATCCTTATCATTTCCAATATTTCAAATGTTTTTTCCCACTGATCTGTTAAGCACAAGCTCACTATACAATGTTCAGCTGTAACAGAATCTAAATATGTATGCTGCTGTCTTAGGGCATTATATGTTTCTATAATTTCTGTTTTATCTATATCAGTCAATGAATTGTGTTTCAGAAAATAGAGTCTTAGATACTTTCCGATCACTGCCACATTCAGAGGATAATTGTTTTCTCTCAGAAATTTAAAATATGCAATAGCTGTGTCTACTTTAAAATCTTTAAGACATATGTCCATAATTGTGGTATCTACAATGGCTGGAGTGATTTGTTGAATTTGAAGAAGTTTTTCTCGTATGCTTGACCATTCTATATTTGATACATTCTCCTTCATTTTCTTATAAATATCTGTATTTTCCGCAATAATAACATTTAAAGGGACAATTTTCCTGGTATTAGGCATTTGGTTTAATAAAAAATATGTACTTCTGTGAAATTTACGGTACCAGGACCATAGTGGCCGATACATTTTGCAACACACTGCCATTTATTTTATATCTGAAAAAATTAACACTATTAAAAATTATATCTATAATTATATATGTATATATATGTGTGTGTGTGTGTGTGTGTGTATAATAGGAAATTAAGGTAATTATTCAGTTTAGGGGCCTCACCTCAAATATCGATAAAATTAGACTCATTCGACGCGTTTTTGCACGAAATAACCGAATCTGGCAGAAAAAAGTGTCGCTCTGCTCCGCGAAGCGAAATATTAATGCTTAAAGTTGAGGACTATTCAGGTTAGAAAATCTGTTATACTGATGGCACTAGCACTCACACACACACATACACGCGCGCACACACGCACACACACACGAGGGGGGGGTGCAAGGGGGACCTTCGCCCCCCCCCCTCCCGCACCCACCCGTCCCCGTCGCTTCGCGTGGAAAGTTGCAAAGTGGAACCTTGCTTCGCGTGGAAAGTTGCACCCTACCGTAGGCACCCCTACCGGCGGAGTGGGTGCAGGAGCATACAACTTTCCACGCGAAGCGAGGGGGACGGGGTGGGTGCGGGAGGGGGGGCCGAAGGCCCCCCTTGCACCCCCCGTGTGTATGTGTGTGAGTGCTAGTGCCATCGATATGACAGATATCCTAACCTAAATAGTAGTGAACTTTAATCGTGAATATTTCGCTTCGCGAAGCAGAGCGACACTTTTTTCTGCCAGATTCGGTCATTTCGTGCAAAAACGCGTCGAATAAGTCTAATTTTATCGATATTTGAGGTGAGGCCCCTAAACTGAATAATTACCGAAATTAATATTTTCATGCTTGAAGAGAAACTTAGGGTGCGTCCCGATGGAGAAAGAAATAGCGGAACGGAATAGTAACGGAAAAGTAACTATATGATGGCTAACCAATCAGAATGATTCCGTTCCGTCTTTACGTGACCGGGTTCCCCATGGCAAACGTTTTACGGAACGGAATGAAAACGGAAATTATGTACTACATAATATCATCATGTATTACATAGATATATCATGTCTGTGATAACCTATAACCTGGTGAAGCAATTTACTGAAATCACGTGTAATAAAATAATTAACATTATGTTATCAATAATTAACATTATATTATATAATTAACATTAATATTATCATTAATGATTTTTTAATTATTTCTTATTTTTATTATTAACGCGACATGGTAAATATTCATTATATTATATTAATACATGATGACATTATGTAGTACATAATTTTCGTTTTTATTCCGTTCCGTAAAATGTTTGCCATGGGGAACCCGGCCATGTAAAGGCGGAACGGAATCATTCTGATTGGTTAGCCATCATATAGTTACTTTTCCGTTACTATTCCGTTCCACTATTTCTTTCTCCATCGGGACGCATCCTTATACAAACATTTCTTCTAACGCAAAGCTTTGAAAATATACAAATAAAACAGAAATAGAGCAAATCTATATATTTCTTAGATTTTATTATTATAATATATAAAATACATTTCCTAAAAAATTAATTTTTTATCTTTTAGGATCACAACACTTTATATATAAATAATTTAGGGCTCCTGCACACAGGACGCGGCAACACTTGCCGCGCGGCGGAAGCCGACGCGATAGCCAATACAAAAGTTGGATTGAGTTCAACTTTGACGCGCGGTGGATGTTATGTATCTGTTGATTGGCTATCGCGTCGACTTCCGCCGCGCGGCAAGCGTTGCCGCGTCCTGTGTGCAATAGCCCTTAGGCCCAATTCCACAACTCACTTTAACCGAAGTTTAAGGAGGATTTAAGCCTACGGCACACGGTACAATTTTTCGTACTGGATTTGATAAGATTTAGTAAAATATTAGAAATGCTGCATTCTGATTGGTGCATTTTTAGTATTTTACTAAATCTTATCAAATCCAGTACGAAAAATCGTACCGTGTGCCGTCGGCTTTACATTGGCTGCATTCAGCAGAAAAAGCTGCTTTGCAACTGTTGTAAAATTCGTGAGCCTGATTGGTGTATGCTCTTAATTTTGACTGGATCTAAGAGCATACACCAATCAGATTCACGAATTTTACAACAGTTGCAAAGCAGCTTTTCCTGCTGAACGCAGCCATTGCGTCCAATGTCCAATGTATGACGTCCGATTGGATACATTGGGCTTTGGGCGCAATGTAAATCCTCTTTTTTAACGAGACTAAACTTCGGTTAAAACATCGACATATAGAATGGACTGCTGATGGAAGGGGAAGGGGAGCCGCACGAATAGAGTGAGAGGCAGATAATATGAGGTCACGTTCCGTCTCTTTCTAATAAAGCCTGATTGGTTGGTAAAAAATCAGCAGTACTGACGCTATGTCAAAGCGTGCCTCGAGCAAAACTATAGCCAAACGGGATAGAAAGCAGTAACTGGCAGTGCAGTAACATCGACAGTCCGTGTTATAGCTTGTGTACAATGGTTAATTATTGTATTTTGTGCAAGCGGAGTACTAGAAAAGCCGAAGATGCATCTGTTACTTTTCACTTGTAAGTATATTGGAAGTTATATAATGGAAATACTTTTTTGTGAGTGGAAGTTGGAAGTATAGAAGAGATTTTAAAGTCAATGGCTGCGTTTAGCAGGAAAAGCTGCTTTGCAACTGTTGTAAAATTCGTGAATCTGATTGGTGTATGCTCTTAAATTCAGTCAAAATTAAGAGCATACACCAATCAGGCTCACGAATTTTACAACAGTTGCAAAGCAGCTTTTTCTGCTAAACGCAGCCAATTTCATTTTTGTAAAGCATTTTATTATAATTAATGAAGTCCGCAAATATACACATAAAATGTTTAACATTAACATAAATATCTTGAAAATATCCCAGACATCCTGGACATATTCAGAATAATCCTGAAATTAGCCTAGGACATCCTAGGTATATTCAGGATGATCTTGAGGATGTCTTGCTATCTGAGAAGGAACCCCTTTTTAGGGCAACCTGTTTATTGGCAATACGTTATAATTTCATTGGAAACTATGCTCTTGTATTTGCGAATTGATTGGGATTTATCTTATTATTTTGTCTTTTAGATTTTTTAATTAACAAGAATTTTTTTTACTGAAAAAGCAATATTATTTTCAAAGTTACGAAATTATCTTAAAAAGTTATTTCTTTCTCTGAGTATTACATAAATTGGAACATTTATTTTCAATATTATAATATCGTAATAGTTATGCAGAATAATTTTCTTTCACAATTTTCTGAATATTTATAACTTATCATTACAAAATTCTTTTTTTAGCAAAAGATATGCATCTTCTGAATCACAATAATTATTACGAAATTACTATAAATATAAATATAAAGAAGCAATAAATGTGCATTTATATCAAAAGTGTCTTATCTGAACATAAATTATACAAATCTAAATGTATATAGATAGTTCTATAAATAAAAGTAATAAAAATTTAAAAAATAAAAATTTTAAGCAACTATACAATATTAATTCTTCAGAAATACAAATGAGATTAATGCAATTAATTGTTAAATTAAATAATTGATTATCAATTTATGCAATTAAATTATAATCGACTCGAAGTTAGTTCCTAAGTTGTTTTCAATTTTATATACATGTATAATTTATATACATTGTATTTCTATATAGATATACAATTTAAAAGAAAGTTTTTTATATAGATTTTCAGATCAAAATAAAGTATCAAAACATGACATGCCTAAAATGCTAAAAAATATA
This sequence comes from Camponotus vicinus, assembly GCF_025532165.1. Classification (NCBI taxonomy): domain Eukaryota; kingdom Metazoa; phylum Arthropoda; class Insecta; order Hymenoptera; family Formicidae; genus Camponotus; species Camponotus vicinus. The sequence goes on along the minus strand of NW_028141967.1, from coordinate 14,190,486 downwards.
TTTTTTTGCAGATTGCAATCTCTATTATTTAAATTTTATATCTTTTTATCAAATCAAATTCCTAGGCATATATATATTATATATTAAATAAGCATATATATATATATATATATATATATATATATATATATATATATATGCTTATTTAAAGATGTATTTTAGAATTAAATTTGTATTTAAATTTGTATTTTAGAAATATTAAGATGATGTGTTACTCAAGATATAATCAATAATAAAATAATTTGTCAAATTTAAAAAGAGAACCTAATCAATTATATTATATATAAATAATACATTATACTAAATATATTTTTTAATTTCATCCTACAAAGTGTGATTTAAATTTCCGTTATGTTTTGACATAACTCTCTTAGTCATATTAGACGTCATTTAGCGACTCATGCAAATGGATGAAAGTTTTGCGGGGATGATAAAAACAAATCAGTCCATCAGTCAACCAATCAGTTCAGTCAATGTAGTGCCTTGCGCTCGCATTCACTCGGAAGGCACAGTATCTTTGTAAAGAAAGATTGGCGACAAAACAACAGATACGGCTGCTCATATATATGTGGTGATTATAATAATAACATTGATTTATTTACAATAACGCGTGACCTTTCCATCCAAAAAATGACTACGGCAGGAATAATATTATGCGCGTTACTAAAAGTATTGATACTCAAAGAAGTCATGCAGATGCCTCTGCAAGAGAATTTCGAAAATCATGCTTTCACCCACCGTCCTATATTTTGGAGGAATCTTGTTAAGGATCTAAACGAGGATTCCATAGAGGTAAAAAATCTTTTGCTTTTATAAAAAGAGAAAAAATTCTAGATTACAGATAATTTATCTGTATAATTGTAAATCTGTATAATGCATAATTAACTCAGATAGCAAATGTCACTTGACTTCAAAATAATGTAATGGATAATTAAATAAATTTATTGAATGAAAAAATTCATTTGATTATTCATTTGTCGTATTTGTTATATTTATTTATATTTAATAGATTAATTAATAGATTAATTAATAGATTAATTTAAACTGGGTTTTATAAAAGAGAAACAATCATAAGGTTTGAAGACCAGATTTTTTTTCATATATTTATAAGTGTGAATCCAAAAAATTAATAATACAAGAATAAATTAAAAAAATAAGATATAATACATTAAAAAAAGTAATTTAACTATTATCTTTAAAAGAAAGGGAATCTTTAGTCTTAACGTGCGCATGTTGTTATTATCTTCTGTTTTAATCTTATTTTCTATCTCTCTCTTTTTCTCTCTCTCTCTCTTTCATACACGAATATTTGCTAATTGAACGTATTTTTAATATAATTTCTATATATATAGTCATCAATTACAACTTTATTTCATTTAATATTTGTTAGTAACATAATCATATTATATATTATATATTATATTATATATTTTATATTATATATTATAATCATATTATATATCATAGAAAAAAATATAATCATTTATTCACGAAATATAATTATTTTCACACATAATCTATTTTTTATTTAATCAAACAAAAAACTTAAAATCTGTATTTCCTTGATCAAAAAGATTTTGTAATAAAAATTTATGTGATAAGATTTCTATCATTATGTGGTAAAAATATTCAGATATAAAAATTTCATTCATGAATGAATATGTTGTTAAAATTTACAGTAAAAACGTAAGTATAAATACGACAGGAAGTTAACAGAGAAGCACAAGTTAATTGAGAAGACAATGATAAATCAATCGTGATAAATTCGAATTATTTATGCATTGCTCAATTGAACAGAGCAGAATTCTAAGAATTATTTACCGAGAAAGATGACTATTAACCCATATTAACCTTTATTATCTCATTCTTATATAGCTTTCTTCTAAATGAAGAAATATGTTATGCAAGAAAATATCATTGATCAGAGAGAAAGAGAAAGAGAGAGAGGGGAGGGGGAGGGAAGGGAGAGAGAGGAAGGGAGGGAGGGAGGAAGGAAGGGAGAAATAAAGAATACAGATTAGGAAATTATTGAAACTATTTGGTTATTATTTGGGAACAATTAGATAGAATTAAAAGAATAAACTATTTTAAGTATAAATTACATAAATTATTAAGTAGAAATTACATATTAATTTTATTACCATACAATACAAAAACTATATATAAAACAATTTAATACTCCAATTTTGTCTACTATCATTTTCACACACATATTTCTTTTTGAATATAAAACTTAATTATCACACAAATTGCTTTATATAACTTTTTTGGTAAATATGCACTTTACGGACGCCCTCATCGATTTCAATATCGATTTTGACATATGTTGTCAAGCTTACTTTCCTGAGTAAGTATCAAAAGGTTTTAAGTGTCGCTTACTATTTATTAAAAAGTTATTAACGAAAAAAGTTTAATGAATATAATATGATTTTGTGACAGCATGTACGTTTAAGAAGATTTCTGAAATGTTATTTACTAAAAGACAAAAAAATGGTCTAAATTTGCAAACGGATACGGAACGTTTACCAGAAATTTATTTAAACATTGTTAATAATTTGCCAAAAATTTAACATAGTCTTTTATCATAATAGAAGATCTGTGACTTTGCGTATGTGTACATTTTTATATTATTTGACTCGCTTTAACGTTTATAAATAAGCCACAGTTATCCGGTGAAGACTAGTCGATCTTTGTCTTCAGAGATGTTAATCTGTCTCTATTCGCTTCCAACGGCTCGTCCGTGTTTTCGATGCCTGGAAGTAAGTCTAAATTTCGTAGTTTTAACTTCTTAACTTTTTAATTTTTTAATTTTATCTGATTCTACATTTAGTTTATATTTATTTAAATTATTCCAATTTGTTGTTGACTTTAACATAAGATTTTAACCTCTTAACCTTTTAATTTTAATTTAATTTAATTTACTTTATTCTATCTTTAGTTTATATTAGTTTATATTATTTATTTAAATTATTTCAATTTGTGTTTTTTATTTTAATATAATTTTTCTTTGATAAAATTTTGACTGATTTCATTACAGGCATCGTCAAAATAATTAGACCGAATCATTCTGTATAAAATCAGTTATGATTTTATTAAAATAGTGAACTAAAGGTGAATGAAAGAAAGAAAAGAAAAGGGGAAAAGAAGCAGGATACCTTTGTTTATTGGTATAATGAAAGATTAAAAATTATATTTAAATGTTCAATAAAACTAGAACAATGAGGATCTTTTATAAACTTAACTTATATTAAATTAAATACTATTCCTGAATAAGATAAAATTACACTGTTAAAAACTTAATAGAACTTAAAAAATAAATCCATAATAAAGAGAAAAAGAAGTGTATATCAAAAATTAAATGAACCATAGAGTAATTAACAGCTCATTAGCATACATAAGGTGAATTACGTCTAAGAACAAAGGAATAAAATAGCAAATTGAACTTATTATGAAGATGACTTTATTAAATTAACATCAATGGTTTGTAAAGAAAATGTAATGTAAAGTAATAATAAGACTGAAATTGAACAGCGACAAAGAGTGACTGAGAACAATAGAGAATTGCAAATTGATTCTGAAGGTTAGAGAATTACCTGAATCTTCGAATGAGAACAGTACAACGATTTGCAACTCTGAATGTGATGCTCGGGAGTGTGAAATTCTTTGTTCATAGACAAAGCCAAAGAGATGCTTCTGATATCTTTCTCAAGAATATTTCCAAGGGCTAGAATAGTGACCAGAGCCTCATGGAATTAACATGTACTCACGTAACTTGACAGAAAGAACAACCCGAGTACCGATCAGAAGCCTTTGTGCTGAATGAAATGCTCTCGATAACGTATATGACCAGAAACGCATTCCTTGAAAAGGAATATTCTTGAGAAAGATATCAGAAGCATCTCTTTGGCTTTGTCTCTGAACAAAGAATTTCACACTCCCGAGCATCACATTCAGAGTTGCAAATCGTCCCGGTAAGCAAAATGCGCGCAATTTGCCAGCAGATTGGCGACAGATTTCCACAAAAGTTGCTAGCAGATTGGCATCCGTTATGTCCGCAATAGGCTCACGATTTGCTAGCAAAACCTGCTCACAGAATCTGACAGCAGATTATTAGCAAAAACCGAGCAGGATCTGCTAACATCACTTGATGTCAAATTGTCGGCAGAAACCGAGCAGGATCTGCGCGCGCGTAATCTGACGGCAGATTGGCAGCAGATCCCGAGCAAAATCTGCAGCTTCTGGTCATTCATATAAATAAGTAATATAAATACAATAAAATTAATTACTACAGATGTTAAATAAGACTATTATCGGCGAGTTATCGGTTAATTACAATTTTCTTCTAATACAACATATAATATGTAATATGTTATATCGTAGTTATATCTTACATAGTAAAGGATTCAATTTAATTAAATTAATAATAAAGTAAATGGTGAAAATAATTAAATTTAACTTATAAAACTTGAGATATAATTGATTTAGAATTAAATTCTTCCTTTATGCTTCAAATAGGCAGTAAATGAATAATTATCCATTTATCCTATTGATTCCAATCAGTTTAATATTCTGAATCTTATCTGCTTGTATCACATATCAGAAATTAAAGTGATAGAAATAGTTACTATATTTTTGATCTTTTATTAATAATAGCGACTTTATATATATTTCTGACAGAAATTTGATTGCGAGAAAATACATCACATAGCGGTAAGCGAAGGAACTATCGAATCAAATGCAGATTGTTGCCAATTTGCCATCAGATCACGCATGCAAACCCTGTTCCACTTCTGCTGTCAATCTGCAGTCAAATTGCGCGCACGCAGATTCTGCTTGATTTTTGCCGACAATCTGATATCAAGTCATGTTAGCAGATTCTGCTTGGTTTCTGCCACCAATCTGCGTCAAATTCTGTGAGCAGACTCTGTTCGAGTTTTGACATCAATTTGTCAACTTAATTGGTAATAACAGCTTCAGTACCAAATTTGCAGCCGTTTTGCTAACATTAGTTGATAGCAGACACTTGGCATGATATGCTTTCTACAGACTTTGCTATCTGGGGTTGTACTGTTCTCATTCGAAGGTTCAGGTAATTCTCTAACCTTCAGAATCGATTTGCAATTCTCTATTGTTCTCAGTCACTCTTTGTCGCTGTTCAATTTCAGTTTTATTATTACTTTACATTACATTTTCTTTACAAACCATTGATGTTAATTTGATAAAGTCATCTTCATAATAAGATGCCTGTAATGATTTAATAAATCCTTGAATTGTTGCTCTTCGACTGTTAAATTTCACTCCTCCTTTTGATAGAGGGAAGAGCGACTATGAATATCCAATTTAGAACTGAAACTTGAGAGAATCTCACTAAACTTCAGAATATGATTCAACACGTGGTTTTTTCCTCTCAATTCTCTCACTTTACATTGCGTCATAAAGTGTGAAAAGACAAAAATGGCGGAACTGAACAATACGTGGGGAAGAAGAAGGAGCACATAGCGCCACCACCTCTCCACAACGGAAGGAACGAATCGAGAGTCGATAGCAGACGACTGGCGCGCGGCTTAAATTCTGCATGACTCAGTTTCCAAACACATTCAATGTTAATGTAATTTTAGACGGCACGCTTTTAATATAATTGACTCCGATGTAAAGTTTTTGTTATTTGTTCAATCACCATACTTGCGCTGAAAATGGCCCAAAAATAGGGTCGAAACGTTCGCAAACTTTTCACATTTGTATTTATTGTTTCATACTTATTTGTTTTGTATAACAAATTACTGTGTTATAAGATCGACACTTGACTCGCATTGCCATTAAAACTGATTTGTTTAATTTTTATATAAATATTGTTACGCCCGGGGCGGGGACTTCGATAAATATCGAAGTCGCGCGGTAAAGAGATCGGCCGCTCGCGGGTCGCGCTAAATAAACAAGCATCTTAAGAAACTAATGAACTTTAATGCACTGCACAATTACAACACAAACGGTAACTCAGAACGTAAATACACAATATTAATAACACGGATCGACTCGTAAGAGAAACGCGTCCACACAGCCTGACAGCTGGCTCCAGACTCAAATGACAGCCGCCGCTATCAACAACCTCTTGACAACGGACTTCTTCTCTTTCCACGATGGACTCGACCGCGACCCGAACCAGGGACGTAACAATATACTTACGTATATTTGTATGCAATTAAGAATTTATTATAATTGAAATTATTGATAAAGAAATTTTCTATTGGTACTATCAATCATGCCATTATTATTTTTGTATCATTACTTATTAAAAAATAATGATATATTTGTTAAAAAAATAATATATTTGTTACAAAAATATCTTTAAATAAAGATAAGAAAACACCAAATCCATGCGTGTGTTTCAAAAAATAAATAAAGAGTAGATGTTGCTCTAATATATGTATATATTTTGTTACTTAAAACCTATAAAAGTGATATCAATTATATGTGCTGTAAATAAAGTAAAATAAAGGTAAATAAAAGTATATATATACAAATATTATATATTTTATATAATTTAATTAAATGAAAGTAAAAATGTTATATAATTTTATATAATTTTATATTATTTTATATAATTTTATTTCCTAATTTTATTATTATTAATTTTTTAATTATCACGTTTTGGTATTAAAGTTCTGATAAAAATACATAAAAGATTATACATCACCGACTTTATCGCCGCTTGGATATGTTATAGAGGAGATTGTTCTGAGTAATTCCCCGCAAAAAATAAGTGAGAGGTAACATTACTTTAGAAGATATAACAAGTGAAAATTTGACAATTTTAACGCTTTTTTTAGGCATATTGTAAACTAATAATAAGAATATTGTGTATATATACAGGGTGTCACAGAGCGATCGTATCAGATGTTTATTTTGAAAAATACTCAAAATATATAATGTACATATATATATATATATATATATATATATATATATATATATTATATATTTACACAATATTACTTTTATTGAAATTTATGATTTATTTATATCATTATTTGTATAGAAAAATCAGATTTAAATACTAAAATATATACAAGGTATTTTAGAGAAGCTGAAGCCTAATCAGTTGTTATTTTTAAGTAAATATAGAAATAAACATAGAAATAAATATAGCAGAAAAAGTAAAATCTTTTGTAATAAAGAACATTTTTGGCAGTTTAATATGGAGTAAAAACAATCGGAAATATTTTTATTATTTAATAAATGCTTATAAAAAAATACCAAATATCAATAATTTCAACGACATTATATATTTTCGAAATATATATTATTAGAATTGAAACAAAAATCAAGTTTGTGTCAGAAACTATAAAATACTTTATGTAATGTCTTTCTTGAGATGTTGCCATTGAATTCGCCATTTTTCTCACAACTCTCGTCAATTTTATTTCGGACTGTTCAGCGTATTCAAAACTATCTTTCAAGTATAAAAATTGCATGGATTCAAATTCGGAAAGTGTAGAAACCACTCTATGTGCTTTCTTGAATAAATTAAAAATAATCCAGATCATTAGTTCTATTATTAATAACACAGGCCCACAAAAAAAAAGTACTCTGTGCTGGCGATCTGACTAGGCTAGTCTTATGTATTTTGGCTCGCTGAATTCGAATCTGACGTCAGAATTGCTCCATTACGTCACAGTTTTTTTTTAAATCTCAAAAATAGACGAAAATTTCGTAAAAATCGACATTCTAGGGTAATAAGATTGCGCTTCTTAAAGAAAAAGTTACTAAAATCATATTTTAATGTATTTTCAGACATTATAAATCCAAATCCGACCTAGAATATAAACGTTGTGCTCAATTTTTTTGTGCTCATTTTTTACTTTTTTTATTTCTTCAGGTTGTAACACCTAAAATTTACTGCAAACAGATTCTATTTATCAAGATGCGAAGATATTAAGATAGGTTTTTACCTCCAGATAGCACAATCTTTTTTTTCATGTACCTCTAGCGCTTTAAAGACATGAAAAGAGGTTTGTGACCTATATAAAGAAATTTCTGCATCTTATACGAACTCAACAGCTAGAAGCTGTAAGTTTCGAAAAAATTTTTCTCAAAATTTGGACTTGGAGAATATAAGATTAATTCTTTCCAATATAAGATTTATGAATGAACTAAAATCAAATATGGAATACGGAAGATTGCTACTTTTTCATGACAAATGTTAATAGAATCGATGGTATGATTGGTGTGACAAATCGGATTTGGATTTATAATGCCAGAAAATACATGGAAATATGATTTCGGTAACTTTTCCCTCAAGAAGCGCAGTCTTACTACCCTAGAATGTCGATTTTTATGAAATTTTCGTCTTTCTCTTTTGAGATTTAAAAAAAACTGACGTGATGGAGCAATTCTGACGTCAGATTCGAATTCAGCGGGCCAAAATACATAAGACTAGCCTAGTCAGATCGCCAGCACAGGGTACTTTTTTTTTTTGTGGGCCTGTGTAATCATTGTTTGAGATCTGACAGATTTCATTTTAGCCATTGTTAGAATTTAATGCTTGCGTCATAATATGAATCTCATGAGTCATGATGAAAGAAGGAATATATCTCATCGAGTGCTTCTTCTCTAGAGGCAAATTTTATAGTAATGCTTATCGAGAATTTTGTAGTGTTCAAGTTTGACACACGTAGAATTGCTAGCGAAAATACTATAAAGAGATTAAAATTTATTTTTTATTCATCTCCATGTATCCTTTTATCCTATATACATATTTCGTAATATTTTCGTCCAATTTTAATGTATTAACAATGACTAGAATAAAACTATCAGATCTTAGATATACGACTATTAATAAAATAGAACTAATGACTAGGTCATTGGAAGGGGTGGGGCACATTAGTTTCAACAACTTCTTCTAGGACCCTGTATTAAAGCAATACTTCTTTGTATACACATACATACATACAATTATATGATATATGTTATATAGTATATAATATGTGTTATATTTTATCGATTTTTTAGGATATCATAATTCGCAAGAACATTGATCAAAAGATCGAAGGACCTAACCGCAAATATATAAAACTAATTCTTTTAAGTAATATTATAAGCAGGGCCGAAATGAGGAATTATGGCGCCAGGGGCAAGGAACCAAAAAGTCGCCCCCCCCCCTCCCCATTCTAGCTTTCTTGATCGCGTTTGCTCTTTGCAGTAATTTTTTATTTATATGGACTACTTCCCGATTTCAATAATTCTCACATACAGTGACTCGCATTAATATTCGGACACTATGATGTGCGAGATATTATTGTTGTTATATTTGCTTACAATAATGTTAACGAGGTAATTGTGGTATCATGTATTAAAGTGAACATCATAGTTGGAAAAAACATAAATTTTACTTATTTAATATACATATGTTTGTAAATAACAAAGTATAAGTGAAATAATATACAAATTTCATGTCGCAAAAATATTCGGACACTAAACAAATTACATTAATTTCGTATGAAATATGCTTATTTAAAAAATATTATAGTGAATATTAATAAATCTTTGTTGGAAAACCATTTTATTTAATAACTTCGTGTAATCGCTTTGGTATATTAGAAATAATTTTTTTTTAATATTCCTGCGTAATACAGTTTCACTCTTCTATTAAATATTGTTTTAATTCTGGTATTGTTCTTATGGGTATTTTTCGAATATTAGGATCTAATTGATCCCATAAATTTTCAATGGGATTTATCCGGCGATTGAGGTGGTGGATGCAGCACTTTAGGACAATTATATATAGTAAATATTCTTGTACTATTCTTGATTTATGTTTCGGGTCATTGTCTTGATAATATTATACATATATAAAAACTATGGATACAATAACAGAGTAGCTCGAAAAAAACTTGCTGCTGAGCAAACATGTTGGAAAAGCGTAAAGCGATAAATGGCGTTCAATCGAAAATCTTGCAACAGTTGCAAAGCTGCTTTCTCTGCTGAACGCAGCCAATGTGTTTTGTACTAACTCACTTTTTCTTAAATATTTTCAAAGTCATAAGAAATATCAAAAACTTAAAAGCCTATCATTGTTCCACTATCTGATTTCAATATAAGAAAGGTAAACAATGTCAAACGACAACATAGTCTATATACGGTGTCATAAAATTACATATTATTCATTAGACATTTTTTGTTTATAACTTTTTAATAAACAATGACCGCCGGCTAAAACCTTCACAACATTATTCAGAGTGATGATCTTGATAACATATGTGAGAATTATTGAAATCGAGAGGTGGTTCGTATAAGTAAATAATTACCCTTTGCACTACCCGGGATCACGACGAGGACGTGGCAAACAAGATCTCATTTGTTTTTTACATTTTTTAATTTCTTTTGTACATTTTAGTTTTTTATAATTTTTTTGTATAGTATTTTTATTTTTTTATATTTTTTAAAGGTTTTTTTATAGATTAAAAAAATTTTAAAGAGCCCCTCTCCAACATAAGTATTATTATGAAGATACTTAAACGTACACTTTTCGTGTTTTAGCACCTGCAATTTGTTGAACCATTGACGTCATGGCACTTTGCCAAAAACGGCGCCCTGGGTAACCGCCCCGGTCGCCCCATCCTTCCGCTGGACCTGTATATAAGAATGTTACCTAAACATTACTCCAGTATTCCTATAAGAATTGATGTCAGAGGAAATCAAGCAATTATTTATCCTTCTATGACCACAACAGAATCTAATACGTTTCAAAAGTTCGAATCTAATCCCAAAAATTTAAGAACATTCCCTATAGATGACATGTCGATAAAAAATGAACTCAACGAAGATCCACCTAAAATTACTTATATTTCTGCGAACAAAAAAGAATCTGTCAATTCTATAAAAAGTAAGTATATAATATTAACAGAAAAATGCATTAAAAAAGATTATATAATAATTTAACTTATACAAGATGTTTCTGACATAAATGTTACAAGGTATTTTTTCCGAAACTTCATCATACATAAAAATATTTCAGGCAAAATTGATAGAAATTTGAGAGAGAAAAAAGATATATTATATAATTTTGATAAAATCATGTTTCAAGGCTATGTAGAGATCAATTTAATTTTTTTAAATGAGACTACTCTAATTTTTTTTATATAAATCGATTCCCATATGCAATATTTGGCATAAAAAATTATAGATAAAAATTATAAGATGATCAAAAATTAAATAATTTACGAAGTGTCTTATATATATTTTAATTCAATATATAATTATACATAAGTTATGAAGTCTTGTAAAATATCATTTTTCGATTATCTTGCTTCAATATTTTTATACATAAAATAATAAAAGAAATTAATTAGTGTAAAGAAAATAGTTATTTGTAAGAAAATAATATAAATTTGCAACAAGTAACTACATATTTTTTCGTTAAAAACAACGATGTGTTTTTTTATATATTACGATTGAGTCTCTTATTATTTTGTGCCTAAAAGTATTAAAGCAAGATACTCGCAAAATAAATATTTTATAAGATATATCATAGCTTGTGTAAAATGATGTAAAATTAAAGTATAAAATATCTTACAAATTATTCAATTTATGGCTTACATTATAACTTTTTTAACGCTAAATATTGCGAAAAACCGATAAAAAAATTAGAGTTCATCTTCATATTTAAAAAATAATCTTACAATTAAAATTCAAGATTTTCCACTTTTTTTCCTTCAAAATTTTATCTAAAACATTTTTTGTACGACGTCAAATTCCAAAACACTTTGTAATATTTCATGTGAAATATATTTATTTGAGGAATTTGAAATTTGGCTCAAATAATTCTATTCTATTCTATTTCTATTTAATTTTTTATTTAAGGAATTAAAGATTTCTTTCAATAACAAAAATTTGTTTTATCATATGTTTTAATCAATAAAATCATGAGAAGCATTCATTATTTTTTAACTTAAAAGTTTTTAATTTATTTGTATAACAAGGTGATGCCTTGAGCGTTCCTGGGATGCCTATTTTAGTAAGACTTCGCAATTCTGTATACCAGTTATATTGGGAACCCGTACAAACTAATCACTCGCAAATAATTTTGTATCGACTGGAAGGTTCCATCATTGACGACAATTACAAGCATGATGAGCATTGGAATTTATATTACAATGGAACGAATAATTATTGGATTATTCCTGGGGACATGAAACAAAAGTATCAATTTCGAGTACAAGCTAAAAATGGTTTCGGTTGGAGATCGGCTTGGAGTCAATTAAATGTGATCAATTTAACACAATCCACCGAAATATTGACTGCACAATATTTAACATTATTATTAAGCATCATCGCTATTGCTATTATTATAATATTGATGTGCTTTATCATCTATAATCATTTTTTATATCGTGAGTATACTTAGTATAAAGCTCGAATTTTTATGAGGCATATACATACATGTCACGAATAGACGAGCAGAAATTACATGATATCATTATATCTTCATTGGAAAATAAATACACTATTTTTAGGCAAAATATATTTTCGATAATGCATTACACTTCCATGATATAATTTTTAGCAAACAAAGTTGAATTCAAATAATGCAGAGAGAAATTCTTTATTTGAAAATTTTATAACTATATAATAATTTTTAATTATTCGATCTTTTTTTGAAAAATTAATCTTGTTAATAGGAAATAATTTAAGTTTAGATAATGCTTAATATTAAATAAAAATCGATTATATTAATATATTATCCTTCACAACAGGATATCGACAAAAACAACGTAAAAGCAACAAAAAAATTCCACCTTTAACACTGTCTGAATTAGCGAAATTTCGTGAAATATCTGATGGAAACTTTGTTCAATCTAATCTATATGTTTCTACATTGCAATATGTTTCGGATTATACCACAGTACCTAAAATCAGACAAGAGCAAATCACATTGGAAAATGTCATAACAAACAGCACATCCGAATATGTAAAAACTGATTTTCTTAATTATTTACTAATTGTTTTAATTATTATCCAATTTTTCATTATTATCCAATTTTTCCTTTATTATCTACCTAGCAGTTATGTATATCTTTTTCCTTAATCACAGAAAAATGTTGATGAAAACACACTTTTAAATAAGAACAATTAGAAAATTAATTTTTTAGAATTAGAAGATAGAAAAAGATTTACATAATTTTTATAAACTTTATAAACAAAAAATAAGGCGGAGAAAAATATTCATTAAAAAATGAAGTTTATATTAACACTAATTTTCAATATATTTTTTAGGTATTTCAAGGAAAAATGAAAGAATTGAAGGATGAGTTGAATGAGAGAGTAGAAGGATCAGGCACAATGTCTGTCACCATAAAAACGTTATCAAAAAATGCCTCCACGCGAGAAAAGACGAAACTTCTACAAGAAGCCAAGCTTATGAATCAGCTTCAACACAAACATGTGTTAAAATTACTAGGCGTTTGCTTTGAATCAGACCCGCCAATACTTGTGTTGGAATTAATGGAGGTTGACCTATTGAACTATTTAAGAGATAGTAACTTTATGCAGCTTACAGATTCGCATGTTTTGTATTTACAAGACTTGCTCTCCATGTGCGAAGATGTTGCGCAGGGCTGTTGCTATTTAGAAGAGATGCACCTTGTGCACAAAAATCTAGCATGTCGAAATTGTTTAGTATCCGCGAAAAATCGCGAGGATCGTATCGTCAAAATCGGCAATTTTGGTTTTGCTAAAAATATTTTTGAACATGATTGTCAGGTGAGATAAATGTAACTTTTGAGAAAAAGACAGACAATTATGAGAATTAAAAAATTAAAATAAAAATTTGTCAATTTTTATATATTAAATTATATATAAAAATTAATATCTTAAGTTTTAACATTTTTAAAATTAGCTTTAGAATTAGTAACTTTATAATACTTCCTATATATATATATATATATGTATATATATATAGGAAGTAATTTAAATATATATATATATATATATATATATATATATATATTTTCTGTTTAAAATAAATATTAAATATTTTATAGGTTTATTATTATTGTTACATCATCTTTTATTACTGCTAAATATACAGATACAGATACAAAATTGATATAGATACAAAATTTTGTTAATTTCTTTTTTTATCTAGCAGAAATTAAATTTTAGTATAATATGCTTTCTCCTAATTTTTCACAATGCTTCAAAAATTTTCATTAAATCAGAAAATTAATGTAAAGAAAATTTTAATTTAAATCAGCAAATTAAGAGAAATCGACAAATAAAATAATAAATTCATTAATGCATAATATGTCTTTGATACAAAAATAAACAACTTACAATTAGATAAGGGAATTAATTCATTAAAATGTTTTAGGAAGATGTGCTTTCAATTCGTTGGATGTCACCGGAATCATTAATAGATGGAATATATAATTCGCAGAGCGATGTTTGGGCATTTGGAGTATTAATGTGGGAAATTATGTCATTAGGCCAGCAACCCTATTTTACCAAAACCAATATTGAAGTGGTGAATTATATACGGGTAGGTGGCAGATTGCCGAAACCCTTTTACTGTCCTGAGCCATTGTACGAGTTGATGTTACGTTGCTGGAGTGCAGCGAATGCCAGGCCAAATTTCAAAATTTGTCTCGAAAATATCGTTACTTTGAGAAGCAATGTAGATAATGTGATAATAAATAATGAACACATTGGACTAACTGCCGAAGGTAAATTAACATTAATTCTTTTTCACGCGCATATTGCTGTATAAAAATATTATTTCATTTTATTACAAAGAAATCTAGTTTTTCTCAAAATTCTGTAAAGAGAGAAGTTTTTTAACATATATATTTTACTATAAATTGTATATTGTATGTATTTGTATAGAATACTCTTGGAAGTCTAACAGTTTCGAAGAAAACCGAAACAACCACCTTTCTTGCGAAAACTCCAACAATACCAGGACGACAACAACAGATGTTGAACATCTGTATGAACGTTTACGAAGTGCTTCGTTTAATTCATATCTTGGATCAGAACTTGACGAACATGAGCCAAATCAATTGCATTAATTCGAATCGAAAATATAATTTGCATTAGTTCGAATCAAAAATACAATTTACTCGTAGGCATTAGACAAGAGTGGAAATATACGATAAAAAATCATCGATCGATAATCTTTCGTTAAATTCTTAGTTTCAATTATATCAGAAAACTGCAACAATAGCTCAAAACTTATTGTAAAAACGATACTAAGGAGGAACTTCTTGTTATCTTTGAATGGCTACAAAGAAACGCAAAATTAATTTTTAATATCATTATATATAATGAAATTCTGTACTTTCTCTATGATAAAAATTACATTGCCAAAATTCAAAAACTCATTCGATTTTCAGAACAAATATAATTTTCGCGATAATGAGTTTTGCAGTATACAATTTTCATAAATAAACATTTCATTAAGCTTTCTTATTTATAAACATATCTTTATTTTCATAGTATTTCTTACATTTATTACAAAGAGACACGCCCACATAGCATAAGATTTCCATAGGACATCCTAATTTAATCGAAAAATGATCCCATTTTGATCCAAATTAAAAAGTCTTTCATAGGATTACTTGAAGGTACTTGAGGATATTTCGTATAACATAAGATCTCCGTAGGACATCCTGATTTGATCGAATAATCTAAACGATACAGATGATAAAAAAATCATCGTAGGATTTCCCGAGAATATATTTCTGATTGTCATATATGTATATAATCACTAGTTTGTTCGTTTACCGCTATGCAACGCATCTCTCTCGTATTTAAGTTTAATCATGAGAATTATATAAAGCTTGCAAGAGGCGACAAATATGATTAAAAATATTTTGCTTCAATTTAATGTCCAACGCAACCTCAGTGGAGGAACTTCAGATATTAAATTGATTTTATAAATCGAATAAATGTCCGGCAAATAAGTAATAAAAATGATCCGTTCATCATCTTCAGAGTTTCAGATAAAAATAATTCAATTTTAAAGAAGCAATAAAACAGTATTAATTTTATAGATAGCGCTATCAAGTATATAAATTTCCATTTTAAAAAATTGTAATGTCATTGATTTTATTTTGGCGACACTATTTCAGATTACTGTTTTATTACTTTTTTAAACTATACTGTTTTTGCATAAAATATATTTTCAAAAAAAGTATTTCGTTCGAGCTATTTTAAATAGACATTTAAAATAGATTCGTATATTAAATGATTTCCTCTGGATCAGTTTAGGACAATGAGAAAGACATTTGAAACCTGCAGTGGATATTGTTGGGATTTAATTTTGTAAGTCATCCCAGAGATATCTATTTTTGGATCTCCTAAGGATAACATGAAAGCGGACATTCAGATATCCTCAGTATATCCTAAGTATGTCTTACGGTTTTACACAGATATCCTTCGGATAATTAAAAGTTTTTGAAGTATATTCGGTGGTCGTACCTAGGATCAACTTTTACTATGCGGTAGTCTCGCGCCAAGTTCATGCGAAGCATTAGCGTATATCATGTATCTATAGATACCTATAATACGCAAAATCGAAATATCGAAATTTTCATTTAAGAAACGTCTTTATCATCATCATCAACCATATGTACACAACACAAAAAAAAAGAAAATGTACGTTTCTTACTCTCGACAGAAACGCTAGCGATGGTTTGCGATATTAATGACATATGTCATTAGTGACATATGTCATTAATATCGCGTAATTGCATTTTGAGTGACAAGTAATAAAGTGCAAGTTAAATAATAAATAATTAATTAAAATATTAATTAAAAATTGGCAAGTAAGAGTTAGAAAGGTATGATAATTGGAGCGCAAGATAAATAATAAGTATCTATTTTACAAGCTAAATATAAATATATATAATATAATAAAAGTATACATATAATATATATATATATATATATACATATACATATATATATATATATATATATATATATATATATATATATATATATACTTATTCTATATATATTTTTTACATAATTTGCTTATATATTAAAAAAATACACACACACACACACACATATATATATATGTATTTTTTAAAATATAATATCTCTAACCAAATTATAGTCTACGCTGCCAATAAAATTGGCACATATTCTAATTAAATATATATTTAAAAAATTGGAACATATTCTAATTATTAATTTTAATTGTTATAGTCTAACATTTAAATTTAATGACTTAATTTCTTTAATTAATTTATATTGATTTATATTTGGTAATTTAGACTTTTAAGCTGAACAACATACTAATAAAATTGGCAGCGCCAATTTTTTTTAGTTAAAATTTTTTTTACTTTTTTGTTTTATATTAATTTGTACAAGTTAACTTGTACAAATTTTGTTCCTTGTATTTTTATTTATCTTGTACAAATTTGTATCCTTAGTTGGTGCAATTTTTATATATCACTATTTTTGTAGACAAAACAACAGTTAGATACATTTGTACATGAACTTGGCGCCCTTTTTTTACCTGTTTGTAAAAAGATAAGTTTTTAGGGATAATAATAACGTGAAAAAAAAAACTTATATTTAAAGTCAATAGTTATTACATTAACTTTATACTACATTAGAAAAAAAATAATTAAGAGTTATATATAAAAGTGTAAATAAACCAATATCAAAATAATACAAAATAGCGTATAATATATAATATATTATATATAAAATCTCTCAGAATACAATGAATTAAAATACAAAGAGAGAGAGAGAGGGGGGAGGGAGGGGAAGTGAAAAAGAGAAAGAATCATAGTTATACATTTTAAATTATGGCATAGAATGGACCTGTTATGTTCAGACTCTTGGAAAGATGAATCGAAGAGAGAACGCATGTTATTTAATTAACTCGAAACGCACGTTTTATGATATACAGGGTGTAACTGAAAAAGCGCCTACGGAGGAAATAGCATTATTCCTGATTAAAAATCGAGTGGAAAAGTCCTGAACCATTTTTTTCTATAATGCTTAATAAAGCGGTAATTATTGAGTAAAATTGCGCCAATAAGCACCGACCTTTAGCCTCCTTGTCGAAATTTTTTTTAAGGAAACGCTTTTGACGGAAGAAATATGATTTTTAATGCAAAATAAAGTTTTTCACATTATTATAACGCATAAGAATATTGCACGATAGTGGCATAACATAGCGCCGTAGTGGCGGAGCGCTCACGCACACTACCAGGCGCGTGGCTCACTGACACGCCCGTTTAAAGATCGGTGCTTAGTGGCGCAACTTTACTCAATAATTACCGCTTTATTAAGCGTTACAGAAAAAAATGGTTCAGGACTTTTCGATTCGATTTTTAATCAAGAATAACGCTATTTGCTCCGTGGGCGCTTTTTCAGTTACACCCTGTATATATATATATATATATATATATATATATATATATATATTTAGGATGACGTAGTCAGTTTTAGTAGATATATATATTTAGAGTGACACAGTCAGTTTTAGTACATATTAAGTAATAAACAGAATGAAACTTTCTGATTAGAATTTTGAAAGAGACAAAAAAAATATGCAATATTGTTGTCTTCTTCGAATTACATCTGGAATATGAAACTTGTTTTCAAAATAGTACCATAAATTTCAAAATCGTATTTATTGTTACATATTGTTACATGGACTTTTTTCAAATACATGTAAATTATGTAAACTATTCAAAATTAAATAAATATCAGAATGCAAAAAATAGTAATTATATTATTAATTAATATTAATATTATATATACAGGGTGTCCCATTTTAAATAACGACCTCAAATATCTCCCAAATAATACGTTTTACAGAAAAATGTTTCAGACAAAAGTTGTATGGTTTCGAGGGGGCCATAAGATGGTACCATTGGTTTGACCTTGAAGACTCATTGGAAGGTCACGTGAAGGTCACTTCAATTGTTTTAAATGAAACACCCTATATATTTTTGCACATTCTTGTAGCTCATCTCGAGAGCTTTCCAAAACACTATAATTAAGTTAGTTTTCATTAAGTACTTTCCGAGTTATGAGGCTTGAAGTCATTTCTTAATTTTACATAAACCATAAAATATCTTGTAAAATATTCATTTTTCGATTATCTTACCTTAATACTTTTATGTACAAAATAATGAGAGGAATCAATTGGTGTAAAGAAAACACATAGTTATTTTTAAGAAAAAATATGTAATTGTTAATTGCAAATTACATATTTTTTCTTCGAAACAATTATGTTTGTAATTTAATACATTATTAAATCATTATATTTTTTGCGTCGACTATCAACGCTTGTGGTTGTTTGCCTTGTTACTATCAGTTCTTTGATTCTTATCTTCGAAACCACTTTTAATTAATATATTTTTTCTTTTAATAAATATAAATTAAAACAGATATAAATATAAATGAATAAATAATAATAAATATAAATATAAATAAATATTAATAATAATAAATATAAATATAAATAAATAATAAATATAAATAAAATAAAATAATAAAATAAATCAAGGTAAAATAATATATTAATAAACAAAGTTATTATTTCATTAGTCTCTTCCATTAAAACTGGAAATTCATATAATTGTTGTTTTTCCATCGTCACAAAGAATCCGTTATCCATTGTTGTGTTCTGAGTTACGCATGAAACACATAGATTGCACAAACGTATCAAACGCATCATATCAACTGCCTCAAGTCGAGAGGAGAGGTATAGTCAATGCGCTGGAAGGAGTGCTAAGAATTTAGTACGGTTAATACAATCTAGAGAATTCTCAGCGCTACCAAAGCGCTACCAATGCGCGCATTGGTTAAATCAGAACGATTTTCTATGCAGTCTACGCGCGCTTCATGCTCGGAACGCACCCTTTATTGCAACATGATTAGACTCGAAACACAAGCACATAATGTCAATGACGTCATAGAGTACAAGATGGCGGACAGAAATCATGGGGAGTCATTCCCATACAGCACAGAAGCTTGTAACAATATTGCTACAACATTACAACATTGTACATTATTGCAGTGTAATGTAGCAAAGATATTACAGGGACATTCTTTTACAATATTACTTTAGCAATGTTGCAACAACATTATAAAATAGCGAAAATAATATAGTGTGTTTCTTCGCTTACCACTACGCCGCGACACTGACCATAACTAACTCGTATTCAATTTCTCTTGAAATGAATATAAAGGATTGGTACTAACGTAAGATCAAAGTATATTTCTTTTCTTTTATCAGTTTAATTTCTGATAAACTAACTTCCCAGTAAGAAATGACAAATCAAATAGACTATTTGACCATTTCTCACTGGATTAATTTAAAATAAATTATTTAATAAGCTGGATCCCTTATTAGGAAATCAAAATATTAAACAGATTTTTTCAATTGGATTGGTAAATAAGAAATAGTCCATTTATACGTATTAAAATATTCTGATATCGAATGTGTGTAAAATAATTTTATATAGATTATCGAGGTAAATATTTAATAAAAAACATTTAAAAAAACACTAACTAATAGACGTTTTTTAAAAGCGTTTTTTCTTATCTTTCTTAAAATCTTTTTATATTTTCAAAGTTCATTTATTAAATTTAAAGCGTTCTGCATTTGTAGCAAAACGCGTTTTAATATTACAAATACATTGCACATAACATTACTATAATCTTACATTGTAATATTTTTAAACGCGGACATTTCAACGTTGTTGCAAGCTTGCAATAATGTTACAGAAACATTTCGCAACTTCTATGCAATATTACAATGTTTTCAATGTTAGGTCTATGCAACGTTTTTGCAATCTTACGGTATGGATTACTGTATCTCTGATTATAGGTCTCTAAAGCGCATAAGCATAAGGAAATTAATTAATCCATAAGAAAATGGATCAATCAATTTCTTTATGCTTATGATTTTGCGT
The DNA here is from genome assembly GCF_025532165.1 of Camponotus vicinus. Taxonomy (NCBI): domain Eukaryota; kingdom Metazoa; phylum Arthropoda; class Insecta; order Hymenoptera; family Formicidae; genus Camponotus; species Camponotus vicinus. Next base: position 14,169,541 of record NW_028141967.1, on the reverse strand, counting down.
CTATGCAAAAGCCTGTATATATTATACTTCTGACTTAACCTTGATTCCAATACATGTCATGTACAAGTACATGTACAGTTCAATAGTTCTATATTATTATTTAATGGTTCTATATTATTATTTAGTCAATGGTTACGACGCTTGTGGGAGGGGGGGGAGACCAACTTACGCGGCGGCGACGATGATAGGTGATAAAGAAAATAAAGGCGAGAACGCTGATAAAGCACAGATATCATGGGACCGGGGTGATCCATGCGCTGCCGATTGCCAAGTGTCGCTGGTTTTCGTTTCATTCGTGCTAATCGCGTTCGTCAAAATCCGTTCATCTAAAACTAAATACATTTATTGTGTCTTCCGAAAGTGTTAATTAAGCAGAGGTAACAAGGAACTGTCTCTTTTGGTGGACAAGTAATAAGTAAGTGTGAGAACATTCTGTGCAACTTGTGATGTCACGCAAGTCACAATCACACAACATGATGTCGATCACGTTGTTGAATCGCGTGTAGCAGCGCGCGCATTTTAAATATGATCTATATACTTGTTTTTCATCATTTCACTTTTTATATTTTGCATTGTTTAATTTACAAAATAATATATAATTAATGTTTCTAACTTTCTTTTTACATCAAATGTTTTCTTTATATTAAAAAAAATAAATTATGTAAATTTTTATCCAATAAAATTATGGATCAAATTAAAACATATATCCTTTATATTTATGTAAATTTTTCATTTTTTACCTTTTCAATTTAATATTCAAATTTTTTATTTTTAAAATTTTTCAAAGTTTTTATATTAAAAAAATTAGAACATTTTTACATTTTTTACTTCTTTATTATCAAGATAATCATTGCGCGAATTATAATAACGTAATAATAATGTAATAATATAATAATTTTGTTATAATAATCATGATGATATTCACTCTAAATTATGTATTTACTCTAAATTAGGTATAATATAATATGTTAAATTATTTGTGATTAAAGAGACATTTGATTCTATTCTAAAGTATTTAAAAAAAAATACTTTTCTTATATTATTTTAAATAAAATATTTACAGTTTTTTTACACAAAAAAATTATTTAATCAACAAGAATGTGATTTACCATAGCAATTTTTTTTAGAATCTTATCGATTTCTGATAATTATTCTACATACAATAATAACACAGTAATAAACATATGATAATGGCGTGATGTATGTATGTACGTGCATGAATACATGCCTACAAATCATAGCGTATAATATTAATATTAATTATGAATATTAATATTAATTATAATATTAATTATAATTAAGAAAATATCAAGTAAAAGACAAATTATTTTATTTTTAATTGTCAATAATTTTTAAGAAATGCTTAATAGTTAGGTTTCGTAATAACATTTGACTAATTATTATACTGTTTATATCAAAGTAAATATTTCTCTAAAGTTTTACCCACTCTTTATAATTGATTTAGTATATGTTAAATATAATACATTGAACATAAATTCGCATCGTCATATGTTATCTACATTAACAACAAAAAATACTTGACTGTTTATACTTCACTATTTCTCCGTCATATTTGCCTGATTATGATAATGATGATGCGGTTTTATATAAAATTATCATTTTTTTTATTATATTAGTTTTTTTCTTACTATTTTGAAAAACACTTGAAAATTTTCAGTAAAACAAAATATTAAATTAATAAATTAATATATTTTATGCATTATCATATATATCATAAATATGAATGTATTAATACTAAAACAATTATATGTATAAATTCTTTGTAAATTTAATCTTTCTACAAAAAGCTTGCAATTTATAACACGTACACACATACATACTTATAAATATTTAAATTTATTTAAATATATATAAGATGTTTTTATTTGAATAATTGATTGCCTATTTCAGCATATATATAAAAGCGAATATGAATGAATAAGAAGATTGAAATAAATGAATGTTAAAGCTCAATTATGGAAAACTATACGTCGGACTCCAGCGATTCGGACAGTTTGAGAACATTGGATTTATCATATCTGTCACTGGATGATGAAATAATGGATAAACAATTCCTTAATACCAAGTACCCGGAGCACGTGGACACTTTATTATTGAGTCAAAACCGTCTCACAACTCTTCCTATCAGTATCAATAGGTTTACCAGCCTGAATTCTCTTGATATTTCAAATTGCGGCCTTACCAAATTGCCAAATTTTTGGGAAGATTGCCCTTTGACTTGTTTGATCGCAAAACATAACAACTTGACCAATGATGGATTAGCTAAAGATTTCGAAAATTTAGCTAATTTGAGGGAACTCAATTTAAGCGGCAATAGACTCACGGAATTTCCTAATCAAGTACTCGATCTAGCTCTTTTGAGATACCTTTATTTGGGTGGTAATCGTATCAATGAGATTAGCAAAGATATTTGGAAACTACAAAGGTAACTACGACTTTTAATAAATCCTTAATATTAATTAAAGTATTAATGATTATAAACAACTTATAAAATTCATTTATTAATATAATATATATATATATATATATATATATATATATATATATATGTGTGTGTGTGTGTGTGTGTGTGTATGTATATAGAATTTAGTAAAATGAAGAAATAAATATATTAACTAAATAAATGAGAAATAGTAAATTATTTTTATGATTAATTTCTAATAAATTAGTTTTTGAAGTAATAAGGAGAAAACACATAAATTTTATTATATATCGTAATTAATTGTGTTAAAATGATTTCTAGCTTAATAAACATAATGTGATATACAGGCTGTTTCATTTTAATTGCCCCAAGTAAATATCTCGAAAAATATGAAAAATCCGAAAAAATGTTTCAAACAAAAATTGTTTAATTTGAAGGAAGATATAAGATGATGTCATTTGTTTGACCTTGAGTGAATATGCCAAGATAATATGGAGTTCAACTTTATTTTTTTAAACAGAATTCTCTATTGTTCATTGCATATTCTTGTAGTTTATCTCATGAACTTTTCAAAACACTATAATAAAGTATCTTTTCCATTAAGTGCTTCTTTTATGAAGCTTGAAATTATTTCTTAATTTTATATAAACTATAAATTATCTCGTAAAATATTCATTTTTCGATGACCTTACCTTAATACTGTTATACATAAAATAATGAGAGGAATTAATTGGTGTAAAAAAAACATTTATTCTTAAGAAAAAATATGTAACTGCTAATTGCAAGTTATACATTTTTTCCGGTATATATATACAGGGTGTTTCATTTTAATCCGACCAGTCGAATATCTCGAAAACCAAGCCCGGGAGAGAAAAATATTTCAGACAAAAGTTGTTTGGTTTCGAGGAGGCCATAAGATGGTATCATTGGTTTGACCTTGAAGAGTCATTTGAAGGTCACGTGAAGGTCACTTCAATTTTTTTAAATGGAACACCCTATATATTTTTGCACACTCTTGTAGCTTATCTCGAGAGCTTTCCAAAACACTATCATTAAGTACCTTTTCGTTAAGTACTTTTTGAGTTATGAGGATTGAAATAATTTCTTAATTTTACATAAACCGTAAAATATCTTGTAAAATATTCACTTTTCGATTATCTTACCTTAATACTTTTATGTACAAAATAATGAGAGGAATCAATTGGTGTAAAAAAACACATAGTTGTTTTTAAGAAAAAATATGGAATTGTTAATTGCAAATTACATATTTTTTCTTCAAAACAACTATGTGTTTTCTTTACACCAATTGATTCCTCTCATTATTTTGTACGTAAAAGTATTAAGGTAAGATAATCGAAAAATGAATATTTTACTAGATATTTTACGGTTTATGTAGAATTAAGAAATTATTTCAAGCCTCATAACTCAAAAAGTACTTAACGAAAAGGTACTTAATTATAGTGTTTTGGAAAGCTCTCGATGTCAGCTACAAGAATGTGCAAAAATATATAGGGTATTCCATTTAAGAAATTTAAGGTGACCTTTATGTGACCTTCAAATGACTGTTCAAGGTCAAATCATTGTCACCATCTTATGGCCCCCTCGAAACCAAACAACTTTTGTCTGAAATATTTTTCTCTCGCGGGCTTGGTTTTCGAGATATTCGACTGGTCGTATTAAAATGAAACACCCTGTATATATATATATATATATATATATATATATATATATATATATATAACTATGTTTTTTCTTTACACCAATTGATCCTCTCCTTATTTTGTACATAAAAGTATTAAGGTAAGATAATCGAAAAATGAATATTTTACTAGATATTTTATGGTTTATGTAAAATTAAGAAATGATTTCAAGCCTCATAACTCGGAAAGTACTTAATGAAAACTAACTTAATTATAGTGTTTTGGAAAGCTCTCGAGATGAGCTACAAGAATATGCAAAAGCATATAGGGTGTCCCATTTAAAAAATTGGAGGTAACCTTCACGTGACCTTCAGGTGACTCTTCAAGGTCAAACTAATGGCACCATCTTATGTACCCCTCGAAACCATACAACTTTAGTCCGAAACATTTTTCTCTAATAACTATAAGAAATTAGGCTCTGTGTATTAAAACATAAACTTAAATTTAAACAGGCCATAAGAGCTAAACGCGGATGATAGTGCGTAAGTTCAACGAGAAAATAAGTTTTTCGTTGAAACTTATTTGTGTGCACAGGGCGCAAATTTTCTTGGTACGATACCAAGCAAATTTAAATAATTCTCAATTCGAGAATTTATTTAATTATTATCCCTCTTTCCCCCTTGTAATGTTGTAGGCGAGAAAAATATCGGGCCGAAAGTCGCTGAATCGGGAATCGAACTTGAGTCTTTCGCTTGCCGGGCGACTGCTCTTACCACTGAGCTCAGTGGTAAGAGTAGTCGCCCGGCAAGCGAAAGACTCAAGTTCGATTCCCGATTCAGCGACTTTCGGCCCGATATTTTTCTCGCCTACAACATTACAAGGGGGAAAGAGGGATAATAATTAAATAAATTCTCGAATTGAGAATTATTTAAATTTGCTTGGTATCGTACCAAGAAAATTTGCGCCCTGTGCACACAAATAAGTTTCAACGAAAAACTTATTTTCTCGTTGAACTTACGCACTATCATCCGCGTTTAGCTCTTATGGCCTGTTTAAATTTAAGTTTATTTTTCTCTAAATTGCTTCGTTTCCGAGATATAAATTTGTAACACTTTACGTGGGCCACCCTGTATATATTGTACATATCATCACATTCTGTTTATAACTTTTGTAATATATTATTGTATTAAGCCAAAAATAATTTTAATGCAATTAATTACAATATATAATATAATTTGTGTCTTCTCTTCATTACTTCAAAAATTAATTTATTAGAAATTAATCATAAAAATAATTTACTAATTATCATTTATTTATTTGATATATTTGCTTCTTCATTTTGTTATATTAATATTTTAGATGTTTACGAAACTCTTTAATTTTAAGCATTTCTATAATTAAAAGCAACTTCCAAAATATTTTTTATAAAAAAAAAACGAAAGACAAATAACAAAAAGACATAAATATTTATTATATAAAATTTTAGAATTTGAAAATTGTTATAATATTAAAGAGAGATAAAAAGCAAATTTGAAATATATGAAACTCAATTTTTTCTATCTTTACTTGTAAAGATAATTTAAATAATTGTGCTTTATTTATACTGTTTTATATAAAAGATAATTTATTAATTTCATGAAATCGGATATTATGATTTGTTAAAGATTACGAATTTTATCGATGGGAGATAATAGATTAACAGAGGTGCCATCTACTCTCGGTCAACTCAAAGCCCTACAAGCTCTTGTACTTTGTGATAATATGCTGGAGAGCTTGCCAAGTTCGATAGCCAATTTAACGAATCTAAAAACTTTATCGCTTCATAAAAATAGATTGCGCACATTGCCTACCGAAATAATAACATTGAAATGTCTAACGGAAGTAAGTCACAAATAATTTATTTCCAATTATTTTCTCTTATCACAATTAAATTAGTCTGCAACTATATAATAGAAAGAGAGAACTGAACAAATAAATTTCACTTCACGTGTTATCTATTTTTGCTAATTATCTGTTAGTAATAAAATTGATAATGTCACGTCATTCAATTATAACGTCAATATAACAGCATTCCGATTAGAATTATAAATAGATAATTTGATTGACAATTATTTCATTCGATGTTATTTTATTGAAAAATAAAAAATGTTTGAATTATTTTAACAATTAATATATAAAACGCTGTTAAACACTCAAAAAATATGTACGAAAAAATTCGGGAAGTGCTCTCTTGAATAAATTTTTGAAGAAAAGTTCATATACCATTCATATACCATTGTTCTAAATGGAATAGTTTTCGAGATATACATAGAATGTTAAAATTTTAAAAATATTGATAGGCTTTGATCCGCTCGGTCCCGGAATTGAATCTCTTGGATTTTTTCCTGGAATCTTACCTTAAATTGAAGAATCGCATAGTGATTATGCAAAATAATCTATAATACACTTAATATTTTTGAACGTATTCCTCACTCTATGAGGAAGAGAGCAGATTCATATATGTATCATAAGTGAAGATAGTCATTTCCAATAATTTCTATAATTTTATTTAATATTGTTTCAAAATATATTTTTTGAAATTTTATTTTCTTCATTTTAAATTTATAATTCAAAAGTTATACCGTTTATGACATTGATATATGAACCTTCTTTTCAAGAAATTATCTAAGGAATCACCTTCCGAAATGTTTCGCACATATTTAGGAACATTCTATATGTATATCAAATAAGCATAATATGTAATGAATGTATTTTATACGCTTTATCTAGCTATCTCTACGAGACAATCCGCTGGTGGTGAGATTCGTATCCGACATGACGCACAATCCGCCGACATTATTGGAACTAGCGGCGCGCGTCATCAAAACCAGTGACGTTCGCTATGACGATGAGACTCTACCGCGCAATCTAGTGCAGTATCTTAACAGTGCTCACCATTGTGTCAATCCCAAATGCAAAGGTAAATATTTTTGAACATCATAATAATTCAGCATATAGGATGTAAGATAATCAATTTCTCTTTTGTCCTAAGAACTTCAGATTTTTCTTCAATCCCAAATCAAATTTTCTTTCTAAATCACAAGTATCTTCATGTCATTTTGTAACATATATTTGCAACATAATTACGCTACGTTATTCGAGAAAGCGAGTAAAAGACAAAGAAGCTTGTAACGATATTTTTATTCCATTAGAACAAGAAATGAATAAAAGGAAATTTATAAAAGAATAAACAAAACTTTATAATAAGGACAATATTTGATTCCGACGATTTCATAAAATATTAATTGCGTTATGTTTGAGGGCAGGATCGATTTAATTAATAACACCTTCTGAATAAGGAAAATCCTTTTAATAAATCACCGTGAACGAGTCGAGTACACTGTACGTATATAAGACAAGAGAGAGTATATTAACGTCTCAGAAGTGATCGTTGCAGAAAAAACTACTGCCATCTAACCGAAAGATCGCGCAAGCGCGCCATCATCTAGATCCGAGAATTGTAATCCCCAACACTTCCCCTCGATGAGCGGATCTCTCGTAAACCTATGCTTCTAATTAATTCTTTCAACTTGGATCCCAACAATCCTTTGGTGAGAATATCTGCAATCATACTATTAGATTCTAAATACTTTATATTTACCAACTTCTCGTAACTGCTTCTCGAATAAAATGGAAACGTAGATCGATATGTTTGCTGCGATTATGAAAAATAGGATTCTCGGCTAATTTAAGCACTCCCATATTATCATTGAATATGGTGACATCCATCAATTCGCATAATCCGAGTTCCTCAAACAGTCGTCTCAAGTATAGGCTCTCCTTGACTGCCTCCGTCATCGCCATAAACTCAGCTTCTGTTGAACTCAGGGCAACGGTTCTTTGCTTTTTCGATTCCCAACTGAGGGCCACCATTTAAACAGAAAACGAACCCGGTGAAAGATCGCCTGTCGTTTCTATTGTTACCCCAGTCAGCATCAACATAGCCTATTAATTTAGCTTCAGAAGCGCAATAACTTATACCAAGATCCATCGTTCCTTTCAGATACCTGAGCACTCTTTTCGCTGCTGTCCAGTGAGTTTTATCAAAGCAGTTATTGAACTGACCCAAATAACTCACAGCGAAGCTAATGTCGGGTCTTGTTCCCAACGCCAAATAATTCAGAGCACCGACCAATTCTCTGAAAGGTAATTTTGCGTCTTCTTCCGATGGTTCTATGTCGGACTTACATAATACTGTGCCGGATTCAATAGGTAAACAGACGGGCTTCGCGTCTAACATTCCAAATCTTTCCAAGAGTTCCAAAATGTAACGCCGTTGATTGATAGAAAATACGCCTTGATGTCTCTTAAATTCCATTCCGAGACAAAAATCAATGTCGCCTAAATATTTAACTTCAAATTTGGTTGATAGGTGACTTATCACCTCGTCCATTACTTCTACACTGGGAGAAGAAATCAAGATATCATCAACATATGTCAGAATGAGTGTAGGAATCTTCCCCTTCTTAATTTGAAATAGACATGGGTCGCACTTCGACGGAATTGCTCCCATTTCCAATAATGCCTGGCGTAACTTTGAATGCCAAGCTCTTCCGGCCTGACGTAGACCATACAGGGCTTTATTAAGACGACCCTGTTGCCTTCTTTAATCTGTCGCAGCATCGTCCTTGCTTTATTTCGGATGCTTTTTTCAAATCGACTGTTATTGACTAAAATGTCGAGTGATTTTTCAATGCCCTTCGGCGGTCGAATGTAAATGACTTCTTCCAACTCGCCATTTAGGTAAGCCGTGGTAATATCCAATTGATTTACCTTACAATTATATCTCGCTGCTAGTGAAATTAGTAATTTGACCGTGCTTAGTCGAGCAACAGGTGCGACTGTTTGAGAAAAATGAATGCCGGGGCGTTGGGAGAAGCCCTGTGTAACCAGTCGCGCCTTTCTCCTTTGAAGTTTGCCGCAGTGATGCCAGTTTCGAGACGCTGCCCCCACCACTACATGTAGAGGAGGTAGCGCACACAAAGAAAGAGCCGTGTCCGTACACGCCCGAGCGCTGGACGACGTGTACGGACACGGCTCTTTCTTTGTGTGCGCTACCTCCTCTACATGTAGTGGTGGGGGCAGCGTCTCGAAACTGGCATCTATGGTTTGCCGTCCGTCCCGAACTTATTCCTCATAAAAATTTCCTCTACGTCGGTGAAATCGGCTTCCTCTACGGGAATCATGTTATATACCTTTTTGGGTCGTCCCGGTCGACCTGTGCGAATTATTTTGGGTGCACCTGGTCCTCTTTTGACGGCTTCCAATGGAGGATCGGCCTCGGATTCGACTTTTTTTCCTTCCATTTCTTCTTGAACATTATCCAGATCATCGTCGATTTCATGCAGATCATTATTCAGTTCAATTTCCTGAATCTCGACGAACGGATTATCTTGTTCTGCTGGATTCGGAACATTTTCGAGAATTGAGTAATTCTCTACAAATTTTAAGTCTCGAACGACTTGTATAAGTCTGTCCTTTGGAAACCAAATCCGATAACCTTTGGACGTGTCGGAGTATCCGACGAATTGGCCTTCCTTAGACCTAGGACTGAGCTTCCCTTTGGTCATCCTAGAATCTAAACAAAAAACTTTACAACCGAATTCTTTGAGATGACTCACCTCCGGTTTAATGTTATGCCAGACTTCGTATGGAGTTCGACCATTTAGAGATGAAGTGGGACATCTGTTCCTTAAATAATTGGCAGTATTAACAGCCTCAGTCCACAGGTAATCCGACAAGTTCGATTGAATTAGTAGACATCTCGCAATGTTCATTAAAGTCCGGTTCTTTCTTTCCGAGACTCCATTTTGTTGAGGATGATATGGTATGGTCAATCTTCTAGCGATACCTGTTTCTTTCAGGAAATTATCAAATCTTCCATTGACATATTCAGTGCCGTTATCAGATTGGAGAAATTTAATTTTTTTCCCCTTTTGATTCTCAAATAGCGCCTTAACTTCTTTAAACGCTTCGAATACTTCATCCTTCGATTTCAAGAATCTGACCTCACACCATCTGGTCGCATCGTCAATGAACGTAACGAAGTATTTCGACTTTCCGAGCGATTCGCAGCGCATCGGTCCGTACACATCGGTGTGTACTATTTCAAGTAAATCGCTTTTCTCTCTGACCTCTTTATTGTAGGCAATGCAGTCATTTTTCCTTTTAAGCAAATTTCGCATGGCATATCATCGCTGATTTCAGGCAAATTCATTCCTCGAAATAAACCTTTCTTCCAAGCAGCATACAAATCTTTGTAATTAAGATGTCCGAGTCTTCTATGCCATGTTTCGGCAGGTGATCTGTAAATACGATTCGGCTTTGATTCGGTAGATAATCCTTCAGTAGTCATATTTTGCGCATGCTCAGAAGCTTCACGTGCGAAATACAGATCTCCGATTCTGTCGGCAATCATCTTCACGTCGCCGTGACTATTTATAACCTCGGCATGTTTTTCGCTGAAAATTACTTTCATCTTACGATCAGTTATTTTTGCTACTGAGATTAAATTCGACCTCAGGTTAGGGACGTGTAGAGTATTATTTAGAATTAAATTCTTATTCTTACCGTGCACGTCAGAAGAATTTTTGCAGTACCTTTTGCTATGATATCTGTGTTTGAATTATCGGCTAAATTTACTTTATCTCTGTCGAATTGGTAAACGTCGGTAAATGCACTAATGTCGTTTGACAAATGCGATGTGGCGCCACTATCGAGGCATCAGCCTTTCCTACATTCAGTGGATTGAGCCTCTAATGCTGTATCAGCAAAGAAACTTACGTCTTCAGCCTTTTTTGCAGTATCTTTCTTCTTAAAGTCACATTCGACAGCTTTATGACCTATTTCGTGACATTTATGACATCGGTACTTAAATTCGCCTTTGCCGCTAGATTCGCCTGATTTTTTGCGTTCATTCTTGAATTTCATTTGAGGACGTCGTTTCCGAGAATCTTTCACACTGACTATGGCATTCTGTGTATTAATTCGAGATTCATTCTTTCGAGCTTCGTACTCCTCCAGGATTTTGACCCTCAAATTTTCAGGAGTAGGCAATTCATCTCTAGATTCAATAGCACATCTGAAATTTTCGAAATTAGACGGCACTGTAAAGTAAGATTATCGACAGCAAGTATTTATTAATCTCAATTTCCATTTCTTCGAGTTTATCGACAGTATCAAAAAATTTATTAACATGTTCTCTAACATCTGCGCCATCTTCCATACGTAACAGCGTGAGCTGTTTTAACAATGTTGCTTTTCGCGCAGGCCCCTTAGATTGATAAACGCTCTCTAATTTTTGCCATACCTGACGTGATGTGTCACATCCTTTGATTAATTTCAGCTCAGATGGACTTACAGACAAAATAATGACGGACTTAGCTTTATTGTCGCCTCTTTTCCAATTTTCCAGGGCAGCTAGTGTCGTCACATCTCCTTCGATTACTTCCGGCTTTGATAACTCGCCGCTCACGTACATCCATGCATCATTCTTTGTTAATAATGCTTGCATTTGCAGTTTCCACGTGTCGTAGTTTTCACGGGTTAGCACCTCGATTCTTATGACGGCAGAATTCATTTCGACAACTTAACTGTTACTGCAGTTATCACAAAACACAAAGGAAGAGGATGCGTTCGCCGCTCGACACGCGTTATTAACCTTTCTTTTTTTTTGAGAAAGAAATGATGAGAACGTTTTTACATCGCGATTCCTGGGCCCATAACCTGTTCGAGGGCAGGATCGATTTAATTAATAACACCTTCTGAATAAGGAAAATCCTTTTAATAAATTACCGTGAACGAGTCGAGTACACTGTACGTATATAAGACAAGAGAGAGTATATTAACGTCTCAGAAGTCAGAAGTGATCGTTGCAGAAAAAACTACTGCCATCTAACCGAAAGATCGCGTAAGCGCGCCGCCATCTAGATCCGAGAATTGTAATCCCCAACACGTTATACAAACAAAAAATAATTACGAAGATCTGATTACGCATTATTCCCGAATTGAGAGTAGTAACATAATTATTTTTTCATTATCTTAAAAAATATTAAAAATATCATTAAATATACACAACTTATATATAGTTATTGTTATTTGAAAATGCCCCTTCTAACGCTTTGTTATGTATCTAGTAATCACATAAAGCTTTTTCTTCTAGCTTTTTATGTGATATCATTGGCAAACTTTGATCGCTTATAATTCAAAAACTATTGTACCCTTTAAAACATTTAATATTGAATTATATTTGTTATTTTACTTTTAATTTTATAATTAATATATCTTTTTAAACTTATATTAAACATTTTTAGATGTCAAATTATCAAAGTTTTGCATTTTGAAAAATATCTGATGATTCCCCACACAGCACATGATATCATTCGAATATTCTATACTCATACTGTAAATATACAATATGAGTATAGTTACAGATGTAATATACTGAGAATATTCCCATAACATCTCTTGTTGTATATTATTTTTCATATATTCTCAGAATATACTTTGAGAATATCTCGTATTAGTATATTCTTTCTCATATATTTTCAGGATACTCTATAATATTGCATGTGTTTCTTCATTTTGCCGCTACGCGCACTATCAAACTCGTACTTAATTTTTGATGAAATGGACATAAAGTACTGGTACTAACATGAGTTCCAAAGTTTCTTCTTTTTTTCTTTTTAGTCAGTTTAATTTATAATAAACTGACTTAATTTAAAATTTTTCATTTGTTTAGAAATCTGGATTCCTTGTTGGGATTCAGAATATTAAATAGATTATTTGAAATTAAAATGAGAAATAGTATGTGTGCGTTTACTGCATTTATTAAAAGTATTTCTATTACATATATGAATATACTATATGATATACTATATGAATATATATACATATAATACATACAAGAGATATACCGTTAACATTTTATAGATATCTCTAATATATATTACAAGATATTCTCAGTATTTGCTATTAACCAAAATAGGCGGACATTAGAGCATTCTTAGTATATACTTAGTATATCATAGTATGTATCTCGAATGTTCTGAGAATATATGCATAGTACTTTTGCGATATTCTTCGAACATTCTCAGTATCTACATGTGCTGTTAGGATCCAAAATACTTAAAATAATTAAATGACACCTCTATAATGTATACGTGAAAAAATGTTTTCCTGCGTTCACATTCACAAAAACTTCATGACGTGTGATTTACAAAAAAATGTAGTTAGTGTATTTTCATTTCTTTATAAAATAAAGTAGTTTTAGTAATAACATGTGTTTTTTAAATGCAGTGAATTTGAAAGTACATATAAATACATGATATAAACTGGATGTTTGATAAAGATTGGACCAATTCTCGTGAGCGGGTAGAAAACAATAAATTGAACAAAAAAGTCCTTTACCATTTTATAATATTTACAATAATTATCGAAATATTAATTTAAAATGATTGGCAAGTAAGCATGTTTTTCGTACAGCTCTATCACATAGATGTGTGTTCTAGGCATGTCGACAGCAATGTCGCATAGCAATGAAAAAATAAAAATCGGAGAATGCACGGCCTTTTCGTTGACATTCGTCGTTGACATAGAACACTCATTCCCCAGCCTAGTCGTGCGAAACGCGCGATCATTCGCCAGTCTTTTTTAATTAATATTTCAATAATTATTACGAAAATTGCAAGTGCGCTCTATCATCCTCATAAACGTTGGTCCAACCTTTATCAAATTATCATGTTGTACCAATAAACATCAACGCAAAATATTGCGCTCCCTGTTTTTCATTTATTTTCTTATTTCAATATGATCACGTGACAAATAATAGGAGAGAGCAGCGATAATATAACTTTACGAGTATATAGTTGCTTTATAAACTCAATAGGATATAATATATAACAGTGCTTGGAATTGGTTGCCCTTTTCAAGCCGATTTCTGAGGCGACGCCTACGATTCCCCCACTACCGTCCGAGGCTCGACGGCCGAGCCGCCGATCGCGCGCGTAACGCTATGCTTCAGGAGCGTCCGCCAAGCCGTTTCGCCAAATCGTCATTAAAATTTTCTTTGGTAAATAATTTTTCTTTTTATAAATAATTAAATATCAAAATTCTTATTATTATAATATATTATATATGTACAATTTGTTATACATACATATTATACATACATGTATGTTCCCAAGTAGCACACGGTCGTTTTATATACGTTTCTTAAACGTATCCAATATTTTTTAACCGTAAAGCATTAATAAGAAACGTTCCTATAGAAACGCTTTTAAAACCATAGTTAAGGAAATGTATTTTTCACGTTTCTATAGACAAAATAAAAACTAATTTTTATTAATTTCAAATTAATTTTAAACTATATATGTACATATACATATACATATGTACATATACATATACATATATATATATATATATATATATATATATATATATTGTATATAATTATTATGAAAACTATATTAATTTCTATTTACAAATATATGAATAAGATTACTAAGAATCAGTATTTCATTGATCTTGTTAATGAATACACTTCTTTATTAACCCAGCAATTTATAAATCACAGTATTTATTTATAACTGTTGAATACAAGACTTTATTAGCGTAAAATAAGCTAGCATGAGCGATCAGACAAAGACAAAAAAAACTAGACAAGAGCGCGCACAGACAGACAGTTCACGCAACATAAAGAAGAAAAAAACGATATATATAATCCTAGTGACCAGTATTACAAACAAAATAAATTTACTTTTCAATAGATCTCTAGTAGAAACGCTTATTTTTTGTTACTTTATCTTATATCTCATTAATTATAGTCAGTGGAAGTAAAATTTCACCGCAAAATCAGTAATCGCTAGTTCGTTTGTTTACCGCTACGGTGCGCTATTTTTCTCGTACTTAAGTTTTAGTCATGAGGATTACATAAAGCTTGCAAAAGACGACAGATAAAATTAAAAGTATCACTTCGATTTAATTTCTGATACAATCTCAATAGAGGAATTTCAGATATTAAATCGATTTTATAAGTCGGACATGGCCGGCGAATAAACGAAAATGATCTGTTCATTCTATATTAAAGATGTAAAATAAATCATCATCTATTTAACATTCATGTTCTAATATGCATGTAAATATAAATAAAATTTTTAATTTTATACGAAGTAGATAAATTAATATTACTAATTAAAACAGTCCAATATTACTAATTCTTTTAGTGAAATATTATTGATTTACAGTGCTATAATAACTTATAACTGCATATCAACTGTATATCAGTAACTCTGTTTACTGTTTTCAGTGATAATATACTGATTCATTTTTAGAGAGTGTGTATGAATGCATTATTTTATTAATTCCATAAAAAAACAAACGTTTAACGAATAAAAGAAAAAAATGTATTTTAAACATATTTTAAACGTTTTTTTTATTAGAAAAGAAACGTATCTCTTAACGTTCTTCAAGTGGACATTTTAACCAATCAGAAACGTTTTCAAGAGTCGGTTATAAAACGTTTCGAAGAAACATTTGTGAAACATTTTTGAAACGAATATGTGCTACCTGAGTTATAATAATATATTTTAAACTTTAAAATATATTATTATAGCATACATGTATGTATAATATGTATGTATAACAAATTGTATATACACTCACCCGCAAAAAAAGCGGTACACCTAAAATTTGAGAAAATTTCATCAAATTTTAAATGATCATAACTTGGTAAATAATGATGATAAAAATATGTTTAAAAAAACAAAATGAAGGCTGTAATGTCCACTTTAAGAATATTTAAGTGGCAATTATGCTCAGCCATTGTTTTCAAAATGGCGGATAAGGAAGTGAAAGGATGTAAAATTGATTATTAAAGGATCGAGTTTGGGACGGTGCACGGCGTAAATCAGGTAACGCAGCCCAATGAGACCAAATGCTCGTGAAAGTGTGGAGTGTTATCTTTAAAATGTTTTTTTACCGAGCTCGATACGATGATTTTTCGCTGAGTTATTCCGAATTTAATTAAAAACGCTCTTTTTTCTTCTTCAATTTGCAGCTCAGCGAATAATTATCGTATCGAGCTTGGTAAAAAAGCATTGTAAAGGTGATACTCCACACTTTCACATGCATTTCGTCCCATTGGGCTGCGATACCTGATTCACGCCACGCACTGGAGCAAAGCGGGAACCTTTATTTATCGGTTTTGTATGCTTTCATTTATCCGCTATTTTGAAAAAAAATGGTTGCACATAATTTCAATTTAATTTAGGTGTGTGTGTGTGTGTGCTCGTTTGTATACCACAAGGATAAGGACCCCGTGGTTCGTCAGCTCCACAGTATTTAAAGACTCCAAACCCTCCTTGTGGCGTGTGTGTGTGTGTGTGTGTGTGTGTGTACGGGCGCACGCATGTGTGTATTAATAGTGGGTATGACCTCCTCGTGCGCGTATTACCTCATTCATACGATCAGGCATACTCTGTATTAGTCTTTTTATTTCATCCTGCGTAATTGCATCCCATGCATTTTGAAGAACTCTTTGAAGTTCTTGCAGTGACTGAGGTGCAGGTACGTGATTTCGTACTTTCTTGCCGAGATTGTCCCACAAATGCTCAATGGGATTTAAATCCGGACTACTTGCTGGCCAAACAAGTCGATTTATGCCAACTTCATCGAGGAAATCAAACACTCTTCTCGCAGTGTGTGGTCGAGCATTGTCTTGCATAAACAAGAAGTTCTCTCCGATAAAGGGTGCATACGGAACAACATACGGAAGGAGTATGTCTTCCACGTATACATCTGCGTTCATGTTCCTGTCAAAAAAGTGCAAATCTGTATGAGCGTCCCAGAACCAGGCCTCCTCTTGAAAGAATTGGTGTCTAAGTACCTGGCATAAGCACGTTGCACAGTTGACACTGACAGATCAAGTGCCTCAGCAACGTATCTTCGACTTCTGCCATCTTCAATTAAAGCAACAACTTGAGCAGCTTTTTCTGGAGTTATCGTTGCCATAATCGAGAAGTAATTTCGAGAAGAAGTAATTAATTATGGTTTCAATAGATGAAGTCGCAAGGAGCAACGCGTCTAGAGAGCTAGCAAATCAATCGCATAACTTGTACTATAGTCTTTCAATGTTTTTTCCGTTTGAGACGTGCTTATGCCAGGTACATTGAAAGACTAAAGTACAAGTTATGCGATTGATTTGCTAGCTCTCTAGACGCGTTGCTCCTTGCGACTTCATCTATTGAAACCATAATTAATTACTTCTTCTCGAAATTACTTCTCGATTATGGCAACGATAACTCCAGAAAAAGCTGCTCAAGTTGTTGCTTTAATTGAAGATGGCAGAAGTCGAAGATACGTTGCTGAGGCACTTGATCTGTCAGTGTCAACTGTGCAACGTGCTTATGCCAGGTACTTAGACACCAATTCTTTCAAGAGGAGGCCTGGTTCTGGGCGCCCTCGACGTACCAATGAAAACGATGACCGATTTATTGTTTTAAATTCATTAAGAGACAGACATCGAACAGCTGTTCAAATTCGAAACAATTTAAGGGATGTCCACAATTGCAATGTATCCGTTGACACCGTTCGGAGAAGATTAGCGGAACAAAATCTGTTTTCGCGCAGGCCAGCGGCTGTACCTTTTCTTACAGGTCGTCATCGCGTAGCTCGACTCAATTTTGCAGTTGCGCATAGAGACTGGAATTACGCAGACTGGGGCAAAGTACTCTTTAGCGATGAATCTCGTTTTTGTCTCTATTCTCCAGATGGACGAGAACGAGTTTATCGTCGTCGTGGAGAACGATTTGCAGATTGTACTGTAAGTGAAAGGTACAGCTACAATGGAGGCTCTGTGATGGTTTGGGCAGGTATTTCAGCGGACGCTCATACAGATTTGCAGTTTTTTGACAGGAACATGAACGCAGATGTATACGTGGAAGACATACTCCTTCCGTATGTTGTTCCGTATGCACCCTTTATCGGAGAGAACTTCTTGTTTATGCAAGACAATGCTCGATCACACACTGCGAGAAGAGTGTTTGATTTCCTCGATGAAGTTGGCATAAATCGACTTGTTTGGCCAGCAAGTAGTCCGGATTTAAATCCCATTGAGCATTTGTGGGACAATCTCGGCAAGAAAGTACGAAATCACGTACCTGCACCTCAGTCACTGCAAGAATTTCAAAGAGTTCTTCAAAATGCATGGGATGCAATTACGCAGGATGAAATAAAAAGACTAATACAGAGTATGCCTGATCGTATGAATGAGGTAATACGCGCACGAGGAGGTCATACCCACTATTAATACACACATGCGTGCGCCCGTACACACACACACACACACACACACACACACACACACACACACACACACGCCACAAGGAGGGTTTGGAGTCTTTAAATACTGTGGAGCTGACGAACCACGGGGTCCTTATCCTTGTGGTATACAAACGAGCACACACACACCTAAATTAAATTGAAATTATGTGCAACCATTTTTTTTCAAAATAGCGGATAAATGAAAGCATACAAAACCGATAAATAAAGGTTCCCGCTTTGCTCCAGTGCGTGGCGTGAATCAGGTATCGCAGCCCAATGGGACGAAATGCATGTGAAAGTGTGGAGTATCACCTTTACAATGCTTTTTTACCGAGCTCGATACGATAATTATTCGCTGAGCTGCAAATTGAAGAAGAAAAAAGAGCGTTTTTAATTTTAATTCGGAATAACTCAGCGAAAAATCATCGTATCGAGCTCGGTAAAAAAACATTTTAAAGATAACACTCCACACTTTCACGAGCATTTGGTCTCATTGGGCTGCGTTACCTGATTTACGCCGTGCACCGTCCCAAACTCGATCCTTTAATAATCAATTTTACATCCTTTCACTTCCTTATCCGCCATTTTGAAAACAATGGCTGAGCATAATTGCCACTTAAATATTCTTAAAGTGGACATTACAGCCTTCATTTTGTTTTTTTAAACATATTTTTATCATCATTATTTACCAAGTTATGATCATTTAAAATTTGATGAAATTTTCTCAAATTTTAGGTGTACCGCTTTTTTTGCGGGTGAGTGTATATAATATATTATAATAATAAAAATTTTAATATTTAATTATTTATAAAAAGAAAAATCATTTACCAAAGAAAATTTTAATGACGATTTGGCGAAACGGCTTGGCGGACGCTCCTGAAGCATAGCGTTACGCGCGCGATCGGCGGCTCGGCCGTCGAGCCTCGGACGGTAGTGGGGGAGTCATAGGCGTCGCCTCAGAAATCGGCTTGAAAAGGGCAACTAATTCCGAGCGCTGAAATATAAGATCATAATATATAAATAGTAATTTAACAATAATTCAAGAAATTTAAAATAATTTTTTAAGCTTTCTCAACAAATAAAAAAGTAATATATATGTATACATATATATATATATATATATATATATATATATAATATTTCTTTCTCTCTCTCTCTCTCTCTCTCTCTCTGTCCCTCTCTCTCTAAATATTATATTACATATACAGGGTGGCTGAAAACTTTTCGCACATCAGAAGTGTGAAGGTAGATTGGCTCAAATTAAGAAGGAAGGTCTTCTACTGTTTTGCGATATTTGCAATAATTAACGAAAAATTAATTAAAGAAGATCGGCCAATGCGCGTGGCTAGAAACGCGTGGCGGTCTCACTGTCGGCGAAGCGGTGATTGGGGTGGGGAGGAGCCTTCGCCGCGCGCCGACACACTCATCGCTCCTCCCCTCCCCAATCACCGCTTCGCCGCGCACCGCTATTATGTTACAGTGAGACCACCTTCACCACCACGCACTTCTAGCCACGCGCATTGGCCGATCTTCTTTAATTAATTTTTCATTAATTACTGCAAATATTGCAAAACAGTAGAAAATCTTCCTTTTTAATTTGAGCCAATCTACCTTTACATTTCGGATGTGCGAAAAGTTTTCAGCCACCCTGTATAAAGACACTGAAAAATTTCGGGATTTGTCATTTCGAATTTCACATAATGCAGAATGTGCTCCCTGAAAAACATGGAAAATCTGAAATTTTCAAGGATTTCTTTTGTACCTGAAAAACTCAGAGAATTCTCATAAAATTTTATCCTAATTCAGAGAATTTTAAAAAAAATTCTTTGTAATAATTTTGTTTTTATATTATAAACAGTCGACATCTCTCAATAAGCAAAGTTGTGAATTATGTGTTCAAAATATATTGTATTATAAATACACTGGTCAACAAAATTATCGCATAAGTAAAATTTTATAAAATTTCGCATAATTTCAAAAAAGCATAGTTCCGTCAAAAATTGTCGTATCTGAATAATTTTGGTAAATATTTACCTTTACACAGCCAGCCCCAAATGATTTGACCTTGACATATTGTCAAGGTCACTGCCCTGAGTAACATCCGAAAGGTTTTAGGCGTCACTCGTTGTTTATTAAAAAGTTATAAACAAAAGTTTTATAAATTTTATAGAATTTTTGGACACCATGTACACGCGGCAGGAATGGTGTCTTGGTATGCTTGTGTTGACGCTCACTGACGTCACACAAACACAAGCGAAGCGCGCATGTACGTGGGCCGGGCAGCGAAAGAGAAAGTGGGGGTAGAGTAGTGGGGGGCATTCCGATGTTGCGTCCTTCGCGCACAGCACAAGAGCGAGAAAGAAAGCACTACAAGACGTGATACCGAGTTAGAGGTGTCCAATAGCCGTCTTTCTCACTCGACGCTCGAACGAGAGAGTGCGAGCGAGACAGCTATATACCGCGCGGGACACCGCGCTGTTTCTAAACGTGTCTTATGCGCTCTAGTATCGATATGCATACTTTTCTTTTCTTTCTTTAAGAAATGCGGCTTAATTGCGTGCACTAAAAGTCGGCATTCATTCTAATTAAATTAAATTATATAAAAAAATAAAATTTAATGAAGAATAAATTCTTGGCTACGTGCGCGCTTCGCGTGTGTGCGTATGACGTCGGCCGTCCACACATACATACCGGGACACCAGTCTTTTTTTTTTTTTTACATGGGGAAATGCGTTTACGCATCCCCCCGTCAATTTTGGGAATATTGACGGGGGGTATGCGGGACTCCGGGAGTTTTCCTCCCGACTACCCGCTAAAACCCCAGGTGGTCTCCTCGCGCACAAGGGGGGGAGGCCACGGGATCGCTCGCGCATACACGCGATCCTCCTCAGGCACGCATGACCCTTTTCCTCGCAGAAGAGAGGGGTCCCCTCCGTGTTGAAGCTAATGTTCGCCCCAACAGGTGGCACAGCAAGACAACTCAACTCTGCCACCTCCGACCTAGAGGTCGCATAGAAAGGGGGGCCCCGCTTCCCATACGGGACCCCGCGACCCCCGCGAAGAGGAGTGAGTGGAAGGGGGGACAAACCCCTCGCGCCCGGAGAGCGCGCCCGACCCCCCCCCCACGGAGAGAACGAAGCGCGACACTCCAGGCCCAGCCGCACACTGAGGGGGTGACTGCGGCCGCGATATTTACAGGTGTCACACCGTCCCCGGGTTCGCCCTACCGCAGGGGCGACGCGATGACCGCCGAGCGGTGCCCAAGTCTCAGGCTACTACCGAGGACCACGACCGCAGCCACCCACGCCCCCGGGCCGCACCAGGACCGGGAAAAGCCACGCCCCCCCCCGCAACAGGAGGCGAGGGACGGGCCGCCCCCCACACCGCGGCGCAGCAACAGGTGGGGGCACAATCACCCCCCCCGATATCCACCGCCATCCACAGAGTGCGCCCCCCCCGCCCCTCCACAGAGAGTAAAGGCTGCAGCTAACTCCCGAACACTGTACCTCCTCGGGAACGGTCACTGCCCCCCTCTCCACAGGGAGGAGCGGGAAGGGCACCGCTCCTAAGTGAGCGTAGCGCTCCCTCCGCGTGTGTGCGTACTCAGACGGGCTCGACGCCCGTCGCACACACAGTTGGGCACTCTTAGTTTGCCGCTCCGCCCCCCCCTAAAGGCTAAAACAGCAGCCAATGGCTAACTGAATCGTTCCAGGGGACCGGGAACGGCTTAAGCCCCTCCACCACGACAAGGTGCCTACGGGGGGGGCCAAGTGGTCAATGATTTAATAGACTTCGGGGCCGTAGCCCCGTCGTCTACCTCTTCGGTTCCCTTTCTATCAGGGAATTGATTCTGTATATAACGTCCTCGACATGCCGTGACCGCTATATACAGCGTATCCCCCCTAGAAGTGGTCACCCCCTTTTATCTTTTAAACTAAAAGAGATAGACCATAACAAATATATATGAAATTAAATGGCTTGAACTGAACTTTATTGTGAGTATAGTGATTGATTACAAAATTTATCTGTATTGAAGAACGGAGAGATATGCATAATTTTTTTATAATAATGTAGATATTTTGATATAATAAAAGTTGTAGCACTATTTGAAACGAATATAACGATGATTTAATGTAAATATTTTACATATTATACGAGATTTTCCGGCTTGAAATATCGCGGGCGACGTCCACATTTCATTTTCGGCCCTGCGATATAGCCAACTTCTGACTCGTGCATTAGAGATTGACGTATGTCATGTTGTCATTTAATCATGATACTCAGTGTACGAAAAATATAAATAGAAAGCTTATGAATCAATATAATTATGGGACATTTAATAAATTATATGACACATTGGCATAAACCACACAAACGTAAACTTTATAAATAAGAAAGTATAGCTTTTTTTTGTGAAATACTTCTTACTAAACATAACATTTTGATAAATCTTAAAACAAATAATTTTTAAAAATTGTGTGACTAACATAATTTTTATTATTAATATTTTAATTAAATTATTAAAATTAATAAACGCGTATACATCTTTATTTATTTATACATATTTATTTATTTTAGACATAATATAATATTTTAGATATAACATTTTATAGAACACACTTAACGTTTTTATAATAATTCCCACACGGAACTTGACATCCATTGGACGTCCATACAACCTCCAGAACTCCATACGACATCTATGTCCATGGTAGATATTGAATAGATTTCTAATGGAAGTCCATATTATCTCTCATGGTAGATATCTTCTACAAATCCATCATGGATGTCTATTGAACATTTGTTATGGATATATGACAGGTTTCTACATACAACTAAGTCTCTAATAGAACTCCATATTACCTCCATGGTAGATGTCATCTACAAATCCATTATAGATGTCTACTATACATCTGTTATTGATGTATGATAGATTTCTACATATTATTTCTCTAAAAAGCAAAAAATTTAATTTTTATTTAAAATTCTTAGCTAATGTTTTAAAAGTATACTTATAAATTTGTTATTATATACTCCTTAAAATATCTATAATTACTCCATATAACGTGCATATGACATCCATAAAAACTCCACAAAATATTTATAATTATTCCATATAACATACATATGACATCCATGAAAACTCCATGAAATATCTATGATTACTCTTTATATGGATGTCATATGTATGTTATACGGAATAATTATAGATATATTTAGTGAAGATTTCATGGATGTCATATGTATACATTATATGGAATAATTATAGATATTTTGTGGAATTTTTATGGATGACTAATAGAAATTAATTAGAAGTTATATTGATTTATCATACAGATGTTGTTTTACTTACAAAAACAAAGCTATCACTTATATAAATTGTTGAATTTATAATGTTTACTCATCATATATAATATATATATTTACGTGTATCAAATACAAAAAAACATTCATATTATATTTTGTATTTGGTATACAATTATACAGTGATATGTACATAAAAAGGAGAAACTAATTATTTAAATTAAACAATTTATAAAAATGATAGTTTTATTTCTCTTAATTTCCCACACGGAACATGACATCCATTGGAGGTCCATATAACCTCCATGTGACCTCTATCTCCACGGTGGACGTTCAATGGATCTCTAATAGAAATCCATATTATCTCCACGGTAGATGTCGTTTGTAAATTCATCATGGATGTCCATTAGGCGTCGGTTATGGATGTATGATAGATATGTACACATTTCTCTTAACATAAATAATTTTTATTAATTATTTTTCCTAGTATTGGTAAATATTATTTTTTGTTACTTTATCTTATATCTCACTAATAATTATAGTCAGTGGAAGTAAAATTTCACTGTAAAATCAGTAATCGCGCTAGTTCGTTCGTTTACCGCTATGGTGCGCTATTTTTCTCGTACTTGAGTTTTAGTCCTGAGAATTATATAAAGCTTGCAAAAGGCGACAGATAAAATTAAAAGTATTACTTCGATCTAATTTCTGATACAGTTTCAATAGAGGAACTTCAGATATTAAATCGATTTTATAACTCGGACAAGTAAATGTTCGGCCAATAAACGAAAATGATCCGTTCATTATCTATTTGTTACTCCATATAACGTACATATGACATCCATGAAAGCTCGACAAAATATCTATAATTACTCCATATAACGTATATCTGATATCCATAAGAGCTCCACAAAATATCTATAATTACTCCATATAACGTACATATGACATCCATCAACGCTTCATTCAATATCTATAATTACTCCATATAACGTACATATGACATCTATGAATACGTCTAATGGATGTCGAATGGAGGTATGAAATGCGGAACTGTGGATGTCTAGTAGATGTTTACGGGATGTTTCATGGACATCTAATGGAGGTTTCGAATCTCCATGGTAGACGTCTAGTGGACATCCATTAGAGGTTTTTGTTCCGTGTGGGTTATGTACACACACAACATTAAAAGTATATTATACCTAGGTATACAACATTAATATACGAGGAAAAATGAATTTAATGGTGTAAATGTTCGAAATGGCCGCCGTTCTCATCTAAGCACCACTGGAATTTTCGAATTAATGAAGCTTGCACATTACGTAATTCTCCTATAATATATTAATCGAGGTACATGCATCAATAATTCTTTGACGCATGTCCTCTTGTGTGATGGGAGCTGTGTCGTAGACCAAATCCTTTATCCTTCCCCAAAGGAAAAAATCTAACGGCGTTAAATCCGGTGATCTTGCCGGCCATGCAATTGGTCTGTTTAATCCGATCCATGCACGTGGAAATTTTTGATTTAATATATTTACACAATATCTGACTCGATGAGCCGGTGCGCCATCCTGTTGATACCACATATGCACACGTAGAGGAACATTTTAAAGCAGGATTGGTAGTGTCTGTTAAAAAATTTGCATATCTCTCTCCGTTGAGAGTTGCGTCAAAAAAATACGAACCAATTACATGGTTGCCAATAATTCCACACTACACATTTAATTTCCACTGGTGCTGAGAAGGAATTTAACGAAGCCAACGAGGATTTTCGGCAACCCAATAGCGACAATTTTGTTTATTTATTCCTTTTATATTCAAAAATGTCGCTTCGTCTGTAAATAGTACTCGCTGAAAAAAATCTGGATCTTCTCTTATTTTTTGTAAAGCCCATGTACGAAATATTCTTCGATTTCCGAAATCTCTTAAAATTAATTGTTGATGTTCCTCAGCACGGTATGGATATAATTGCAGACTTTTCAGTGCCCTATGTATTGAAGATTTTGATATTCTTATTTTAAAAGAAGAAAACTTTAAAAGAAGTGAACTGCAATAACAATTGATTTAATTAAAGTTTTAATCTTATATCTAACAATAAGATAATAATATTCATTTATCTGTTTGTTGTGCTATTTGTCGCACACTTAGATGAGAATTTTCTTGAATAAGCAACCTAATAAATTCAATTAAATCATTATTACGAGGATGTTCTGCATAATGTTGACGTCTTGCAGCGTTATCCTCGTGTTCTCATCTTTCAGCCAATCTACATGTAAAATATCGAATTAATAATGTGAAATATGTATAATCTTATAAATGTGCAGTTTAGTTAAATTTTTGAATTAATTTTTATTTTTTATAAAGTTATTTGTTACCTCCGAAATGATTGTCTTGATGGTGCTGGAATATCATCAGGATATGTTTCTCAGTACATTCGTACCGCAGCTGTACGATTAAAATTAGCACGTATCAAAATTCTTCGCATTTAATTAAATTTATTATTCGCATCCATTGTAATATAAAAAGGTTATAAAATGAAAAATATTTGAAAACATAAAATAAATATAAACATTTTAGAAGAATATTTTGTACATAAACTTAACTACAAAAATTAAAAGAAGATCCAGACATTTTTCGGCGAGTATTATTTATATTATATTATATTAGATATTATATTTATATGTATTAGATATTATATTATACTGAATCATAAGCTTTCTATTTATATTTTTCGTACACTGAGTATCATGATTAAATGACAACATGACATACGTCAACCTCTAATGCACGAGTCAGAAGTTGGTTATATCGCAGGGTCGAAAATGAAATAGTGGACGTCGCTCGCGATATTTCAAGCCAGAAAATCTCGTATAATATGTAAAATATTTACATTAAATCATACATCGTTATATTCGTTTCAAACAGCGCTACAACTTTTATTATATCAAAATATCTACATTATTATAAAAAAATTATGCATACCTCTCCGTTCTTCAATACAAATAAATTTTGTAATCAATCACTATACTCACAATAAAGTTCAGTTCAAGCGATTTAATTTATATATATTTGTTATGATCTATCTCTTTTATTTTAAAAGATAAAAGGAGTGGCCACTTCCAGGTGGGACACGTTGTATATGTAAACGCGCGTACCTACGCTTATTTATAGTGGGAGGGGTAACTCCCACTAGACGGACGCCTGTATTGGCCGAGAGTCGCCTCCTAGTACAAACTCCCCAAATAGGGCCCTCCGCCCCTGACAGAGAGGGGGAAGGTGTCGCTCGCTTACTACCGAGGGGAGGCAGACCCCTGGCGTTTGAACGATCGAACTGCTCGCACCAAGCACGTGCTCCCTAACCGGTCAAGCCACGCCATGTGAGCCACAGGTGATTCCATTCCGAATGCACCCACGGTACCGACACCTTCCGCGTTTTTATACGAGGGGGAAAGGAGCACCCCTGTTGGTCGAATATTAGATTCGGAAACCTAGATTCCGTCGCCCTAATCCGCCCCTATCCGTGTCCCTGCATCCGCCTTTTTATACGAGGAGGAATGCAGACTCCTGTTGCTGGCGATGTCAGCCTCGGGGTTCTACCCGGTAGCAACCCGTCACCCAACATCACCGCGCCCCGATGGGCATCCGTGTCTCGATGCAAGGGACTCGAAGCAATCGTGCCTCCGAATTTCCGGAGGGTGAGGCACAACCCTCTTCCCCACCATACCGCGTCCACGATATGATGGGCCTCGTCATACCCGGGGCCCTCATTGCAGGGCCAAGCTTCGCTTCCTCGTGAAAGCGACTTGCGCAGGATATCTCCATCGTGAGATGCCGCTGCGCCCGTTCTGCCTATGATTTTTTATTCAAGGGTGGGCAGGCTCCCTGCCCCCTGCGACGTGCAACGCCGACTTCTAACCCGACCGGGACACCATTCCTGCCGGTGCGTGTACAATAATAGACCTTTCAGGTAAATATGGAGAAAAGGTTCATACTTTTATGTCATCTTTTCGTTATATCCTATTTATGTGTTTACATTTGCTCATCACGGTTTCATGTTATATTTTACTTGTGTGTTTATATTTTTTTATTTGTTTGCTCGTTGTCCTTTCCATGTCGCTAAGCTATAGAATTATTGTTTAGTTTCGTTAAATAAAAATTGTACTTTTTATTTTACCTAAACTTTTAATAAGTGTTTGTATATAGCTTCTTTCATTTTGCAAAGTACATGCGTGGACACCGCATGTTCCGCCCCCCCTCCTACGGGGGCGCTCCACTTTCGTATTTTTACCTCCTGAACACGAATATGAAACTTAAAAATGGCGATCGGACTCGCAAGTCGAAAAAAAATGCAAAAAATCAATAAACCTTTGGAAAACGTACCTATATGAAATAGTGGGTAAGAATATCCAATTCTTATGTATTTTTACCATCTAAACATAAATTTGAAACTAAAAAATGACTCTCGAAACAAGAAACATAAAAAATAGCAACAAAGAACGCAGAAAAATGTAAAAAAGCCAGTGAAAATCAGCGTTAACTAAACATTGATGTTACAGTGTACATCCAGGATACGCCAAGTGTGTGTGTGTGTGTGTGTGTATATATGTGTTTTTTTCATAACTTACTATTTTAGCTGTTATATAAAAAAATAATTATTTTAAATACATTTAATACAATTAAAAAAATATCACAAATGTATGTGTACACACACACACACCACACACACACGCGCGCGTGCGGGGGGTGCAAGGGGGGCCTTCGGCCCCCCTCCCGCAACCACCCCGCCGGTAGGGGACGCATTGCGAAGAGTTCAATCACAATGGATATATGCTATAAGTTGTAAAGCGAGGTCCACCCTGCCTACCGGCAGGGTGGTTGCGGGAGGGGAGGCCGAAGGCCCCCTTGCACCTCCCGCGTGTGTGTGTGTGTGTGTGTGTGTACACATACATTTGTGATATTTTTTAATTGTATTAAATTGTATTAAATTCTATATAAATTTAAATTGTTTACCTTTTTTTATTTACCTTTAATTTACCTTTTTTTACGTTTTTTTTCGACTTGCGAGTTCGACCGCCATTTTTAAGTTTCATATTCGTGTTCAGGAGGTAAAAATACGTAGGAATTGGGTATTCTTACCCATTATTTCATATAGATCGGTTTTCCGAAGGTTTACTAAAGATAATACAAGTAAGTATAAAATTTCAAAATCGCATATCTCAAGAACGAAGAAAGACCGCCACAAAATTCAAACGGTGTATGACTCAGAATAATGAGCTTTACAACATATGTCTAGGTCGTCATTAGTGAGGTTGTACCTTTTCTCCATATTTACCTGAAAGGTCTATTATTGTACATGGTGTCCAAAAATTCTATAAAATTTATAAAACTTCTTTTGTTTATAACTTTTTAATAAACAACGAGCGACGCCTAAAACCTTTTGGATGTTACTCAGGGTAATGACCTTGACAATATATGTCAAGGTCAAGTCATTTGGGGCTGGCTATGTAAAGGTAAATATTTATCATAATTTTTTTCTTTCTCAAAAATGAAGTCTTTACTTTAAAAAAGTATTTATTAAATTTTTAATTTATTCCTGTCCCCCCTTTATCATGTTTTAAAAAATAAGGACATGTACATAAAAAATTGTAGTTTGATGTATTCGAAGTGGAATCAATTTTTCTCGCAAAGGACCTCGCACAAAATATAGGGTATTCGGTGCTGGCCAAATTTGATAAAACTGTGCCATTTTGTACTTTGAGTCTTGCTGATCAAAAGTTGTCACGCGCGCAACCCGATCCTATGAGCCGTTTTAGAGCTACAGTGGCTCAAAGTTGCGGCCACGCCATAACGCTAGTTGTCTTAGATATAGACTTGTTCTGGGTTCTTATTAATACGTATGTGCAGTGTGTCATGCACTATCCGTTCTCAGCGCTACCCAAAATCAACGGCGTGGACGTGACGGATGTTTGATCCCTTTTGTGCGTGCGTGTGTGCGTGTGACTGTATAACCCATGTGTGTGAGAGAGTGCGTAAATGGATTGGATTCTAATTCTGTGTACTAATGGCATCTGAAAACGAAGTGCATGACACACTGCACATACGTATTAATAAGAAACAAGAACAAGTCTATATCTAAGACAACTAGCGTTATGGCGTGGCCGCATTTCCGCACTTTGAGCCACTGTAGTTCTAAAACGGCTCATAGGATCGGGTTGCACCCGTGACAACTTTTGATCAGCATGACTCAAAGTACAAAATGGCACAGTTTTATCAAATTTGGCCGGGACCGAATTTCCCCATGTTTTGTGCGGGGTCCTTTCATGATAACTACCGTAAAATATTTTCACTTTTCTTTATAAATAAAAAAAATGAAGTATACGATTTTTTTCGCAGAATAATGACGTATTAAAGTATTCATACATTTTTGTTCAACTACCGCCAACATTAACATGATCCGATGCTTACCACCAGGAGGAAAATTAATTTCACGGAATTGTATTCAAAAATTGATTCATGCAATTTTTTGCATACAATACGCGCCTTTACTTTTGAAAAGATGGAGAAAGGGGGGAGAGGAGGCAAAGATAAATTAAAAATCTAACGAATCTTTTTTAAAGTGAATTTTTTTTCAATCTTGAGAAAAAAAATATTCAGATACAATTTTTGACGGAGTTATGCTCTTTTGAAATTATGCGAAATTTTAATGTAAAATTATTTGTGCGATAATTTTGTGGACCAGTGTTTCTATTTACATATTCAATGTCTTAACAAAATATTAAATATGCGGCACATATTCTTTATTTTAATTCTTAGTGAAAGAAAAAAATATTATGTAAAATATTTATCTTACGAAAGGATGTTCAGTTTTTTTTAAAATACATTTACAGCAATTTCAAACTTAAGTGACTCTGTATTTCGTATGAGTGAAAAGCGTTAGGAAACGCAAACAAAAAAAACTTATTTTAGAGAAAGTTGTACCAAAAAATCTTTAAAATAGTCTTTTTTACCTGAGATTTATCTATATAAAAATATCTGAAAGATCAGGAAATTTTTTACAAGATTTATATGAGTAGACATCCTATGAATATAACACTAAGAATACCCAAGTTTTTAAAGTACTTTCGTCGTATTTCCTTCGCAGTCTTACACACCTTCTATAACGTTTGATAGGTTTTCAAAAATGTGCAATTTTAATTTATTTAAATTTGAAATTATCATATTTATACATTTGCGATCAGATCTTGCATCAATACCGATTTATTTTTTTATGCAGGAGTTTTCTTCAATAATCGGGTGGAGCACATCAAGTTCGTTGATTTCTGCGGCAAGTATCGCTTACCGCTGTTACAATACTTATGTAGCAGCAAGTGTATTGAAGTACGCAATAGCGATGAGGAGCTTGTGAGCGGCGCCATGATTAGGAAGGTACTTCTCGGCTAATGAGCTCTTGAAGATATATTTCTGTTCTGAAAATTTTCCACAACTATTTCGCCATCACTTTGAGATTCAACTGAAACAGTTTTTACTTTCTAAAATCTGTTTTTATCAATGATATGAAATCTATATAGACATATATAAGGGAATAAAAATATGCACTGAGAAAAAAATCTGGTTGCATTAATTAGAATTCTGGTAGATTAAACCAATATGTCTGTTGGAAAATGGACGAACCAGAATTTTTGTAGGAATTACCAGATGAATCTGATTAATTTCTTCCTGTTAAATTTACCAAATTTTCTCGTTAATAATATTAAACTCATCAGCACGAAGTCGTCTAAAATTTTTTCCATCTAATTTCGGAAGTCTGTTTAGTATTTTGAATTCTAAAAAGATTATTGGATAAATCCAATCCAGATTATTGAATAAATTATTTTAAATTCAGTTTGTTAGAAATTAAACTGATAAACAGTGAAGCAAGAAGAGGATGTAGCTCAAACATATACAATTAGAGTGCTAGCATCTTCTTTCTGGCACTACTGCTCGTAAGAGAAAAAAAAATATACTTTGGATTTAATGTTAATACTGGTTCTTTATATACATTTCATGGCAAATATTGAATACGAGTTAAGTTAAGAGTGGCTCGCCGTCAAGCGGCAAGCAAAGAAGTTAATGTAACAAGAAATTTTATAGATCCAATCAGAAAATACTAACCAAATCCTTATAGTAAAATCTATTAAACGTTCTAGTTATAAAAAATCGAGTGTTATCATGATAACTAGAAATTCTTGTTTGATTTAACCAAAATGCCTTCAATCATATACGTCTTGTTGGTACAATCAAACGATTTTTCTCAGTGTGTGCTACATAGTACGTTCGATATATATATATATTCAGGATGTAACAAAAAAAAGGTCGGGAGACCGGATTATCTCGAAAAATATGAGTTGTACAAAAAAATGTTTCCAATAAAAGTTGTAGGGCTTGAAATGATCTTTTTACTGCTCTTATCAGTTTAACCTTGGACAGTCGTTTGAAGATTACATAAACATAGTTGTTTTTAAGAAAAAATATGTAATTGTTAATTGCAAATTACATATTTTTTCTTCGAAACAACTATGTGTTTTCTTTACACCAATTGATTCCTCTCATTATTTTGTACATAAAAGTATTAAGGTAAGATAATCGAAAAATGAATATTTTACAAGATATTTTACGGTTTATGTAAAATTAAGAAATGACTTCAAGCCTTATAACTCAAAAAGTACTTGAGGGAAAAATATTTTATTATAGTGTTTTGGAAAGCCTTCGAGATAAGCTACATGAATATGCAATAAAAAATAGAGGGTTCCATTTAAGAAATTGACGGTGACCTTCACGTGATCTTCAAATGACTCTCCAAGGTCAAACCAATGACACCATCTTATGGCCCGCTTCAAGCCATACAACTTTTGTCTGAAACATTTCTTTCTAAAGTGCATAGTTTATGAAATATTCGACCGTTCCGGGACTTTTGGGACACCCTGTGTATATATATATATATACACAGGGTGTCCCATTTTAAATAATACGCTCAAATATCTCCGAAACGGTGCGTTAAATAAAAAAATGGTTCAAACAAAAGTTGTATGGCTTGAAGGGGGCCATCAGAGGGTGGCAATGATTTGACCTTCTTGAAAAGTCGTTTGAAGGTCACGTGAAGGTCACCTTCAATTTTTTTAATGGAACCCCCTATTTTTTATTACTTATTCTCGTAGCTTATCTCGAGAGTTTCCAAAGCACTATAATTAAGTTAGTTTTCATTAAGTACTTTCCGAGTTATGAGGCTTGAAATCATTTCTTAATTTTACATAAACCGTAAAATATCTTGTAAAATATTCATTTTTCGATTATCTTACCTTAATATTTTTATGTACAAAATAATAAGAGGAATCAATTGTTGTAAAGAAAACACATAATTGTTTCGAAGAAAAAATATAATTTGCAATTAACAATTACATATTTTTTCTTAAAAACAACTATGTGTTTTCTTTACACCAATTGATTCCTCTCATTATTTTATACAGAAAAGTATTAAGATAAGATAATCGAAAAATGAATATTTTACTAGATATTTTATGGTTTATGTAAAATTGAGAAATTATTTCAAGTCTCATAACTCAAAAAGTACTCAATGAAGAAATACTTTATTATAGTGTTTTGGAAAGCT
The DNA here is from genome assembly GCF_025532165.1 of Camponotus vicinus. Lineage (NCBI taxonomy): Eukaryota > Metazoa > Arthropoda > Insecta > Hymenoptera > Formicidae > Camponotus > Camponotus vicinus. Next base: position 14,136,150 of record NW_028141967.1, on the reverse strand, counting down.
CTCGAAATAAGCTACAAGAATAAGTAATAAAAAATAGGGGCTTCCATTTAAAAAATTGAAGGTGACCTTCACGTGACCTTCAAACGACTTTTTAAGGTCAAACCAATGACACCATCTTATGGCCCCCTTCAAGCCATACAACTTTTGTCTGAAACATTTCTTTCTAAAGTGCATAGTTTATGAAATATTCGATCGTTCCGGGACTTTTGGGACACCCTGTATATATATATATATATATATATATATATATATATATATATATATATATATACGCACACACACACACACATATATGTAAATGTATATATAAACCTACAAAGACATGATGCGTCTTATATAAATGTTCGTTTTCTTTCTTTTTTTGTACAAATATATAGTACATATATGTGCATATACATGCAAAATTATTCTGCATGTGATAATACACTGAATGAAAAGAATTGAGCGGCGATTAACATTATTGTTAATATTTTATTGTGTTAAATAAACCACAAAAAATGTACAATAATAATAATAATATTATTATATATAAGGTGATTCCGTCGTGATTGACGGTACGGCGGTCTCGCGCGATTTTTTTCTCGCTTAAACACATCCAGAGTAAAGTTATATTATAAGGTATTCGTCATCATCGTCATCACGATTAATACGTTTTTGCGTCGTCGTGTCTTGTAAAACTAAAAACAACATTCAAGAGAAAGATAAAACATAGAGGAGGAATAGCGAAATGAGAACGGTAGGTAAAGATGTGTGTTTTTGTGTGTATTTATAATTATTTATATATATATATTTATAGGACATTGCAATTATGTATATATATAATAATTGTAAACATAGCAATCGTGTAATAAGAGACTTACTACTTTTTTTCTTTACTTTTTTCTCACCGCGTAATACAGTGCGTAATCATATAATTAATTACCTATACATACATATACATATCCATATATATATGCGCTTTATTTATATATTACATACATATATATGTATGTACATACCTCTTTCTCTTTCTCTCTTTTTCTCTCTTCCTTTTTTTCTTCGTTCAAACGCACTTTTATTTTCACACATCTCTCTCTCTCACACATACATACATACATACATACACACACACACTCAGACACAGACACGCACACATGTGCGTGCATAAACTTTCACACCTATGCACGACATTTGAATTAGCGCGTATTTATCGTATAGGCGTGGTGATAACTAGCACTACTCCGTTTACTTCTTTTTTTCTTAATCATCTTTTTTCTTTTATTTTATTTAACTGTGTAGTAAATATTTTTGTCGCTTACGTGTTCACGTACGCGCTTACATTTCGCTCTATGTATATTAAACAATTTTTCCCTAATATCGTACATTCATGAATTTTAAACATTAAGGACTTACTGCGCCTGCGCGATCGGAGATGTTATCTCGATTTATCATTTTATTCGTCCGTCATATCGTCATCGTATCTATCCAATCGGCGCGCGATGTGATCTGTATTATCTGATGTAGCTTCTTCTATTATTCGCCATCTACCACTTGTTGCTCCTGATGACCTTCCTGCTCCTTTGCCTCTTTGGCATCCTTGTCCTCATCTAAAATACGATATCGAAGAATGTAAAAAAAAGAATCGGGTTGTGAGGTTATTTTCTATTTTTTCTGATATGTTGAACATAAATAAAAAAATAAATACATAAAATGTTTTATATATTAATTTGCAATATTTTCTTTCTTCAATTTATATTTATTTTTTTGGTAATTATGCATAAAAAGGGCTCACCTTCGCACAAATGTGTTATTGACGTATGTTGTGAAGATGTTATCCCTGATTAACATTCTGAAGGTTTTAGCCGGCGGTCGTTCTTTATTCAAAAGTTAACAAATAAATGTGAGAAATATTGACATAAAGATTCTACTTTATTTGTTCACCGATTTGCTTTGTTTTTAAATATGTTATAGGGAAGATTTTCCCGAGTAATTGCGTATATATATATAAGGGTCGGACTCAAATAGTTTTGGAGATATAGGCTGAAAAAGGATAAAAATAATAAATACAAAAATAAGGTAAATCTTTGGAAAACCTACCTACATGAAATAATGAGTAAGAATACCCAATTTCTACGTATTTTTACCTCCTGAACACGAATATGAAATTTAAAAATAGCGGTCGAATTCGCAAGTCGAAGAAAAACGCAAAAAAAGGTAAATTAAAGGTAAATAAAAGAAAGGTAAACAATTTAAATTTATATAGAATTTAATACAATTTAATACAATTAAAAAATATCACAAATGCATGTGTACACACACACACACACACACACACACGCGCGCGCGCGGGGGGTGCAAGGGGGGCCTTTGGCCTCCCTCCCGCAACTACCCCGCCGGTAGGGGACGCATTGCGAAAAATTCAATCACAATGGATATATGCTGTAAGTTGTAAAGCGAGGTCCACCTTGCCTACCAGCGAGGTGGTTGCGGGAGGAGGGGCCGAAGGCCCCCCCTTGCACCCCCCGCGTGTGTGTGTGTGTGTGTACACATACATTTGTGATATTTTTTAATTGTATTAAATTGTATTAAATTCTATATAAATTTAAATTGTATTAAATGTATTTAAAATTATTACTTTTTCATATAACAGCTAAAATAGTAGGTTTATGAAAAAAATGCATATAACCTTTTTTGTAGTTTTTCAGCGGCTTTATTTTTTGCTTAAAATTTTTTTCTCAAATCAATATTTTCGGAGATAAAAAGCATTAAAATTGTGAAATTCTTTTGTTAATAACTTTTTAATAAACAACGACCGCCGGCTAAAACCTTCAGAATATTAATTAGAGATATGACCTTGACAACATATGTCAATGACACATTTGTGCGAAGGTGAGCCCTTTTTATGCATAATTACCATTTTTTTTGTTAATTATTACTTATTTTCTGTATATTAACATTTTTTTAGGAAAATTAGAAATTTTATTTTGTAATCTAAAATTCATGTTATATTATTATTAAATAAAATTATTTTATAGATATCTTTATCCATAAATAACTTTTGTCTACAAATGTTTTTTGTTTTTTAACAAAAAAATTTAAAGATCATATATTACATTAATCGAGAGCGAGAGTAGGAGAGAGGGTGGAAGAAAGAGAGGAGAGAGAAAAAGAAAGTTTAAAAATTTACATAATTTTGTTTAAAGATTAATGTTAACTGAACAAGTGTGTAATAAATCGTTTGTATAAATCACTTAATAAATATAAATAAATTTATTGTTTAGTATTAGTTTCTACATTTACAATAAAAATGAGGAACTTAAAGTTGCAAAAAATTTTATTTATTATGATTTTTCAAGAACAAAAATAGATATTCTAGTTTTTTAAAAATTGTTAATTAATTTTTTAAATTGTTAATTATAATTAACTTTTCTATAAACAACCTAAATTTGATTAAGATAATCTATTTTGTCGTGTAAATAAAATTAAAAAAGTCGAGGATTTAAACAAAAATTGTTTTTTCATCATTTTTTGCTATTTTGTCAATGATTTTTTTTCTTTTATTTTAAATGTTTAATCAAGAAAGAACACCATTGGTTACATATCTTAAAATTTTACGAGTGGGCGATTGAATAGTAAAATCAAAAAGAACATTTTTATTATTCTATATATCTTAATGAACACATTTTTTTGCAATTTTTAATACCTCATTTTTTTCTGTAAATTCATAAAGTTCGTAAATGCGTAGAAAACATTATATTTCTTAATTTGTGTTTATCGCAAGCAATTTATTGCACTCATTTTTATAGCTTCAAAAATAAGCATCTTCTTAAAACAAAGTTTTTATATTTAATATTATTAAAAATATATAAAAATTTTAAGAAGTAATGCAAAGAGTCTTTATTTTTGCTTAGCAAAAGAATTTTGCATATTTTGGAATTTATTATCATTTCGCCTTATTAATTTATGCGTAATATAGAAGACATTCTAAAGGTTCTAAAAGTTATTCTATAAAAGATATTCTAAAAGTTACGAGACTTCACTTTTAATTGTTACTTTCAATAAATTTTAATTAAATATATTTGCATACCCGGAAAAAGTCTATACATAATTAAATATAAATATGTAAAATATTATTATTCAAATATAAGTATATTAAATATATATGGAAATATTTTATATTGTAATATGAATAATTATATATTATAAATAATATAATATTCATATTGTATACATATTATATATATATATGTATATATATATATATATATATATATATATATATATATATATATATATAATATGTATACAATATGAATATTATATTATTTATAATATATAATTAATATATATATATATATATATATATATATATATATATATATATATATATATATATATGTATACAAAAAATAAAAATAATTTAAATATAATTAAATAAATTGAATACAATTAAAAGAGTAATTTTTTGTACTGCTTTTTTTTAGAAAAAGTGAAATTTAAAGAAATAGGAAAAAATTGTACATATATAATCATATATATAAAGAATATCACATATTTTAAATGTAAAAGTGACTTCGATCAAATGTATAGGTTGATATTGAAATATGTTGTAGTTTAAGTGATGATAATTAAAAGTCTTCATAGGCATAAGATTCATAAATAAAAACTATGTTTCCTTTATATATGATTATATATTTTTTCCAGGTTAAGTTAAAAATTAATTATCATCAATTATGAATTTTCTGTAAGATTCAAAATTTTTCTGTAAATTTTTCACGTAAAATTTCTTATACCCTTCTGAAGAGGATGTCCGTTTGGGGCTCTTAGAACGCTAAGGTCAGATTTCAGATCGAAAAAAAGTTAAAATTATATTCTTAATCACTTATTCAATTATTCTGAATTATACATCTTAATATCAAACACCTTGGTATATATAAAAGCATCTATAAGATTTAGTTTTTGGACATTGTATGTTAATAACACATATATACTGTAAAATGTTTGGGAATTGATAAATTAAAATGAATTGGGGAAATTTTGTATGAAATTATATACGTAAGATATTCGAATTTAAAGATAATTTTTGTCTTTTCCTATTCTTCTCTAAATATATTTAGCATAACTAAAATTAGAATATAAACTATATCCAAAACTATGAGATGTCATATTAATATAATAGATTCTCTAATCAATTTAAAAAGATGATTTTTCTTCAGTGAAATTGTCAAAGGAAGTTGTCAATCTTTACAAATTTCCAATTACTACCATTATATATCTTTGTAACAAAACCTTAAATTAAAATTTTATTAAAGTAAATTCTATCTAAAATTAACTAAAGAATATAGTTTTATTAATCTTTTAAATCCCCACAAAATTTAGTTTACAAAAAGCGTTTTTTTTCCATTGCTTATCTAGAAATTATTGATACTTCAATATCTTTGCTGAAGAAAAACTTCCAAAAAATTTCCAAATTAGCCAGATAATTTGTTATTTATTGAAATAACATTCGCGATGATTTCGGAACATGAGCTATGTACGTGTATATATACATGTATGTATGTGTGTGTATAAAGATTATACATATATTAAAAAAATGAATGAAATATATTCTTTAAAATTTTTTGCCCTCTTTTAATTAAAATTAAAAATTTTTATTCTAAATAAAATTAAAATTAATAAAAATATATAAAGCAATAAAAATGTATAAAGAAATAGTAAGCAATTATTAATAACTAAAATCTTTGGAGATTAACTTTCAATTTATTTTAATTCATTTACCATAAAAATGACTTAAACAATAAGTGAATTTCATCATTTATACTTATTTCCTTTCTCTATCAATTTCCTTTGTAAGCAATTATTAAATCCATTAAAAATTACACAATTATAATATAAATAACTTAATCATTGAATATAATTACATTATGTGAATCTTATTTAAATCACAGTTCCTCTTATTTTATTTATTACTACAATGTTTCAAACAATTTATTATTATTTTCTCAAATATTTTCATATATATATTTCATATATTGGAAATAAAACATTGAAAATTTTATACAAAAATCGAAATTTTATTTATTATCATAATTTATTTTACTCTAAATAAAACTTTTTTCAAGAATAGAACATTCGTTAATGGATTAATATAATATACGTTATATTCTATTAAATCTTTACACGATATGCTGTTTCAGAAAAATAACATAAATTAAGAAAGATTATACATATGTATGTAAAATCAACTGATGTGTCTAAAATCGTGTTACAATTAGCAAGAATATTTTAAACATTTCTCGTAAAAAACAAGTCAAAAGTATAAAATACAATTTTTTCATTTGAGACTTTGTTTCAGAGAAAAATGATATTAAGAATTGTAAATTAATATATTTGCGTCTTTTAAAATTTGAATAACTTCTGTAAAGATCTTGTGTTATCGTTATATTTCTGTAAAATCAAAATGTTTCTCTCTTGTAAAAAAAAGAAAAGCAATACAATATTGACAAAGTAAGAGAGTGATCTGATTCACATAACTTTTTTACACAAACATAATATAACTTAAATTAATTGACAAGCATAAATTATATTTTATTAAATATAATGGAACATTCTTTTTAGTTATATTTTTAATTATATATATATATATATATATATATATATATATATATATATATATATATTTGAAATAAACAACAATCAATAGAAGGAAGTGTTGTTTCTTCTACTGCGCTGTGGCTCTTATGCCAATTTTAATTTGATCTTTATTTATTTATTTGAGCCAAATTCCTAATTTTTAAAATATATATATATATATATATATATATATATATATATATGTGTGTGTGTGTGTGTGTGTGTGTGTGTAATTAGATTCAATTATAACAAAATTAAAATTTTAAAACAAATTATTTACATGAAAAGTCAAGAAACGGCAACTGCATTGTAGTAAAAACTGACATTTCTTGAAAACAATTTCTAGAAACTTTGGCAATGAAAAAAATGCTTATTTTTTAACGAAACAATACGATAGTATTTCTTGATCTGTATCATAAGTTTGTTTAGCATTCTTACCTTATACATATATTAATATGTTCCACGATAAAAGTAACATTACATATAAGCATACACACACGTCGTGACATCGAAACGTAAAATATATTACGTTAGAATGTATTATATTGTTGCAAAAGTTTTTTTCACGTATATATATAAATTGAAGATGTTTTTTACAAAATTTTGAAATAATTTTTATTGATTAAAATTAATAAAAGATACTGTATACTTTTTCGGTTTTAATATACTTCTTCTTTTTTCGTTTTCTACAATTTTGAATTGTTGGTTTTATATCTTTTGCACTAATTTAATACATATGCATACACGCACAACACACTGGCACACACACACACATACACGTATATATTTTATATATTACATTACTTTATTAATCTTTTTTTACAAAATTATTACATTTTATTTACTACACTTCAAAAAAAAACTATGAATAATGTTAGAATGAAGATAAGAACAAATAGAATATATTGACAAACAAAGAGAGAATATATTATGTAATATTATTTTAAAATCAATTTTGTTCTCTAATTTCTCTTTCTATTCCCTTTTTCTTTACAACAGCAATGATTTCTTATATATATATGTATATTATATATATATATATATATATATATATATATATATATATATATATATATCACACGTTACATATTTAATTCTATAAATTAAATTATATATATACGTATATGTGCATATTTAATTCCATCGAAAGATTCGTTCATTCTTTTTCTCCTATATAACTTTCGACATTAATAAAAGAAAAAGCAAAATAAACGAATTTCTCGATTAATATTGAAAATATTTATACAGCTTTCAATATTTTACATTTGTCTTCTATATTGACGGTCACAAGTATAAGTTTGTTATGCTGCTTAATAAATTGTCAAATATACAAAAACTCTATTTGTGTGTGTGTATTATATCACATCACGATATCGAAAGGACGCGTTGAAGTAAACAATAATGAAAAGACAAATTGTGGTAAGATGAGATGAGATGTGAGAAGGAATTAATTAAAACCGAAAATCGATGAATTTTTCATTTATTAATAATAATAATAATAATCACGATAAATAATCAACAATATCTATGTCCAAGCTGTGCTTTGATTCAATGTTTGTATTAAGATATATCGTTTCTCTATTTCACAGCTAGATTTCCAGCTAATCTCTCTTCCGTTTTCGAATTCGACACTTTTCTTGATAGTCGCCTAAAACTTAAAAGAAAGGAGATCTGTTTATTTCAGTTACACTTTCTTTCGCTGTTTAAAATAAAATATAGATGTATATCGAGATGTATATATTTTAAAGAAAAGAAAAGAGAGAAAGAGAGAAAAGTGCAACTGAAACAAACAGTTTTAGAAATACAAGCCAGTGTAATTTCGCCAAGTTCTAATTTCGATAATTTCGAAATTTCTTTTCGAGAAAGAATGTTTCGCATTATGTTATTAACACGATAATACGAAGAAGATAGTTCGAGCCTTTGGATCAAGCCAGCCATCTCTCAGCAAGGATTTATATAAATACACTGCTAAATAAAAAAAATTACAGAATAATTATTCTTTATAACACGCGTACCATACCTAGTTAATAAATCGATTTATTCGAAAATTGCTCTTAAGCCTCCAAGTTTGCTCTACAGTAAACGCAGTTAGCTTTCTGTGCAGTTAGCTTTTTTTAATCACATTTATTTGATTTGAGTATAATTATTTAGAACGGTGTGATTTGTATCTGTATACATATATGGCTAGAGAATGTCAGTTCAATATTTATATCATTGATACGTTTGCAATTCTTTATGTAATACGTATTTTCCTCTCTTCAAAATCGGAAGACATTTTGTAGAATACATCCCATATATTTCTTCAAAACAAAAAAGAATAAACGACATGTGATTTCATTTAAAATTAAACATGAAAATATAGCATTGATAAAAAGAAAGAACTAGTGGTCTAAAAACTTAAATGTCATTAACACGCCCATAAAATTCAAATTTGACTTTCAAAATCTCTAACTCTTCTACATTACTCTCTTTTCACATTCTATACATGCTCTTTTGTTTTTATTTCTAGTTTCTTTTTTAAAAGAAGGACCGAAATGCTTGAAATTTTTCTTTTTAGACATAATGATATGTATACATGTAAGATAACTGCCATAACCCGGAATTCGAGTGCAAGAATTCGATTTTGCGTGTGTATGAAATATGATATACACAGGGTGATTCATGTTAATTGATCCACCAGAATAATTTGAAAACAAAACATATTTTTGCAAAAGATGTTTTAAATAAAGATTATTTAATTTTAAAAAGAGAACAGAATAAAATGATAACTTCAATTTGACCTTGAATAGAGATATTCTAGAAATTTCAAGATTATCTCTTTGAAATTTTTGTATTAAAATCTTTGTTTTATTTCATATTCTTGTAATTAGTATATCTACAAGACGTTGAAATAATAATCGTCTTTGAAATAATAATTATAAAGCTTTATATTCATCATTTAGTTTAAGAAATATATACTTAAAAGTTGAGATTTACAATATTACTATTATCTAGAATTATTACAAATATACATTCCAAAGATATAAACATTCACCCTGTGTGTATATAATTTTAAATTTTTAAATCTAATGAATTACATTTTTGTTTTTTTAATTTCCTGCAGTTTTACATTCTATTCTATCAAAACCATTAACAAATAGATTTGATTTTTGCATAACTCCATTTCTTATTATAGTTAACATATTATAAAGTTGCCAATAACGACTCAATAATAGATGTGCTTTTAAAATATATGTATAAAGATAATTATTTATATTTATTATTTTACATCTCAATATTATTTGTTTTTCCAAACGCTGAAACTATACTTTGAAAATCAAAATTATATTACAAATTATTTCGTAATTCTCGCAAAACGAAGGGTCTAATATGATATATAAGTCCTCTCTTTTTAATCTTAGAAAGTTTTTTTTTCTTATCACATGTGTTTTCGAAAAAAATTCGAATATTCGAATATTCGTTTTCTGCATAACTGATTCCAGAAACACGCAAAAAGAGCTTCCTTCATTGTTGAAGCGATTTCATTAATGTATCAAAAAATCCGTTCTGCCATTTATAACGTGTCGTTGGCTTAAAAAATATGATAAATCGCTCCGTTAGGTCGATCAGAAGTTCGTCATCTACAATTAAAAAAAAGAGAAAAGAATAGACAGCCGAAAATCTCCAGAAAATAATAATAGTAATAGAATGCTAGGGATAACGATTTAACGCGCCAAGACATGACCGATAGGCACGAATATGTCTTCTCGCTAAATGCTCTAGCTTGCTAGCTAACATTCTCTCTAATTATGTTGGTGTATGATAGTATCTTAGTCATTTTGCGGCGAATCGATCAGTTTTTACATCTGAAAAACATCTTTTGTAACATATTGTTTTGTTTATCAATATAATAGCCATGAAAGAAATTCGTTAGAAATCTAATCACAAGGCAGAGAATATGCTTTTGTGATAATTTATTTATAAGCTTACTTCAGTCGAGATGAAACATGGACTAGTATTACTGATATATTAATATCATTATTACTTGTCAGTTATACTCATTATTATTTTGTTACTCATTTTTAATACACTTGTTTTAATGTTTTTTGTCTGACTAAAACCTTGAGAAATTATCGTCTGAAAATGAAACTTGTCTTGCGAATAGGGAGTATGATAATCTATTCCTTTTTTTTTCTCATTTTAAACTGATCTTGCAGCAACGACAACAAACATGTACAAAGATCTGAAACCGGTTCTGATAAAACCCAATTTCCCGTAAAAAAGTTTCATAAGATAGTTATCACTTTATTGATTTGTGAATAAATAAAAAAGAACCTTCGAATATATATATAAATTCAGTGAATATCGGTTTCGATTCTGTATTATCTCGATAAAATAATGTTACTAAATGTCACCTTTTTTAAGTTTTTCATCAACTAGAATCATGCGTTTAGCACATATTATAATTATTAGAGAAAACGACCAATTTCTATGTATAGGCTAAATTACATCAATAGCACGATGGTCTTTCTCCAATTTTCATTGGTACCCTCCTCAAAGCTGATGTAGTAATAATAACAAATTGCTAGTTATTTGATTACACATTATTTCAGTTTGTTTTCAACTAGAATGCCGGATCGATTATTTATCGATTAAGGAAGAATCAGAGTTTATGTGCATTCTTAAGTCAATTCGGCAATAGAATAGCTCATTTGACACCGAATTACGTTAATATAGCACATAACAATCTTCCTTTAATCGTCGGTATTTTCTCAAGAATAAGTTTTGCAGATATTTAACTCCGTCTAAAAATATCTACAAATAATCTCTAATGCGATACACGTACAGTTGAATGTTCATATAGTAAATTTCCACATTTTTTTTTTGCGACCTTGTATTATGACACAACTCATATCATGATGTTCTTCCCTTGCACTGCTTTCATTATTTACCACGTGATCGCGTGATAAAATAGAGTGAAAAAACAATGTTTTTACTCTCTGTATATGCCATTAAAAATAAGAACGAGAATTGCGAAAAAAATTCACAAATAAAAACATTTTTTGGTCTCCATAGAAATTCACGATACGGACATTCGATTGTATCTAATTACAGTCGCATTTAATTATCAGTTAAAGAGAGAGGGACCATTTTTTTTATATAAACATAATATATATAATTAAGAATTTGTCATCAAATTGCATCGTTCTGGTCTACGAAAGACAGTAGCATCCTTCAATAATATTATCTGTTTTATTCTTATTTTTCTTAAATTGATACTTTCGTCGAGCTTTGATACTACGGTGTCTTAAAGTATAAAACGATGGTGATGCAAACGACATTACTAGAGACACATTAGATTACACATCCTCTTAGTTTACCTTTAACTAGAGTAAACGCATTCTCAGCAGTTATTTAAAGTTAAAGAAGGGCCAATTCCTACATATATATATATACACTGAATCCGATTCGGCAACGATATTATAGTTTAAGGCTTCTGTAGAAGTCATATTGCTCTATAGCATCAGAAATAAAAAAAATCATACGAATTGTTTTTTTCTTATGCATAATATTATGCACAAACTTTTCTTTTAATAAATAATTTGATATTATATATATTAACGTGCTGACTCTTTTTTATGATTTACAAGCTTGATTTGTATTTTGTAGCAAACATGAGTTATTATATGAGCTATTATATATATATATGTATATACAGTATATATATATATATATATATATATCCTTATATGCTATATATAGCTCAATATTGGCTAAAATTTATAAAATCGAGCTTTCAGATATCAATCATAGATATGGTATGAGGATATATATATAATATACATAATATATATATTTCATATTTGCTATAAAATTAATTGTATGACGGAGCTTTCAATCTGTAAATGAAGAGTGAGCATGTTTCATAAATTCCATTCCCTCAATGACTTGTGCAATATGCACGGAAGGTGATTTATTTCAATACGTACAATGCTTTTCTGATGTCATAAATGTCTAACATGATTATTACGATGATGAATTAGAAACCTTAATTTCGCCGAGTCGCGTCGCTGTATTACGCTACTTCTCGCTCTAGAAGGTGAAAAAATCTTATATCTATAAACTCCACAATGCAATATATCGCATTTACAACATGGACATCCTCGTCAGAAGATAGATAGATTCGTCATGCCACTGTAATCTGATTCTTTGATAACATTAAAAAAAAAAAAGAAAAAGTGAACAAAGCGCGATTCAAGCCATGTTCGATTGGCTGGAGTCGGTATTTTGCGTATTGGTACTGATGGTATTGGTACTGATGGTGGTGTTAGGATTGGTAACGCTATTATCACTAGAGTTACCGCTAGCGCTGGCGGCGGCGCCTGTGGCGTCCGATTGACCGCCACCTCCACCCCCGCCGCCCCCGCCAGGATTTCCCTCCGTACCAGTGGTAGCGGTGGCCGATTGCATATACTTGGGTATCAGCATGCTGTTGAGAACCGGTTGGATGCGCAGCTCGTGTTCGGTAAAGTTAAACAGCGGTGGTAGTTCGCGTCCACTTGGTAGTCGCGTTCCCTGCTCACGCAGTTCATTGAAAAAGGAATGCGCGCATGCCTGCAGCGGCGTCATACGCAGCGATGGTGTATATTCCAGTAATCGTGCCACCAGGTCCATCGCCTCTGGTGGTGTACGCGCCCTGAATACCTGCAATCATTATCGAATCTATGTTAAATTGTATTTGATATCTTGATATGTAACATTTAATTGTTATTCGATCATTATAAAGTGAGCGAAAAAACCCGTTATATAAATCTTTATCATAATTTTATGATTTTATGATGAAGCGGTAAGAAGATTAAGTACGGATATAGTCCAGTTAATGCTTCAATTAGAATATTTCAAAAGCTTCTGTCTCTATGAGTTTAAATAGATTAATAAAAAGTGTTGTAAAATGCCAGCTGAACAGCTCCCTGCTGCATTGTAAGATTTTATTAAAGATTAAAAGTTGAATAATTAGTAGCCTAATAAAATAGAATATTAATAATGTAAAAATTTTTTATTCCTTAGCCCTTAAAATATCATAAATTTTATTAAGTTCTTTTTCTGTCATGGAATCCATAAAGTATCATCTAATCTTTAGCAGTTAATTTCATTTATTTTAAATTATAAAGATTTTGCCTTTAACAATATGTCTATATATATATATATATATATATATATATATATATATATATATATATATATATATATATATATATGTTTAATATATTAATATAATAACTTGCCAAATATGCAAAATACCAACTTGCAAAATATGTTGTTGATTTTAAGACGTTATAGAAATAAAATTTAAAAAAATTTAAAAAATTTTTGACTGTAAGATCTTTGATTACACAGACCTGCGAAATTGTAGGTTTTATTAGTTTAGTAGTTTTAGTACAAAAAGCAGAGTAGATAAATCTGATAGATTTTTTGACGCTGAAAACGAATCTGGTCGCAGAATTTCTCCAGTACGTTAGGTTTTTAAGTAATTTGTGATTAAATAATCCAAAAATAGCTATTTGGCCATTTTCATGAATTTATTATGAGGGAACCTAATTTTTTGAAATATTTCTGCCAATGGCATCGTATAGCACTAGTCTTTACCTTTCAAATCCATTTTCGATTGCCGCCGCACGATTTTGTTTCGCTGAGATATAGAAATTATAAGACTGGTCATGCATAATGGTCCAATAAGCCATTCCAGTCAACAGTGCCACCTCTCTGTCTTACCACGAATTAAAATTTGGGTAAAAACATAAATGTTTAAACGTCGCCTGTCATTTTTGAAATTAAAAATGACGGATCTAATATGATGGGCACAGAATTACAATAAAAAAGTATAAAATTTAGAAAAATTCATCAAAATGTGTAATAACTGTAGTAGATATATTTCTGCAGGACTTTTTCGACCATCGAACCTGACAGATGTAAAATTTTAAGATGACGGATATGATATGACTCTGCCATATTGATGCTTACATATATAAATTTTCTTTAACGTAAATTTTCTTATAACTTCATATTTGTATACTTCAGCGAAAGAAAATCGTGCGACGGCAATCGAAGATGGATTTGAAAAGTGAAGAATATTATCATACGATGCCATTTGCAGAAATATTAAAAAAAATTAGATTCTCTCATAATAAGTTCATGAAATTGGCCGAAATAGTCATTTTTGAATTACTTAATCACAAATTATTCAAAAACCTGACCTGCTGGGGAAATTCTGCGGCCAGATTCGTTTTCAGCATCAAAAATCTATCAGATTCACCTACTTACTCTGTTTCTTGTAACTGACCCTCGCAGGCCTGTGTTATTAACCTGGGGAAAAAATTACAATAAAATTACAAAAAATTACAAAATTTAAAATAGTACATATAGTGTTGCGATTAGCTGTATTTAAAGTTAGATAATGATTTTAAATATTCCGTTTTGTAAGATTTCAGTTCCTATATTTCATTTTATGATGCCTAAAAAGATATCCTTTACACTTGCTGAGAATTGAAGATAAAATAATTATGATTGGTATTATCTAGGAACACTTGTACCATATGGTTTTCTTTTATACACACACATACACATACATACATACATACGAGATGTGCAAAAAAACAATGAAACATTTATTCTATTTCGAAGACTAGATTTTTTTGGAAATAATTATTTTAAACAAAAGATTTCATGTTATATTGAATGGTGGTATTTTGACTTTGGATTACTTTGTTAAAATCATATAAAGGTCGTTTTGAATTTTTAAAATTTCTATTATTACATATTCCTGTAACTCATATCGAAATGTTTTCAAAATATTATCATCTTACATTAAGAGTTTAGTTGTCTGACTTAGCGAAAGTTCAATGGTTTATAACATAAGAAGTTCTTAATGAAAGAGAGCATACTATTTTGAAAACATTTTGACATTAGCTATAAGAATTTTAAAAAAAGTTCCTGTTTAAAAAATTTTGGAAATGAATCTTCAATCTTCAATCAAATGATCTTCACAAAGTGATTCAAGATCAAAGTATTAGTATCATTCGATAAATGAATTAAATTGAACACAAGTCTAACAACTTTTGTTTAAAACATTTTTTTTAAATTCTTTTCGAAATATCAAGATGTTTTATTATTTTTCCTCATCCTGTGTGTGTGTGTGTGTGTGTGTGTATATATATATATATATGCGTATGTATGTATGTGTGTGTGTGTGTGTGTACATGCAATCTTTCTATTTAATGTTGTATCAACATGATAGTCGAATAAGTAAAATGTAAATGAATATATGTGTGTACGTTTAAAAAAATGAACAATACAGACTTCAAGCACTACTCTTGATAGACACGAAAGGCCAAAATATGTTATTCATTTCTTGTTTGGTGTAAATGCAAATCTCAAATATCACCAGAACATAAGAGTAAGTGATACTTTAATTATTTTCAGTCGCCATAACAAATACAAGAGGTACGATAGATCGTTAGTAACGTTAACAGATGAGATGAACCGAGCAACAAGGAGATTCTCACATGAGGAAGACAATTGATGATCATAAAGAGAAAATAGTAAACAAATTTCTTTTCCCTTTTTTTATCCTTTTTAAAGTTAGTTTACCGGACAGATTGGAGAGAAATCCGCACGCTTATCCGAATATCAAGATGGAAGTTTGGGTGTTAGTACAATGAGCCAAGATAGAGAAAGTTTGTACCAGTTATATGTTGAATAAGACTCGTTGCAAGTTGGACCACTTACTCTAATCTTCTGGTGCTCCGTGGAACACACAGGTGTTTCACTCATTCGCTGAAGCATATACTGCAAACCACGAGTACATGTATTGATGAATGGCACTATCGAGCCGCTAATGCCGCTAATGCGTCATTGATCGAATTTTACATAAGGAAATGTAAAAATACTTTCCTTTTTTCCGAAAGTATGCATTGAGTAATTCCTTATTACGATATCTCAGCGAAAATTTGATCCTATCTCTTCTATCCTTTTGTTAAAATTAAGAGTAACTTTTTTTTGTTATTAACTGTTTGAAATTTATACATATTTAGAAAAAATCCAAAATATTTGAAAAACTGAAGTAACTTTTATTACTTCTATTTTCAAAAATATGGATTTAAAACAGAAATTGGCTCTTCAATCATTTATAACGAGTTTTTAGTCACAAAATGATAGACACGTGACAAGACGAGACGACCACGAGATAAAGAGAAATATATGGTAAAATGTTGCTGGATGTGTGTGTGTGTGTGTGTAAATATTATGTGTTAGGCATATAATGAGATATTGTGAAATTATTTGCAAATAATAAATTTTACCTTTTGCCAAGGATGCGACTTAATTTGTGGAAATTTGAATTCGGTATAGTTGGGATTCATCTCACGTATCTGATCGCGCGTAGGCGTACCAAGGACTTTGATAATTTCTACCAGCTGATCGACGCCACTATCGCCGGGAAATATCGGTTGGCCTAGCAACAATTCTGCCAGCACGCAACCTGCGCTCCAAACATCTATTGAGAAAATGAGAAAAATGAGAAAATTAAATTAGATAAGAGAAATATAATAAAATAATCATATTAAAAATTATATACATACTAATAGTATAATAAATATTAAGTATATATAATACTATTAATAAATATAAATATTGAATATTCATAATATTATACTAAATATATTATATTAATAAATATAAACAAGTATTAAATATTAGTATTGTATATTAAAAGTATTATAATATAAATATTAAAAAAAAAAAATCAAATTTTCTACATTTTATCAACATTTATGGAAGTCTAAATGATTTGAGCAGGTATCTGATAAAGATTGAATAATTCTTTAATATACGAGTTATGAAAAAGATGATAGAGCGCGGTCAAAGATGATTCCTCGAGTTTTAAGAAGCAATATCACTCAAAAGGTGTAATGTCATTACATTGTAGCTTACCGATCTTTGTAGTATAATCAATAGCACCAAAGATGAGCTCAGGTGCACGATAATAGCGACTGCAAATGTAAGACACATTGGGCTCGCCTTTCACTAGATGCTTAGCCGAACCGAAATCGCATAGCTTCAAGACGCCGGTATCTGGATCTAAGAGTAGATTCTGCGGCTTAATATCTCTGTGGCAGATACCCAACGAGTGAATATACGCCAATGAACGGAACAGTTGATACATATACAGCTGTAAAAGAACCAAAGGTTATCTTCTTTTATATTATACATTATATACATAGATATAAGTTTATGAAGATTTTTGTATAGTAATTAATTCACAAATTTTACTTGAATAAAAACAAAGTACGAATATATTTAGAAAAACATATGATTTTTATTTTTTGTTTTATATTCTCTAGAAATAACTCACCTTAATAAAGCTGATTGGTATCGTCTGCTTGCTTTTGCTATAATGTCGAGCGACTTTGTACACAGTTTCGGGTATGTATTCCAGGACTAGATTGAGATAAACCTCGTCCTTCTATAAAAACAGAAGAGAAAGAGATAATTCTACTGTGATATTTAAATCCTGACATTTGTCTACAAATATTTGTCGTCTCAAAGGCACACTACTTCAAAACCAAACATCGACCATGATATCGCCAAAAAAATATATGGAGTGTTCCACAATTCGCAATCTAAGTTTTAATGACAAATTCTCTTTAATCAAAATCTAAGAACATTTATTCTTACTTTTATTTGCGCTTTTAAATACTTCGGTATAAATTTTTTTTTACCCTAACTTTCTAATTTTCAAATATTTATAATCTTACAAATATTTTGAAAAATTACAAGAGAAAATTATTAGAATATAAAAATATAAACTATTCGTTATTTAGTTGTTCGAAAAATCTTTTTTCTTTAGACTGTTAATACTTCAAAATTAAAAATCGATAAAAAATATATCAAAGAATTTGTGATTAAAATTAGTTAATAATTGTAGCAATTATAGGCCACGTCGTTTGAATCATACGCTTCATTATCTTTTTTGGATACACATATCGACGCTGTCATGTTATTAACATTTAAATTAACACACACGCCTTCCAAGAAAATACGAGATAACAAAATTAGCGAAGCAGTGTGATCTATCTAGATCCAGATGAAAAACAAGACTTAAAAAATGACATTTCAGAAGAATGATACGAATGTGAAGATGTACGTTCCTATGTGAAAGCGAAAATTTGCCTACAATTTTTTTTTCACCAAAAGGGGTATTTCGCACAAACTACTGGGTGTGCTTCAACTTACGTCAACGTGAAAAACCGGATTAGTCGCGGTTAAGATGTTCTAAAAGATAACAATGTGGCATGCATTAAATAAACATCTTTCGTTTTATTTTATAGGCACGTCATTAACATAATAAATCAATAGCAATAAAATCCATAATCGCGCGCTAATCAATGGCGGTATAATGATTAATCGCATATTTCGCGTCATTTTTTTTCACGAGATTCTCGACGAAATGACAGAATCTTTGAATTTTTGTATGACAGACAAAAGCTCCATCTTTGCTTAAAATTTATGGAAGGTTTAAAGATAAGATAGTTACCTTATCACCACTAGAGTAAAAGAAATATTTGAGTTTCACAATGTTGCAGTGCTCGAGGCGTCGCATAATTTGTAATTCTCTGTTCTGAAAAAAAATCGCAGAGTCTCATTAATTAATATATATTTAATAGACTCATTAAATAAATAAAATAAAGTAGAACGCTAAAACATGATAAAAAATAAAAGGAGAAAAAAGCAAACGGACAGAAATTATAAATATAGAATAAAAAGATAGTATATAAAATGAAATAACACACAGGATAAAATAAAATAAAATCCATCTAACAAAATAAATAGAAATGTGCGTTAAATGTAGTACATAGATTTTTTTTTTTTATTTAGAGTTCGTTATATTTTATTTCTTATATATTATTTTATACATATATATTAGAAAGCAATGTAAATATGCTTACTTTAAATCGTTTATCCTGAAGAACTTTCTTGATGGCGACCATCTCACCCGAGTCACAGAGTTTGGCTTGATATACCACGCCGAAACTGCCATTGCCGATGACCTTGGTGTCAGTGTACGCGACCTCTTGGGGACGATCTGGTCCTGCTCCGGGAGTCGCCACTACGGTTGTTACCTTGCTGCCATCCTTGCCTGCAGGGTACATTGCACCACCCATAGAAACAAATCGGAAAAGACCACGGTACAGGAAAAGAAGTAGAAATAAAAATGGAACACCAAACTTTCTCTAAAAAGCAGGAAATGTGCAGAAAGCCATTTTTCAGGAATTTTCCAAGATTTGTATTTTTTTTAATTTGCAAGATTGTAAATAAAAAATAGTCGTATCGGTAATATAATTGTTTAAAAAATTCATAAATAATCCGGAATTTCAATTACACGAAAGGCAATAAGTTAATTTGCAAAAATTTTTATTACATTAAGACATAGAGATTATATATGTATGTATTAAATAATAATTATAATATATTATATATATTGAACATTGTATTTTAATATATTACATATTATATTATATTAATATTATATTATATTATATTAATATGTAATATATTAATACAATATTCAATATTCAATATATAATATATTAATATATAATATATAATAATACATTATATAATATATAATATAAAATACATAATATATAATTATATATATAAAATAATATTATTATATATGTATTATAAAAATTAATTTTCATAAATCTCGTTGTTCATTATTTCGATGACCTCCAACAGTCTATTACGTTACTACATTTCGTAGAAATGTAAAAAAAAAGTTATGCGTGTCGTGTTAAAAATTGCAATTCCGAAAACCGTTACATAAATTATAATATCTCGGTCCCTACAGTCATCGCTGCTATTTTCATGTGTAGTTCTCGGACATGGGCCTACATACGATGACCAGGAATAGCCTAATCCTTGATTTGTGTTTGCTACCACTTTCGAACTATGCGACTTGCGGGATAAATCACCGTGCGATTTACACGTATTTACCGGAAAAAGTTGCCGAAATATAATTTATAATAGTCTACTGCAGTTTACGTGATTTTAATTTCAACGATATTATTTTCTCCGATTTCCTCTGTTTTCAATATCCAAGCAAACAAATTTCGACTAGTTATCCTGTTCGAATGTTCAGGAAGAAACAAACATGAAGATGTGTTTATATGAAACATAGCAGGTGAATGTATATCTACAATTGCACATTGAGCCTTTTTTATCGACGACTGTCAGAGTGCGCTTTCAAGGGGATGACCTTGATGAATAAACAAACTATCACAATCTCGCAGTTTCTCTATCGGCGTATTGTACAATGTAAACTTCTTTCTGGAAATAGCTTCGCGCACATGTACCTTTGCCATTTTCCGAGGGTCGATGATTTGTATTCTTATTTGTTAAATGCATCTCTATTCCTTGACTGCGTCATCAGACACATATATGTTAAGTTATTTGAATAAGACGTCATCAGACATATATGTTACTTGAATAAGACGTACACAAGGAATATATCACACATATAAGTTTCTGATTTATATATAAAACAGCTCATTCATAGATACAGTAAACAACATGTTGCAATAAAAGATTACGAGAATAAAATTATAATTATTATAAAAATATCTATTTTTTAACACACTTCAAGACATTTTCTTTGCGTTTTGATAGGTACTTTGTTTTATTTAATATATTTAAATAATAATAAAATTGTTTTTATAATCATTGAAAAATTTAAATCTCAATTTAAAATAATTTTCATTATTTTTTGTATATTGACATATATAAAATCATAAATATAAATACATATATATATGTATAAGTTTATATGTATGACTTTAGTGCGATGTTAATGATGGTATATTAATGTGTGTGTGTGTGTGTGTGTGAGACAAGAAGAAGAACTCTAATATTTAAATACAATGGAAAATTGCTCTGACATAACTTCACATTTGAAAAAAAAGTAGGAAAGCTAAAAGTGTAAAAAAAAATTTATGAAAATTGTGTTTTATTATATTGTTAACGAAACACGAATGCTGCTAAAAATGAGCTTCTTGATCCAAAATAAGAGAATCACCTGCTTTAGAGTCCGTAGGCAAATACAAATTTTCTGATCCGCGAATACACCGAACAACTAATCGCCACGTGGATGGTGTCTTGCTTTCTGACATGTTTGCGACTCGCGACATTTTCACTCATCAATCATTGATAGGTCGAGAATCGCGAGTTTATTATTCGTTTCGTACTTCGCGAGATTAGTTTTTAGAAAAAAGAAAAAAAAATGATTAATATTTTATTATTATATGATAATATAATTATATAAATATATATATATATATATATATATATATATATATACATATAATTAATATAAAATATATGTAATTATACTAATTAATATATATTTTTATAATAATAAAATAATATATTAATATTTTTATATTATTATGAGATATATTTATCTTATATTATAATATAAATTTTTTTTCTTTTAAAGAATCTATAATTTAAGATAAATTTTTCTCATCTATGATTTATAATTGTGATTTATGATATGTATAGAATATATGTATATATACACACACTATATTATACTGTCATAATTATAAATACAAATCTATATATATACATATATATAGAATTGTATTTATAATTATAATCGGCAGAAACTTAAAGCTTATTAATATCGCAAAATTTATTAGCAACGATCACTAATCTCGTCTGTGCATTACACGATGAAAATCGTAATTATTGTAATTACATCGACAATGGATATGAAAATTTCATATTTGATTTATCACTGGAAGATCGAAGAATAAAGCAATTTTACAAATATCTTTCCTATGAAATCCTATGGAATCTTGCGAGAATATCTATAAGATACTGAACTTAATATTATATTATTTAATATTAGTTATTATTTATTTAATATTAGTTATTTAATATAGTCATATTTAATATTTATATAATAAATTTAATTAATATATTTAATATTAATTTAATATTAATAATATGATATATTTAATTTTAATAATATAACATTAAAATATTTTTTAAATAAATTATTTTATAATTATTAATATAATTATTTATTTTTTATTACTTTATCAAAGTTAGGATTTCTCCCTTCTTCCCCCCATTATCAAAATATTTTCCGATATCTTTGGAAATTCCTTAAAAGAAAGAAAGAAGAGAGAGAGAAAGAGAAAAAAAGAAAAAATGCAGTGAAGATTGTTGTGCAGGAAAAAAATGGGTCAAGCTATACTCGAAGCTAGAAAAACCAGCCAACCTCCCAGCTAGCTAGGCTAAATCCAGCACATATGACAAAAAATGCAATGAAGCGATGTAGCAGCTGCAACGCGCATGCTGTTAGACCCTTTTATCGCGTTAGGCGCGCATCGGAGGAGACTTCGACCTTTCCCGTGATACTCAGCCCCTACCTGTGAAGCAAGAGAGCTTTAGAGGCTCATATCGGCTCTCATTGTGACATTTTATGCGACTTGAATAAGAGTTCCCCATGGTGGACGTTATATCGAGAGCCTCTTTGTGGCTGTCCTGACGATGATCGCGCTTAGTTTTAACGAAACGAGCCGTGTGGATAATAAAAAACGGAAGATGAGGGGATTAATCAAAGCGGCAACAAAAAGGCGAGTGAATCTAAGGCAATTTTCTGTGATTAAATCTGCAGAGTTGCAATTTCCGCGACATTCTGATTTTACACATCTTTCGTTATTAATATTTCAAGAAAATATGCAACTGTGCGTTAGAAATGAAATTATGTGTTATATAACAATATTATTAATATTACATGATTATACAGGGTGTCCCATTTTAATGTCCCACCCCAAATAACTTTCTTATTTTTAATTTTAGAAAAAGATGTTTCAGACAAAAGTTGTATGGTTTCAAGGGGGACATAAGGTGGTGTCATTAGTTTGACCTTGAATAGTTACTTGAAGGTCACGTGAAGGCCACTTTCAATTTTTTAAATGGAATCGCCTACTTTTTATTACATATTCTTGCAGCTCATCTCGAGAGCTTTCCAAAACACTATAATTAAGTTAGTTTTCATTAAGTACTTTCCAAGTTATGAGGCTTGAAATTATTTCTTAATTTTACATAAACCGTAAAATATCTTGTAAAATATTCTTTTTTCGATTATCTTACCATAATACTTTTATGTACAAAATAATGAGAGAAATCAATTGGTGTAAAGAAAACACATAATTGTTTCGAAAAAAAAAATGTAATTGTTAATTGCAAATTACATTTTTTCTTTCGAAACAATTATGTGTTTTCTTTACACCAGTTGATTCCTTTCATTATTTTGTACATAAAAGTATTAAGGTAAGATAATCGAAAAATGAATATTTTACTAGATATTTTATGGTTTATGTAAAATTAAGAAATGATTTCAAGCCTCATAACTTGGAAAGTACTTAATGAAAACTAACTTAATTATAGTGTTTTGGAAAGCTCTCGGAATAAGCTACAAGAATATGCAATAGAAAGTAAGGGGTTTCATTAAAAAAATTGAAGGTGACCTCTACGTGACCTTGAAGCAACTATTCACGGTCAAACTAATGACACCACCTTATGTCCCCCTTGAAACCATACAACTTTTGTCTGAAACATCTTTTTCTAAAATTAAAATAAGAAAGTTACTTGGAGTGGGACATTAAAATGGGACACCCTGTATATACATCTTAGAGATCTATTGTCATTTCGCTTTATATTTATATAATCACAAAAAGAATCACTGGTCATTTACTTGGATTTTCCAACAAGCATGTCAAGTTATGTTACCGTAACGAAAAGAGCCTCCCTCGGAGCGTTCTCGCGGGAAACAGTATCGAGGGTAACAGATACCCATCAATTTTCCCACCGTCCCTTCGTCCGTCTCTCTCTCTCTCTCTCTCTTCCTTTCCCGTTCTGTCGTTTCTCTCACTCTCGAATAGATAGAAAAACCATGCGACACAGAGTATAGGTGCGACTAAGAGTAAATATGGCACCGGAGAGGAGGCGTAAATGTCAGAGGATCACACGCTCCCGATACACAAAGAACCGTATACTTGACGATATTATTAATACGTCATCGTGAAGATCCATCGATCATTCGAACGGAAATCACATCGGCGAGAAATTGCTCTAGAAACCAGATAACGCGCCGATGGACAGCGATTCCTTTTTTCTTTTTTGAGAAGATAAAGACCGTATTGATTTCCTTTGATAAAATGAGAATGTATATGTGGGATGTCTCAGAATCACTATCAAAGAAGATTTAGACATGTACTATATGTAATAATATATAATATATATATATATATATATATATATATAATATATAGTATATATAATATAATATATATCATATAATATATACTATATATATAATAATAATAATAATAATAATAATATATAGTAATAAAAAGCTCTAGTATAATAAACTTAATAAATTAATTCAATATTATATGTGTATATCTGTATGTGTGTATGTTAAAAAGTATAATTACGTGAAATCAAATCGTAGAAAATTCAAACAATGAATAGTATTCAAAAGTAAATAAAAAAAAAATTTCAATAGAAATCAAAATACATATTAATTTGAAGCATATTAGTAGATATTTTTGCAACGTTGTATATAAATTTTATCCAGAGATTGTTAAGATTTAATAAGGAAGAAACACACATAAAAAATGTCAAATTAGTCACTTTTTCTAGATATTGAAAAAACTAATTGTATATTTAAAAATAAATTTTTTTATAAAAATCAGAATGTATTAATGTAATAGATATTTTTGCAACACTGCGTAAAATTTTATCTAAAGATTGTTATACTAGAATGTAATAAAGTGGAAACAAACATATGTCATTTTACAATTTATTTATACAGCAATTAAAATATAATCTCGTAATATTTAAAAATACTTTATAAAGTGATCCTGTATAGAGTATACTATAAAATACATGTGGCAGAATGTAAATATTCAAAGTACGTCGACCGCTGGACGGACTTACGTTTTTTGTTGCCTAGTCGGCGCAGAAACTTGCAGAATTTTTTATAGGCGGTGTTTGCCTCCTTGCCACTCAATTCCACGGCACTTTTGGGACACTCGTTTTTCTGACCGGCCGTTGTCGGAAAGAATTTCGGATATCGCCACTGCTGACACGGTTCTGACCAATCGAGGTTGTTCGCTGGCGCCATGATTTAGATTAAGAAATCGATCGATCACCGAGATTATTGTACGATGGCTTCTCGTTTCGTATACGGAAAAGTTAGAATCGAGTTTCACTTCAATATTCGAGGATTGCGAGACTAGATATCGACTAGTTCTTCATAACTATTACATCACAGATATTTTCTTCTATTGTTTTCACATCACAAAGATTTGTACGTGTGTGTATTTTGTGCCTCTTTCTTTTTATTATATTAATCTTTAATTTATTTTTATTTTAAATTCTTTATTAGTTTTTCCTTCCTGTATAATATGTTTGTTTTGAATCACAGATACGAGTTGTTTTCTTATTATTGATATTCATCGTACTTTAGTTCGTAAGACCTCATACATCTTGACTTATTTTTCTTTGCTTCTTCATTCAGGGAATTTAATTTACATTTGAAAAGAATTTATATTTTTTTTATTGAATATAATTTTTTAAGACTTTTTGTATAAAATGTATTTATAAAGTTTCGAATTTCCGAATCTCCTTATATATTTTTATTGAGCTATGATTTTTTTTCTTCGCAACTTGTCTTTGTATTAAAATTGTATCAATATCCTTCTTCGCGAAGAGCTTCGCAGAATTGATGATTACTCAACATTCGATGACTATCTGTATTTTCTTGTCAAAATCACAGATTATTCCGATCAGCATATTTTGTCCTACTCACAAAAATTGTTCATAGAAATCACTATTGGCATTCAAACTAAAAATGTCATGTTCATTATTTCTTAAAGAATCCTAAGTTTTATGTTTTTACCTCAGATTGATTATAATCGGCATTCATTTATTAAATCTTTATATATCTATAAAAATAGATAAAAATATGTTCTTATGTATATTTGTATGATTTCAATACACATGTATATTATACTCAATTTCGTATATGATATACGTGATATTTCATATATTTCATATATTGAATAAATATCTATCTCGGTTCACTATATCGTTTATAAAAATTATTAATTAATAATATTTAAATAAATGATGTATGTATATATTTATATTGATATATACATATAAGTTGTAGATGTAATATATATAAGTTTATAAAAGTTTGAGGTTCTCTTTTCTCTTTTTGCAATCAATAACAGCTTGCACAGACTTTATGATTGGTAACTCGTGTAACTCTATACCTCTGCACACATTCGAATTTAACATATCTATTATTCCCCTGAAATACAGAACCTTCTCAAAGTCAATTGTTCCTTAATGACAATAATGGCTTCAGTTAACCATCTGTCGTTTAATTTTTACTCACAATGTTTTCACATTTTTCGCGGAAAATATTCGATTATCCGTCCAATTGATACTCGCTCGCCTACTGATTCCAATTGACTCGAAAAAATCATCTTTCGCCCTCTTCCTTCACTTACGAAAAGCACTATCTATCGAGATTGCGTTATGCAATTGCGTTTTTTTCCACGGATTAATAAGCAATGCGGGTCACGATTCGCGAAACGTGACACCGCTGCCGAATAGGACCGTCGAATTCCACGTTACACATGTAACAGCTTCGTTGACTCGCAACGGACTAACGGCACGCGACTAAAGCCGCTGATCGAGCCGTCACTTGGGATAGGCGCTGAAGGCGACGCGGTGGGAGACCCACACATACAACGAAGAGCACCTCTTGACTTTAAAGATATTTCTGTCTATTCATAATTATAATCTTATACAATAATTATTGCTTAATATATCTTGGTGAAGCGAAATAAAGTGAGATTTATTTTATCTTGGAATATAAAAAAGATGACCTTAGCATAATACATAGTATTGTGTGACGTACAAAGTAGGTAGAGAGAGAGAGAGAGAGAGAGGGAGAGAGAGGGTTCTGCATATTTTATAAAGTTTCCCATCTCTTCGCGATTCTGCTTTCGCATGAAAAATATAATATTTTATGATAATATATGCTCTAATTGCATTTTAATTTTTTAATATACATTACTTTCACCTTCGAATACGATTACATATATCCTAGTTAAACTGAGAGTTAAATTAAAATCAAATCAATTTTCAAGACACACAAACTTATATATATATATATATATATAAGTTTGTGTGTCTTGAAAATTGATTTGATTTTAATTCAACTCTCAGTGTATATATATATATATATATATATATACAGGGTGGCCCATTTTAATCCATCCAGTCGAATATCTCGAAAACCAAGCCCGGGAGAGAAAAATGTTTCAGACAAAAGTTGTTTGGTTTCGAGGGGGCCATAAGATGGTACCATTGGTTTGACCTTGAAGAGTCATGTGAAGGTCACTTCAATTTTTTTAAATGGAACACCCTATATATTTTTGCACATTCTTGTAGCTTATCTCGAGAGCTTTCCAAAACACTATAATTAAGTACCTTTTCGTTAAGTACTTTTTGAGTTATGAGGATGAAATAATTTCTTAATTTTACATAAACCGTAAAATATCTTGTAAAATATTCATTTTTCCATTCTCTTACCTTAATACTTTTATGTACAAAATAATGAGAGGAATCAATTGGTGTAAAGAAAACACATAGTTGTTTTTAAGAAAAAATATGGAATTGTTAATTGCAAATTACATATTTTTTCTTCAAAACAACTATGTGTTTTCTTTACACCAATTGATTCCTCTCATTATTTTGTACGTAAAATTATTGAGGTAAGATAATCGAAAAATGAATATTTTACAAGATATTTTGCGGTTTATGTAAAATTAAGAAATTATTTCAAGTCTCATAACTCGAAAAGTACTTAACGAAAAGGTACTTAATTATAGTGTTTTGGAAAGCTCTCGAAATAAGCTACAAGAATGTACAAAAATATATAGGGTATTCCATTTAAAAAAATTGAAGTGACCTTCACGTGACCTTCAAATGACTCTTCAAGGTCAAACCAATGATACCATCTTATGGCCCCCTCGAAACCATACAACTTTTGTCTAAAACATTTTTCTCTATCTTGCTTATTTTTCGAGTTATTTGGCTGCCTAAGTTAAAATGGGTCACCCTGTATATGTTGCAGCTTTCTAAAATAAGTTCTTTTATAACATGCGTTTTCTAATGCTTTTCATTCATACGAAGAAAAAACATAAAGCCATTTTAAGTTTCAAGTACTAAATTTATAAATATACTGAAAAAACTAAATAATTTTGATAAAATAAATATTTTTCACTTGTATGATATTTTCATTTTTTATCATTAAAAATTGTAATAAAAATACATATTGTCATTATATATTCAATATTTTAAGGTATTTGAATAAACAAAAATATACAATACCGATCAAAAATATTGCATCACTTGTAGAAACACGGAAATCGTTGCTTGAATGAACAAAAACATAAATATTACCAAATTATATTTCATTGCTATTATTTTATGCTTTAATAATAATTTTATGAATATGAACAAAACAGATAAGGGACTTATTCATTTACTTCCGTTTTCTATATTTTTTGAGGTAAAAAATGCAATACTTTTGACCGATACTGATATTTAAAATATATTTTTTAACACGTAATTCATTTGATTAATTGTTAATAATATAAAAACAATTTTTAAAAAATTCCCGAGTTCCAATAAAATTTCATGAGAATTCCCTGATTTTTCCAGGTACAAAAGAAATCCTTGAAAGTTCTCTACGTTTTTTCAGGGAGTATAGACACTCTGATTTTAAAGAAATTTTAGAATTGAATGAAGATTATATAAGAGAATTTTTTGCAGACAATATGAATTCGAATTTTCTGTCATCAAAATGTGAGAATTGAATTTGACTTCTCTGTCATTATCATTTGTGTTGGTAGACGGAGGAGAGAGGTGACCGGAAGAGCGAACGTCTGAAAGTCGTGAAAGTAAATAATCACGTCAATTGCGTTCGAATTATTAAGACTCGACTTTCAGCCATCCTACGAATTCGTATGGCCGATTTAATTATCGATAAGACGAAATAACGCAAACAACTTAAGAAACGGTACCATGTGATAGATAAAAAGATACATTTAGTTAAAAAGTCGATTAGACTGGTAAACAACAAATGAATTTTTTCGATAAAACTGATATCTTAGATCAAAATCGGATTTACGCAAATTAATTTCCGCTCTACATTTAACGAATTGATTGTCAGTTTACGATAACGTCTCTAAAGAAGCTCTTTTCACAGTAAATGCTATATGATGGATATAAATACGTTATAATTATGGATATTCATATGCGTGTGTATATATTAATATTTATATATTTTAATATTTTAATATAATTTAGTATAATATTATATATTAATATAATTTTAGTATAATATTTTAATATACTGTATCTCAAAATTTTTAAATATTTCGTTCTTTTTTTATAATAAAAATTATTTAAAAATTATTTAAAAATTGCTCCAATAAAATTACATAATAAAAAAATGTGATGCTATATATTACACAATTTTCCTTTATTCGCAAAAATTCTTTGATAAACATTAATACAGGAAAGATTGATTTACATTTTTTCGCTCACAATATAAACGTGATAATTTGTTTAAATATTTTTATTTTACATCTTTTTAAAATTTCTCAATCCTACGACGTAGAGAATCGTGAGTAAATTTATAATGTTGTTTTGTGATGGTTATCAGACTGGAAAAAGTTTCACCCGCAAC
Organism: Camponotus vicinus; assembly: GCF_025532165.1. Classification (NCBI taxonomy): domain Eukaryota; kingdom Metazoa; phylum Arthropoda; class Insecta; order Hymenoptera; family Formicidae; genus Camponotus; species Camponotus vicinus. The sequence goes on along the minus strand of NW_028141967.1, from coordinate 14,105,648 downwards.
TTATTTGAGATCGGACATGATAAATTGACGGGCGCCACGTAAAATCACCTAATAATCTATAATTCGATATCAAGTTTAATTTTTCAACCAAAATACTCAATATATATTAGATAAATACGGAAAAACTATATTTAAAACTGTATTTATATAAATATATATATTATTATAAATAAGTATATTTTTTAAATGAAAAAAATAAAAAAAAATTAGACTCGTAAAAAAAATTTTAATTTAGGAGAAAATAAATATTAGAAGTTTAGTTTTAATAAAATTATTTTTCTTCGAAAGTTGTGTCATTTATAAAAAACCTCTGTTTTATTGCAATTTCAAAAGCACTTTTTGAAAATTGACTTTTTCAATATTTGTAATTAATGTCTAAGTTTATGCAAAGAGAAAATTACTAAAAAAAAAATCATAAAAGAAGAAAGTGGACATAGTATAAGGAATTGGATTCAATTCTCATATTTCTACGTCGAGTGAGCTGATATCTCGTATGTTTGAACGAAGATTAGAGAGTATTTGCTATATTTAGCTGCTACGAGAACATAATCATTACAATACACAAACACACGTGAAAAACAGACGCGCCTGCGTGCACGCGTCTTCGAAGAATAGATATGATAATAATAAGAACGGAGCGAAGGCGAAGGAGAAAGAGCACGTGACATGTGCGTAAGATGTTTAAATGTGTCGGAGTCAAATAATTTATTTGTAATAAATAGTTAAAATAATAATTTGCAGTGTACATAATAAATTTTATAATTTCTTTTATATATATATTTTGATAAATTTAAAATTCAAATTTATTTTTTATTCATACACATTTCAAAATACAAAATTTAAAAAATATAAATTTTAATTCTAATAAATTTTAATTCTAATAAGTTTTTTCATATACGTATGTTTTGCGTATGTATTTTCTTGCGTGCGTATTTTCTAAATTTTGTATTTTGAAATGTGTATGAATAAAAAATAAATTTGAATTTTAAATTTATCAAAATATAAAAAAAAATAATTTATAAATTTTTAACTCATATTCTTTACGTAATATAAATCCGATAAAAAAAAATCTTCCCAAATAAATAAAAGATAAAAAAGAGATGCTGATTTTGGCTGTTGATTAGTTATATCAGAGAAAGTCTTTGAAGTAATTGCTTTTATCTGTTCTTCACGTTTGTATGTCTCTTCAAAAGAGACCTGGAAGTCAGCCAATTCGATCTTAACAAGACTTTGCACTATGATGATATTATCCCGGATCTAGATTAGTATACCTAGTGTGAACGAACTCACTCACTGTCTTAAAATTTTGGTCGTTTTGTGTATGTGTGTCAAGCGTTTGATTAAAGGAAACGTAAAGTGTTCTGAAACTTTACATTGGATAACATTCCTGCTATCGTGGATTTTTCAGTCGATTTAAAACCGATTTCTTCTTTTTTTAAAAATATTGAGAAAAGATAAATAATTTTTTGGTAAATAAATTTCAATAAATGATTATTTCTACTTTTTTTATCTACATCCCTACGTCTATCTATTGGAAAAGTGATGTCTTTGTAAGATATATATATATATATATATATATACTATATAAACATAGATATACAGAAAAACGAACAAGTTGCGCTCTTGTATCAGATTTGGATTTTTGATGTCGCTAGTCGAAGAATGTATCGATAAGTAACGAGAATAATCGCTCATAAACACATTGCGATCTATTTATATCACAGATCAGCTGTACAAATTGGTCATAATTCAATTGCCAGATCGACTGCCTGTCGATTAAGTCTTGTCGCGCAAAGACAGATGTTACAATGTAAATCCTTTTCCATAAAATTCTTTTCCCTCCTATTGATTTTAATATCTTGCAATTAAACATAATGCATTAAATTAATTTCTTTATTAAAATATTAAAATAAAATTTGTTCTTTTTTTCATTTTATGGTATACTTGAAAGTTTTGAATAGATGTGTAAATGTGCGTGATTAATTATAAAGATATTATAAAAAGGAAGAACGTCACAACCGCATACAGGATATATGGTTTAGTAATCCTGACCCTGACGCGGCGTGAGTTATCGATTGCACACAAATACATTGCATTGATGTGTGCTCCCCTCCCTCCTTTCTATGTATAACAGGTTATTATTAAGCGTGTATCTCGCTTAGCAGAGATTAAAGAGACGTCGCATCCGGCAAAGTGAAGTTTTCTTTTCATCCAGGATAGCGAAAATTTTCATTCTCCCTTGCCTACGATTTTATAGCCGTTTTCCAAACAGTCTATAATAAACTAGATTTAAAATGAGATAAAACAGAAATTTTATATATTAAATATAAAATTATATATTTTATATATACTATATACTCTATTATAGATAGTATACACACACACATACACACACACACACACATTATAATTTAATTATTTTTATTATACAGGATTGGCCATCTTTAACCAATCTTAGAACTAGAATATCTCATAGTCTTTACATATGAGGCTTAAGATATTTTCTTAATTTTATATAAGCTATAAAATATATTCATTTAAAATATTAAAAAATTATTTCAAGTCTCATAACTGCGTGCGTGAAAAGTATTTAATAATAAAATACTTTAATTAATTATTCTGTTTTATACATATATACATGTATATTTTATATTCTACACACACATTTATATATACTTATGTATGTGTGTGTGTGTTTATGTATAAAACCAAATTTCTTATTATTATTTTGTTGATGAATATAATGGAAATTTAAAAATAAATATACACATTTACTTGATTAATTTTATAATACTTTATTACTGATAAAAATAGAATTATTATCAAAGAAGCTTTTTTTGTATTACTTACTTATTATACATACAGAGTGTTCCCTAAGTGATGTCGAAAGTAATTCCTTACACGATTAAAGAAAAAAATTCTTATGAACATGAATCCGGAAATGCTTCTTTGCAGAGTATATAAGCCTTCACAAGTAATAATTTAACTAAATTAGTTGTTAACATTATTATTCAATTAAAAGATAACGAGAAAGATAATCACAGAAATCTTTTATTTTTCTTTAACTTTGAAGGCCCATAATTCTGCAGGGAAGTATTTAGGGTTCGGAAACACATATTCATAGGAACTTTTTTCTTAAAGTCGTCCAAGGAATTACTTTCTGGAGTTTTCAACATTATTTAATTAAAATACTCTGTATAAAATTATTTATTATATATAACTTATTATATTATATTTATTATATATAAAATTACAGATAATTGAAAAAATTAATTAATGCTTAAAATTTTTATATCAATTTACATAATCAGTAATTATATAGAATTGTACAGAATCACTATTAAATATAAAAATAGCAATAAAATTAGAAATTAGAAATAATGTACATATTTCAAAAGAATTTTATAACAAAGTTTTATGAAAAATTCTGCTAATTCATTTACACATATATATTTTGAAAGTTTAAAAACATTGTCTGAGAAATTAATCGCAGAGCGAAGTTCTCTTGCGAATACGCATGATTCCGCGGAATTTTTACCGATACTATTTGCATCTTTATTTCCGCGAAGTCGATAATTAACATTGACTGAAATGTTATTTTTTCGCGTTACAAAGTGTGACATTTGTTTCGAACTAGACTGATAAAGATGTTTAATTTAGTTGCACACAAGTTTTAACATTTAACCTTAGATCGCACAATCTTGTATTAAATATTGTTATTAAAAATAATGAATAAATTTTTTGTATCCTTAAAAAATTGCAATAAAAATAATAAATAACGTTTGTAATTAAAAAACAATCATATTATTTTATATTAAAAAAATGTCACTTTTATTTTATACTTTTACTTCAGATAAAAAATGAAATTAAAGACAAGAATTCGAGTTTAAATGTGGAAATATAACATCGTAATTTGAAGAGCTTATTTAGGTGATATTTATTTAGGTAATGGGAGCAAATTATACATCTTGATAACAAACAAAAATTTATCATATCATTGCGATAGTTAAACCAGCGTCTTTGTTTGCACCTATTATTGTAATTTTATCTGATACCTACTTGAGGAATATAATAGAGGAAAAATCAGAGCAAAGAGATTATAATGTGCTACGATAAAATTATTAAAACTATTATATTATTATTATTTATAAGTTACTCGATTCAAATTCAGAGTTCATTAAAAAATTTTGTTACTTTTTATCAGTAATTTCAAAATTTAATTTTAAAAAAATCTTTGCAATTTCAATTACTTTGTGTCTTGACATTTATGTAAAAAATAAATTTAAAAATGGCGAGTCAACAAATACACAAAATCCGCAAAGAAGTACGATAGATTTACGACACTTTATATAATTTTTTATATTATATTTCTCTTCCTCTCTCTTTTTTATTAGTTATTTGATGTCAATAAAAAGGAGAAGTAATGATTTCGTAAAAAATAATTGACGAGTGTCGACTTAATTATTTCTTTTATTTATTCACTATACTGATAATTATAATTCCTTTTTATTATCTCAAATTATCGCCGTTATCTCGTTATCTCTGAACTTATCAGTATTTTTCAATTTCCAAAAGAATTTCAATATTTCATTCCTTTTAATATTTTCCTAAATTTCTTGGAATTTTGTATTTCCTTTTCAATTTTTAATCTTGGCAGAAAAGCGAAGCAAATGCTTAGTGTCGTCATAGTTGCGTTGATTATTATTGGCACCTGCTGTAACGAAGGACGTCAAATACGACGCTATAACGTGATTGTCTTGATCACTTGCCAATAATTCCGATCTGGCGTTGTTATAGCGAAGAGCTAATTCTTTTTCAAAGTTATAAATCTCGATAAAATGTAGATTCGCAGAAAGCATCAATCTACCTTAGAAATATATATATCGTAAATATATCATCGCAAAAAATTGGCTCTTCCATGGCGAAATAAGTTTATAATAATTTTTATTTGATATAATAATTGCACAAATAATAAATTATATAAAATTGATCTGAAAGTGTATATGATATATATATATATATACATACTATATATATATATGCACTATATATATATGTGTGTGTGTGTGTGTGTGTGTGTGTGTGTGTGTGTGTGTGTGTGTGTGTATTCATATATATAATTTTATGGAAATATAGATATAGTATATTTTAGCAGTAAAGGCTTTATTTGAATCCATTCGAGGCGTTAATCGGGTCGAGAAATGATGTGTCATAATTCATTCTTTTTCTTCCGAGCGCGCTCTCTGTCAAGCAAAAATGCCGATAACGCCATAACTATTAATAGAACAGGCCAGTTGTCTCGCTGCTGATGATATATACATGTAGTGCAAGTTTCTTGCTCGAACGTACTTTCTCGCGACGAGAAAATTTGATATTTCTTCGTATGCAAAATAATTTATGTAATATTAATATTAATAATATTAATATATATATATATATATATATATATATATATAATATATAAAACTGTATATGCCATTGTATATACATATATGGTTCTCTTTGAAAAAAAGAGGGGCTTTTGGTTAACTATTTATAAATTCATATAAAAATTATATCTTAATTAAAAAAAAATAATTTAAAAAAGTCAATTTTTGAATGCTATTAAATAAATTTTTAACGTTGACACAATCGCACAAAAACAATACACAATACGTAATATATTTCAATCTATAAAAAATCGTTTAAAATAAATTAGAATCCAAACTTTTGAAAACCTTTTTTCTATCTATTTTTCTCTCCCTCTCTTTAAAAAGCAAATAATAGTAAATGATACCGATTTTTCAAATGACTTTTTCATTTTGTCGATATTTTATTTTATTGTATTTTATTGTTAAATTTAATACAATACAAAAGAAAGTTATTTATTATGTCTTACGGCGAAAATTGAATGAATCAAATATGTCTGGACAAATGGAAAAAACAAAATTATTTACGGAAAATTGCAGTTTATGCAAAAATAACAAAAATAATATAAATCGTGTTCACATTGGCGATTTGCAAAAGTAATATTTGTAGATTCTAAATAAATTTAACTAATTTAAATAAACATTTTAAAGTTATGTATGATGCATTTACTTTAGCATTTAATTTATTAAGCTAAAGGTACCGAATTGTTATTATTAAATTCGAAAAACTATTAAATCAATTAATAAAAATTTGTATTGGCAAAGAGATAGCTTTTTGGCTATAATGCATTAAAAAATTTAAATTATATAAAGAATTAAAGTTTCAGGACGAGAGATGATTCCTACATTATCGACATATGTTGCTCGTGCTTCACCCAAGAGCAGAAAAAGTTTCTCGCTTAGTCATGATCATTTACTGTAACTTTCGCCATGTAAAGACTTTGATCGTTTATTTGAGTAAGGAAATTTTAATTTCTCTTTAATTATAAAAGCTGAAGAATTAATTAATATTGCCTGTAAAAATGATCATTTTTTTAATTGACTAAAATTAAATTTTTCCTGAATTAGACGCGATCATTATCTATTATCAAAATCAGAATTTATTGTCATATTTATCTTTTTACCTTTGTTTCTCTTAATTTGTTCAGTACATGAAGTGAATGAATCGAGAGAGATCGAATCCAGATTTATGAAATATTATATATACTATCGCTCTAACCTTCAAGTTATCCGTCTTCTAGAAGAATTTTAATAGCGTTAACATGCCACGCGAGTCATCTATTAGCACGTGTTACAGGCTCACGCTGCTTACGATGTGCAAATAAATTAGTGTAATCTACATATAGCATGACGAAGCGTCATAAATATTTTAATATTCATTAGACATATCACCTTTTGATAACACATCTTTTAAATTTCGAAACAAAAAAATTATAAAAAATATAAAGTACAATAAAATATATAAAACATCTTACATACACATAATAAAAATTGTTTAAAATAATTCCTTCTTCGTTTTTCAAATGAAGTTATACAGAGACTTTACGAAAGTTTGACAAAATTTATCATCCGTGATCATACCTGATAAGAACAAAAAATTGGGAAATTCTATATCATAATAAATGCTGGTATTCTGAGATTTCCTTTTTTAAAGTATTTAGTCATATTTTTCTCTTTTTCTCATAGTTTTTTTTTTAAGTTACTTTTTATTGATTTAGAGTTATTTATTTTTAAATAATCTCAGAATTTTTTTAATAGATTTAATTGGAAATTAATAAGATCAAATAATTGCTAGTGCACAGACTTTTCATTGATATTAATTACAAAATAATACTTTAATATCTAGACATTACTAAAAATACTGAGAAAAAATGAAAAAAAGTTACTTTATAAATTATTTTAAATATTATTTATAAATTATCTTAATATTTTATAAATTTATTTTAATATATCATAAAATTTTTATTAAAAAAATCAGACGTTAATGAGCTGATATACTCATATCATATCAAAAACATTCTTATATATGACACTCGATTATGTTGCTAATGAAGATATCTTTAAAAAATTAAAAAGAGATAGTAAGTTTGTCACGCCATCTATCGATAATGGTCAACATCATTTCATGACGTGATATATAGTTCGATAATAGCCCACACAGCACCAAGTCGTCTAAAAGTACTACTAAAACTGGACATTTTTTTGTCACAGACATCTTTTACTGACATTAAGTCGACGGAAAGATGGCTAAAAGTCGTCTCATGACCCGAATTCAGTGACTTTTTAGTCTTGTCCATATGATGACTAAAAGATGACTTGATTCATTCTATATAGATTATCGACACTCGGTAGTAGGAATACTTCAATACACGCAATAAATGGGCTATTTTTCCCATTTATCCGCCTAATTTCTAATAATCTGTTTAATATTCTGAATCCCAATAAGGAATCCAGATTATTAAATAAATTATTTTAAATTCAATTTGTCAGAAATTAAATTGATAAACAGTAATGTCAGAAAAAGGATGCAGCTCACACGCAACAATCATTCTGCATAGCACATATATGTGGCTCTCTCTGATTGATGCGTGCGAGCAGTATTCTCTTTCTGGCATTACTGCTCGTAAAAGGCAAAAATATGCTTCAGATCTTATATTAATTACTAATTCTTTATATACATTTCGTGATAAATATTAAATACGAGATAAGTTAAGAGTGGCTCGCCGCGTAGCGGCAATCGAAGAAACACGTGCCACATACTATTATGTCTTTTTTATGTCATCTTTTCGACAAAACGAAAGATGTCTTTATAGACATCTTTTCGTTTTGTCGAAAAGATAACTTAAAAAAGACATCTTTTCGTTATCTTTTAGTATGTGTTGTGTGGAAGGTTACAAATATGGCGCTATGACTGAAGATATTAATTGTTCTATTATGTATTCATTACGAGTCTCATTATTAATATATCTAATATTATTATTTCTTCAATATTGTCATATTTTTATTTCTTTATTTTTGAAACAGCCAGCATTTAGAACTTTATCTTCAAAATGGATTCAACACATTACTTTTATTAAATAATAATATTTATTTTTTCTGTGTATTTATGTATGGAAAATAGGTGTGTTTATGATCTTATCCAATTAAACTTTACTTTGTTATTATAATTATTTATGTGATATCACACAAATAATTATAATAAAAGAGCATGCAATTTGAATATTATTTATGTGATATCATAATATGATGCACACAAGAGAATGATCACGCAACTTGAGCATTTATCGCTATTTTCAGATGCAATATTATCCACTTTCAATTGATATATATTACAAGTACAATGTACATTATAAAATATAATATTATATAATATAATTACATATATATATATATATAATGTAATAATACATATATGTACACACACACACGCGCGCGCACATATTTTGTATAACACAACTATTACACATATACATATGTTATATATATATATATATATATATATATATATATAATTAAATATAATATAATCATTATTTAATAGAAGTAATTATGGATAACATATTATATAATTAAGTAATAAGTATTTAATAAAATGCATTCATAATTGTTTTTAAAGTATGTATCATTTATACATATATGTATATCGAAAACAAGATCAAGAAATGTTTCGAAAAAGTGGAAAAATAATGCCAAATTTTTTAAAAATTCTTAGAAAAAAATACAAAGAAAGGAAAATGATGCGTGATGATGTTGTTTGTCGGATCGGAGAAAAAATACTGATTAACACTTCAATTCATTGAAAAATTTGAAGGGTGTTTATTGAAATGAGCATAAATGTTTTTTTAATTTGAGGAAGATAACGTTAATTTATCGAACGAGTACTGTTGAAATTACATAAATTTTACTTGCAAATTTAATTGTTAAGTTGCAAATAAAAAAGAATACGACCAACATTCGACTCTGCCCTCGGTTCGCAATCAAGATCGGTAAAATGTTAGTCTATTCAGAAGAAATAACTGCTTATAGAATACATCACTGTTGCATTTCGTAAATTCGGATACAATTACTTTTTGGCTCGTTTTGATGATATAAATAATAAATGATAAATTTACACACACACACTTGTATTAGCTAAAAATATAATATTAACATATTAGTCAGCTAAGAATATATTGATGTAACTAATCGCGAACGTGTATCTTTCTCGCGGAGGTGGGATTATTTTTAACCTTTTCAAACAGATCTGAAGAACACATTATGATGTGCTTTTTCAAGAATATATTGTTCAAGTTTATTTTCTGTCATGTGTATTTTTCTATATATATATGATATTACTTTCGATTAACAATAACGACTATGTATATAATACTTATGGAATTATTTACTCTATGTAATCTTCTATTCTATATAATCTTTAAATTTTTTGTCCAAATATAATCTTTGGTTAATATAATTGTAATATTATTTTTTCAAAATATATTTGTGTTCTCTGTGTGGATGTAATTCTCACAAATAAGTCTGTTTCTTCAATTTTATTTTATATACAGTTTAGAAACTTTTTATGCTCAACTTCATATTAGCGGATGTTAGGTTATTCATGATCCATATTTTAAAACTGTTTTGCAAAGCTTATGGCAATAATCAAAATAAATATTTCATATTATGCATTATACAGAAAGATGATTTACATAATTATATTTTTATTTTAAAAATATTTTTTTTTCAATTATTATATACAAATAGTATTGAAAAAAAGATATATTTAAGAATATAGCGTATATATATATATATATATATATATATATATATATATATATATATATATATAAAATTAAAGCATATCTATATATCATAAAATTTTATTTTGCGATATGTATAAAAGAAATTTTGTTCAACAAATCAAAATTAACTCAGAATCCACATGCGGCTGTTATATCGTCTACATATAATCTAACAGTTAACATATATAATTAACTTTTTTATCGTAATTATTGCTCAGTCGTTATATTAAATTTTCTATAGATCTCTATTGAAATATTATTTAATCTTTTTAATTTGAAAAGGGGTACTTAAGGGAAAAATATGTAATTATTAATTGCAAATTACATATTTTTTCTTCGAAACAACTATGTGTTTTCTTTACACCAATTGATTCCTCTCATTATTTTGTACATAAAAGTATTAAGGTAAGATAATCGAAAAATGAATATTTTACAAGATATTTTACGGTTTATGTAAAATTAAGAAATGATTTCAAGCCTTATAACTCAATAAGTAAAGGGAAAAATATTTTATTATAATGTTTTGGAAAGCTCTCGAGATAAGCTACAAGAATATGCAATAAAAAATTGGGGTTTCCATTTACAGAATTCAAGGTGACCTTTACGTGACCTTGACAACACTCTTCAAGGTCATACTGATATCGCCATGTAATGCGTTACTTGAAACCTTACAACTTTTGTCTGAAATATTTTTGTCTGCCGCGCTCAGTTTTTGAGATATTCGGCTGATACGGGTGGTCTGCGACACCCTGTATATGTATATGTGTAAATATTATGTATATATATATATATATATATATATATATATATATATTAAAGAGCCAAATGTCAATTTCATCGACAATTTTATAATAACATGTTTGGAAACATTGGGCGCGCGGTTTCACACAAATCATATATTATTTTAATCTCTTTATAATATTTTTCTTACAACGAATGATAAGAATTGCATAGTACACGGCATAGATGTCATAATTTTCATAAAAAATGTCATAGAGCAAAATTTGAAATCAAAAGTAGTATCATGCATGATAAACAGATTCATGTATTTATACGCGAGTCACTAGTTAAAAGTACCTTAGATTATCGGATTTCAGTAAACGGCTGAACTAATCTAATTCACTATAGGTTAGATCGATAGCTTATATTTGTTTTACATAACGAAAGTATATATTTTTATCTTTGTTCTATGCATATGAACAAAAATATTACGATTTAAAACTTCAAATGTAAAAATTTTATTTTAAGAAATGTCCGTTTCGGACAAATGTAATTTCCACGATTGCATTGCAAGTATTTTTTGACAATAAATATAGACACATACTTGCATACTTTTTATATATTTATGATGTTTTTTATAAGTATAATTATGTATTTTTTGCTGGTAGTATATAAAAAAGACTTTCGTGCGAGAGATAACACGTTATGTGCGATCATTAGTCTATTAAATTACACTAAAGATATTAAAAACATGAAAAAAAGCAATATAATTACATTTTAAATAATTACTTTTTTAAAGAAAAATAAAAGAAGTAACAAGATTCGAATTAAAACGTTATTTTGGAATGTTATAACTTTATCGTTGGTTCTATTGATTAAAAGTCGGAAAATAAATGTAAAAACTTGATTTCAAGTTTTTTTTTAAATTAATGTTTTTACTTTTAATTAAGTTTATTATTTTTATTGTACATTTAGAAATTCTTTATCTGAAAATATGTATATTTTGTAGATTCCACAACCAAATTAAAATACATATATACAAATATTCAAATAAAACAATCATATATTAAATTTAATCATTATGTTACAAAAAGATTACACCTCATCGATCACTTCGATTTTCACGTATATTATAGTGCATACAATTATCAGTGAGTCATGTGCACTTTGAATCATGGATTCTTCTGAGATTTCTGAGATATATTAAAATATTCTATACTTTTTGAAGTTGAAAATAATATATATTTCAAATTTAAATAATTCGATTATTTAGTTCTCTAATAACTTTGATCTTGACATCATATTAAAAAAATGTTAGTATTTTCGAATGTTTTAAATGTATAGTTTCATATGAATTTTTATAATATTTCACCCCAAATGAAGATTATACGTAAAGGAAAGTAAATACTTCTAACTTATACAGAAAATGATGTATTTTATTGTTTTACTTTATTGCATATTATGTGTCAGGAAAAATCTCGAAAAAATTCTAATCTAAACAAAATCCAACTTTAATTTAGAAAACAAAAATTAGCTTGGGTTAGATTAGAATTTTTCTTGAAAAGCAGAGTGCACAGTTGAAGGTAAAGAGAATGAAACAGGATGGGAGGAGGAGATAGAATCACTTTCTCACTTATATGTACATATTTACATATGTACATATTTTGCAATAAAGTAAACCAATATAATACAAGCTTCCTTTTGCATTCAAAAATTTGTAGTCACACGTCAAACGCTGTTTAAGAGACCTGGCAGAAATATATATATATATATATATATATATATATATATATATATATATATATGAAAATCAAAGTGATTGGTGAGATACAATCTTCCCGCAATAATTATCTTTATATATTTATTTTCATGATTTACAATTTTTCGATATCATTATTTTTTATAAGAAATCAATTAAAAAGCAATAAAATATATTAAAACAACACATTTTCGTAGACAACTTTTATTTCTGCGAAAATCTGATATTGATGTGAATCAATATGGGTCAAAAAAATTGTTTAAAAAATTTTCTAATTATTTTCATAACTAGAACTCTTTGGAAAAGTCATTAATATGCTCAGAACTATGCGAGAACTGTTTTAGAATAAACAGAACTGTCGAATTACGTACAGCATATCACCTCTATACTCGAAGATGCTCGTTTTTCAAGTACAAAAATTGTTTAAAAAATTTTCTAATTATTTTCATAACTAGAACTCTTTAGAAAAGTCATTAATATGCTCAGAACTATGCGAGAACTGTTTTAGAATAAACAGAACTACCGAAATACGGCCAGCATATCATCTGTATATATCTATAGATAAGAGGTTTCTTCATTATGTTTTATTTAATATTTTTTAACTTAAAAGGCAGAACTCTTCTTAAAACTCCTGTAGAACTATAAATGTTTTAAATTTGAACAATTATTGATAAGGAAAATATAGGACAAAGTGATATGCTGCGTGAAGTTGGCATATCAGTTTGTCCTAAGGCATTTTCTTTGCTTTAATCACTAGAACTATTTGTTTAAACTATCAAGAACTCTAGAACTATTGTAAATAAAGCCAGAAATCTTAATTATTTATGATTTTCCACAAAATGATACGCTAACTTCACACACACCAAAACTTTCGTTACTGCATTTTAATGAATCTCAGTGTGATCACTTCTAGTCTGGACATCAAGACAGTCGAAAAAATATTATGAATTACAAAGAATTTCTCCATCTCTTTTTTTTCACCCTGTTATGAAATGTCCATGTGATAAAACGATAACTTTGACGTGGTTTTTGATTACACAAAGCAGCGTTTGTCATTGCAATTCACTTTATGACTTATTTTGTGTCGCATAATGGAAAATTTATTCAATTAGATTATTTGTGTATAAATGTAATTTTTGAATAAATTGATATGTATGTAATCTTGTTTTAATAATAATCTCGTTAAAATAATTTAGACTAAACAATCTCGAAAAAATTACAGAATACATACTTATGTACAAAATATTTAAGTAGATAATAATTTCTGCATTATAAATTTCAAAAAAGTGAGAAAAGGAAAGGAGGAAAAGAAAAAAAGATAGAAAATTGATTTCTTTTTTTAAAGTGAAGAATATAATTCTAGCTAAAATGTATTCGTTGGCATGCGATCAGGAAACTGACCATCTACTGACTACGTCATCAACGTTGTAGACTAAATTTAATTTTAAATTTTCAAAAATAGTTAATAATTGAATTAATAATTTTTAAATCGTGTTGAATAGATATTTATAAAAAGTTGTGTACTATATATCTATATGTGTACAGTCATTTACTGATTGTGAATACATAATCTTTCATTTATCTCTAAATGTAGATTTATAAAATGGCTTTGGAAAAAAATAAATAAAAATTATAAAATAATTATAAAATATATATATATATATATATATATATATATATATATATATATATATATATTATATGTATAATTTAGGCAATTTTTGTTTAATAATTTTTATAAATGTTTTTAAATATTATAAAAATTAATATTTTATTACATTTGTGAAAATAAAAAAAAAAAACTAGCTTCTTTTAATTAATTTAAAATTAAATATTAATTTATGGTTAATTTATAATTTATAATTAAATATTATATGTTCAAATTTCTTTTAATTATGTAAAAAACTACAGAAAAGCATATAATAAATATAACAATACACAAATTTATGTAGACATACGAGTCAGAAGAAAATTATAATGTAATCGAAAGTGCAATATAATAATTAGTTATTTGAATATCCACCATATATCTCTATAATTTTTTCATAGTGAGTGATAAAAGATATATAAATACAACTTCATAAAGTTGTTTTTAAAGATAAGCGTTCATAAAGCAGAGATATTTACCACGCTAGTTAAAAAAGGATTATTTATATAAAAAATATAAAAGTATATTATGCAAGTCGCGTGAAGTTAGCCCCCCAATATTAGAAATAATTGATTTTTTTTTCATGATTCGATTACACATTGTTTGCACAGAAATGCACTTCTTTTCGTTTGCACACTCCTAGTAAAAAAGTTATATTATGCATTGAGCTAACAATATTTGAGATAAAATATATATGAATTCCAATATTTTTATATTCGTTTTCTTTAATTTGACTGCATTCTTTATATAACTGTATACTTTTTATTCTTGTCACAATTTTCCTCTTTTATTCTTTATTTTTTATATAACATTCATCCAACATAATATTATATTATACAACACATTATTATCTTATTATTACAAACATACCTCACACACATTTGTAAAGTAATAATAAAAGATAATTAATAAGTAATGTTGATTAATATACTTTATAAAAAATAAAAATAAATATTACATAAAATAAATAAAAAATATAGTAATAAATATTTAATAAAATAAATAAAAAATAAAAAAAATATTAATATATTCTATTTTTATACTTGATACGAATGCTTCAAATATTTATTAAGAAAATATTTATTAATACTTATAAAATATTTATTAAGAAAATACTTTTATAAACTACACAATCTTAAAATACTAACTTTATTTACAAGATTTTTTATATTACGGATTCATCTGCTTTCATTAAAAGCGTAATATAAAAATAGTATGTTTTGATTGAAAAAAGTTCACTTTTCTTTATCTTAATAGCAATATTATTTTTTGAAATTTTCAAACGAATCTGCCCTAATTGAAGAGATATCAAGAAGAAATAAAAATCATTTGAATGAAATCATCAGGCTATTATATCTTGGAATTCGCTCTAATGAGTATCAAAAGCTTGACTTGCATCATATATATTCCACTCGAATTTAACACAGTGATCGATATTAAAGAGCCAAGAGTATCTTTGAAGTAACCGGCATTATTAACTCGGTCGCTCTTATAAGTTTATTTTTAATATTGTAAAGATCGCAATAGAATTTGGAAAATATGTATAATAAATTTTATATATAAAATATAAATATATAATATAAATTTGCATTTATAATGTATCTTAATAATATATTTTTAAATTTCCGCAGTAGCGTACAAACGAAAATAATTTAATATGTTAATAATATAATTGTGTGTAATAATTTTTTTATAACATTTCTTCTATCCTCATATAACGTATTTTTCTAAATACAAGACTCACTGATTTTAATTATGACTTCAAAGTTCAAAGAGAGAGAAGAAACAAGAAAAACAGTATCATTCCAGTATTATTTCAGTAGATCTTCCAATCAGGTCACTTGGAGAAAAATTCATTAGAATGGCAAAAATTTTGAGAAATCAAGATGCATACAAATACGATCATTTTTAGACCACCGCTTGCGGAATGAGCTTGATTCGGGTCAAAATAGTCTGCTGCCGTTGCGAGGATAATCGATCCTTCGCGCAATCGAAGAGGTCGTCTCCGCGCTCCGCCTGGCAACCGCATCAATACGTAATTGGTCGGTCAACCATCAATTCGCGATTATTTTTAAATCGGATTGGTCGGTACTATCGTCGCGAATATTCGTTTGTCATCGAGTAAGAAAGGTGCGAGAAATAACATTTGTTAACCAGGAACAGGAGAGATGAAATGAATGTTTGTTTAAGGCGCGGTTTACGATTATCGCTTGTGTTCGTCACAAGTTTGATCTCAAAGATTCACAAACAACAAGCAATCTACGATTTATTTTGTGATACAATTTAAAATTTGAATACGTGAAACAAATGTTGGAATTTCGATTATATCGGCGAATTTAGGTAAAATAATTTAATAGTGAATCAATAAAACACACTATTTTAATATAATTTTTATTTGGAAAAAAATAATTACGTGAAATAAATAAATAAATATGTGGAAATTAAAACGCATGTACACACAGGAAGCGTGACAAACATTTTGTCCTGAAAAAATAAATTAAAAAAGGATACACTATGATTTACTCAGAGTCAATCATATGTCCGGGCGTCTTTATTTAGGGCGGAGGCCGTTTTAGTGTGACATATAATTGAACGATTGAACAAATAGGAAGATGATAAAAGCCCATTGTCATAGATGAGTATAACTGAGATAACCGTGGCATTAAAGAAATAATAATTTTAATTAAATAATACGTGTAATATTGTAATAATTTATTAATAATTTTTAATGTGTATCATGAAATAATATAAGAGTTTCCCATTTTAAATTTTAAATTCCAAGGAAATATCTAAAAAAAATCGATATTTTATAGGAAACTAAATTTTGTAAGAGATATTGAATATAGGCGGTACAGTTTTTTTCAGACACTTTCGAGATTTGAAAGTTATCTTTATTTCTTTATCTCTAATATATGTATATATGTATAGTATAAAAATGTATATATTTTATAAATGTATAGTTTTATTAAAACAAATAAAGGTAATTCTTAAATTTCAAAAGCATCTTTATTTGGAACAAAAAGTTGTTTTGATTATACGATCTCTCTTCAAATCTTATTTTTATTATTTAATTTATGTTGAAACTTTTCGCAAATCATTATCACTTCCTAGATGTTTCACTGAGTCATTTAAAATAGAATATCATATTTAATAAATAAGCAAATAAGTAAATAAATAAATAAATAAATAAATATATATATATATATATATATATATAGAGAGAGAGAGAGAGAGAGAGAGAGAGAGACATTATTAGATATATTTGGATATTTTATAAATATTTTGAATGCTTAAAGCAATATGATAAAATCGAATGATACTAAAAAATGTTCAATAAATTAGAAAGATTAAACTAAAACACGTGTATTCTTTTTTTCCAAAAATTAATATGGTAGAAAGCACATCTAAATCTTGAACGTAATCAAAAATGTAATCGATCTTCTTTACAAACAGTTGCAAGGAATTTATATTACTTTCCGAAGATCGATAGAGGATATTCAATCAGTCAATAAAATAAAAAATGTGGATTGGTTGACAATTCTAAGGGAAGAATTTTCCATATAAATATAATTCATATTATATAAATATAACTCATTGCTAGTATATTTGTGCAGTGTATGATGTATCATTTTTCAACAGTGTTGTCTGTATTAATAAAAAATTTTTCAACCATTTTCAAAGGAAGCATCAAGATATTTAGAAAGTTATTTATATATGTGATAATATAGAGTATAAATATTTTTCGATGACGTGTAATAATGCGGTCTCTCTATCATGTTAATTCATAAGAACCAAATAATGAAAATAACAAAAAAAAAAAAAAATTTTAAACAGTCACCATTAATGGACAGATTGCAAATTCTGATTATTGATACTTATTATTCTGCTATATTCTATATAGCATTAGAGCACATATTGTCCGATCGGGTCATATTTTTAATACCATCGGAAGGTTACGGACGTGCGCAAGTCGCCAAAGATAGCGACTCGATTGCGTTACTCGTGCCACTATTTTTGACAGAAGCACGTTCTCGCCACTGACAACACGGAAGTACTAACGTTAATTAATTCAATTTAATGTTATCATTATAAGAACTCGATATCTTGACATATTTAATTCAAGAATTCACACTTTATTTTTGCCAGTTTCCATGATAGTCAGAATAAAAATGTTAACAGAAATACTCGGATATAGCACATTTTAAATTTAAAAATATAAATAATGGTTTTTGAAAAATTTTAAGTTGTTTTATATTTTTATAAAATTATTATTATTGTTGTTGTTATAAAATCAAAAGAAAATTTTGAATAGTAATACTTGCAAGTTGTTTATTCTTATTATACGTAATGTAATAACTCATTAAACAGTCGGGTTTACGAAAGCTAAAGTAGAATTCTGAATCATTATTGTCGCCTACTTACGCCTACTGTCATTTACTGTCATTGCTACATGTTCTTAAGCGGTAATATCTCGCAGATAATCTATGGGAATAGTAAATTATATTACATCCATTAAGCAGCC
The DNA here is from genome assembly GCF_025532165.1 of Camponotus vicinus. Classification (NCBI taxonomy): domain Eukaryota; kingdom Metazoa; phylum Arthropoda; class Insecta; order Hymenoptera; family Formicidae; genus Camponotus; species Camponotus vicinus. The sequence continues at coordinate 14,086,810 of NW_028141967.1, read as the reverse complement.
ATTTTAGCGCAATCAAATAAAACATGTGTACAAATTTAATGCCTCTTTTTGTTGCTAATTTATTGTCCAATTTTTATTTTATCAACTTAAGTTAACATATATGTAAAAAAAATTAAAAATAAAAAATAAATGAAAAAATTCTCAAATATAAAAAAATAAGGGCACATTTTCTTGGAATTTTTCATTACTATTTGCTCTATTTTCGATTTTACACTCTACTCTTTTTAAAATAATACTGATATGAAGGTAATTAGGACTATAAGTATTAAAATCGATATTGATGAAATGTCGAATGACAAAATCAAACAATGACAGCATTATCTATCGAGATATTTGATTTGTAATTTTTAAATATGATACTGTTATGGCAAGGAGTGTGTGAAGTTAGCACCCCAACATGCAGTTCCGATAGTTGCGATTAAAGTTCTAGTTTCCTTTTAAAGAGCTTATAAGAGTTTTTTATTATTAATAAAAAGAGTTCCGTTGATTAACAGTTCCAAATTTGAATTTGAAAAATGGGGTGCTAACTTCTCATCGAAAATCAAGATCGAATAGTTCTGAATAGCTTAATTGCTTTTTTTTTAGTATTATTTTCATAACTTTTGGAGGACTAACCAGAACTGTTGCGAGAACTATAGGAACTCTTCAAAATAATTTCCCTGCGTACTTAGAAAATTTACGCAACGAGGTCCCTTTAAAGTCGAATAAATTTTTAATTAATCGGATCGCTTTCAATCATTTGGATTATTTTTATAACTTTTGGAATACTAACCAAAACTGTTGCGAGAACTATTGGAATTCTTCAAAATAATTTCCCTCCGTACTTAGAAAATTTACGCAACGAGGCTGTAACTTTTTTATTTTCGAATATAATTTTTTTAAATTGGCAAGAACTTTTAGGAATAAATAAGGGAACATTAAAAATTTGCCAGAACTATTGTACATCAAAATTGAATTTTCAAAAATTTTTTTATTCTTTTTGGTCGACTGATTTTTTTTTAAGTATCAGAAACTCTAGTACCATGCAAAATAAAACAATTGAGCTATTCAGAACTATTCGATCTTGATTTTCGATGAGAAGTTAGCACCCCATTTTTCAAATTTAAATTTGGAACAGTTAATCGACGGAATATTCTCTTTTTATTAATAATAAAGAACTCTTTTTATGGCAAGATAACTGAGAAATAATTTTTTAAAGAATAAAGTAACTAATTATATAAATAACATTAAAGAAATTAATGTTCTATTTATTTTAATTCTCTTACTATGGCTATATAGTTTTAAATTACGATGGTATAATCATTATTTTTAGTGAATTGAAACAAATAAATTTTAATTTATTTGTTAAATTTGAATGAATTAAAACAAAATAAAATAAATCGAAATAAATAAAATAAAATAAAAAAAGGGCAAAATAAAAATTTGGAAATGAAATAAATAGTAACAGAAAATCGTTAAATTTGTATTTAATTTGTATTAAATTTGTATTTAATTATGTTCATTCGATTGTTTCGAAATGGCTGCGCCAGCTTCATATATTTAATCACACACACACACACACGCGCGCGCGCGTGTGTTATATCCTCTTTAGAACATAAATCAATTCGACAGCATTTTAAATGTGTAACAATTATATTTTTTATTGTCCTTATGCAAAACTCACAAAAATTAAAAAAAATATTATTATGCATATTATTACTGTTATTACTATTTTATTAGATTAATAAAAAGAATTTCTATTCCTACATGACTGTTGCACAGATAAAGTAAATAAACTGTTTATCTAATCCTATAATATGTCGATTTTCTGACAAGAGCGATCTAACAGCATACAATAATTTTGAGAGACTTCTTGTAATTATCATAAAAATATGTTATAACATTTGTTAAATTGATATATTAGACTTTATAAATGTGACACATTTTTATCTTTATTAACAAAGAAGTTACATTAAAAAAAAAATAAAAATTTCAATACTACAGAAAAGCTTTCGTATCATATCTATAGTATGCTATTAATGTTAACATAATGTAACTATTTTGTGATTAAACATATTAAAAAATCTTTAGAAAATCGAAATTATTATAACACATTATTAAAAAGATTAAAATTTTTCCATATATTCATAGAAAATTCATATAAAATTATTTAAAAAATTGAAATTATTGTTATGAAAACATTATAAAAAAAATCAAGACTATTTTTATAAAAAACAAATTAAATTGTAAAAAAAATTGTTTTTAAAAAAAAACATAAATCTTGCAAATTTCTTTGTTAAGAAAATCACAACTATTTTTATTATTATTGTAAATAATATAAACAATTTTATTTTTACAGAAAATTATTATTCAAGAAATCTTGATGTCTAATAAATTAAACAAGATATATGTTAATTGTTAGATCTATTCTTCTCTTTAAAAACTATAAGATTTCCATGTATAGTCTAGTATATCGATTGAAAATTATGCAAGCATTATGCAAGTTCAAGGCGGTAACGGTTTATCTTGCACAGTCCAACGCATGTGGATTATACGGCGAGATACACGATTTATCCTGTGCCGTTATATAAACCATCTTTGCTAGTGAGCAAGTACTCATTACAGATTTATTAGATACGACTACAGTCAGGTTGTAGGCCTATAACAATTAAATAATTAATTAGAGAGAAAATTTGCTTTCATATTTTTAGGATCGTTTAACTGTAATTTGCATTCTATTTTTCAATGAATACATTCAATTTTTTGTTAATCAGATTTTTTAAATTAAATTCTGATATTTTTATTATTATATTAATATCTTTCATGGTTACACATTTTTTTGCTGAAATATATTTTTAATTATTATTTACTCTTTATTTATTTTTATTTATCATCTGCCAAATAAAATTCGAGTTAAAAGCATTAATCAGAATTTATTTTAACAAACATTTGTGATGTCAATTCATTTTTACAATTTTAATATGTTTCAATGTTTTTTTAATACTGAATTTCTAATTTTAATATTTTATATTTTTAAACTTATATCGCTGTTTTTTTGTAAAACGTCAATAATAATATAAAGACATTATTGAATCTGAATCTATTTTTCAAGAATTAAATGAACTCATGCTAGCACGCATTGCAGTCTTTATACCTAGTGTAATGCATTGGAGCACACATTACACATAGTGAATGCAGTAATGCAGTATGGATTAACGCGTGCATTAGTACGTACATAAATCAAACGCTTGCTAAAAATATAATGCATATATAATAAGATTGTTATATGTATATATAATAGTCATGATCATCAAATTACATCAATGCAAAAAGCTACCGAATTCTACGTGTATAATTTATAATTAGTTATATGGTATTTGTTAAATAAAATTATTTCCAATATTTTTTATATAATTTATAAACACAAATTTAATAATATAAATTATAAATTATGATATAAATTATAATATAAATTATAAAATATAATATAAATTTATATAATTCTACAAATTTTCGAAACAAAGTTGTTCCTTTATTATGCTGCCACGAGAAATTTTTTGATATTAATTTTCCGCATATATTACTCTTTCATATTAATCGCACATACACATATGCGCGCGCCAATACATATTTGAAATATGTCTCGACATTACACACGTCATCTATCTTAGGTAAATTATTGTCTATACATAAAAAAATTCATTAAAACATTTTAAATATGCAATAATTTTGTGTAGAATTATTATTTATAATTATTCTTTATAATTTATAATATAATTATTTTATAATTATTTTCGTAAGAGATTTCATTGAATCCACATAAATAACATATACAGATTAATGTCCTCTACAATATACAACAGGTAAATTGAAGAATAAATTTTTTAATGCAAAATATTAAATGAAGAATACTGTATAGGAAATCTGGCAATTAATAAAACAGCGAGATGTATCACCAGATGATTAATTATCATTTTAAAACAATATGTAAAGAATAAAGTATTGCAAAAATATGACTATTCTAAAAGAAAAACATTCTGTAATAATATAGAACATACGTTATATAAAAAAGTATGTATAACGATCTCTAAAAAATCTTTCACAATTCTCGTATTTTTGCACTGCACTTGTCACTTCTGACCGCTTTTGGCCAGAAGAGCATGGAAATCGAATGGATAAAGCATTGTGAGATACGTCAAGGAATACAATCGACTCCACCCCCTCATGCTCATGAGATCGATTTCACAACACGGACAAACGACACTCTCATCGAGGATATCAGCAGAAAATATTAACGCCAGGTTATTAGCCCGGTAAGCCGCCAAAATCGAAAACTACAAGGATGGATCTCGAGTATTGCGCACGAAAAAAAAATTCCCTACTATGGGCACTGCGCAGGAAAAAAAAATTCCCTACCATGGGCACTCGCACGCAGACGCACAGCTCTGCATTTGGTGGATGGACCAAAAGAAAGAGAAAAAAGAGAGAAAAATGGAGAGGAAGATGGAATAAATGAGACATAACGAGGTGGGAGAGAGATAGTGAAGGATCTGTTCTTTTCAGCTGCATGTTTTCTTGACACCTTTTTCAAACTTTGTGACACACTAATTACACTATATCTTTCCCTATATATTATACTAGACCACTCTAATATACATATAGGGTTCATATATGGGTCGTATACTGTGTCTCTTGATAAGATAGTGAATGCGTCTTAAATAAAAATAAAATAGTGAGAAATATCAAATGTAATTACAAAAATAAGAAATATGCCAATGACTCGTGGGATACCTGGTGTTACTCAACCTATATATTCTGCCCAATTAGATATGGCTGCCCTTGCATCGCTTTTAGTACTGTTGTTAGCGGTCTAATATAATATATAGAGTGTCTGTGACCTACACTTTTTCTTCAACTTTAAAAAAAAAATTTTCCCTATTGCATCTTGATACACTTAAAACGAGATACGTCCCATTCAATTTAAGAGGAGAAAATTAAAAAAGAAAAATCAGCTGTGGAGAAAACTTTACATTGATATTTAAGCAGCCAGCAGAGGTAGACAGGGAAGTTTATAACAATTAAAGGAATCACTTCAGCTGTTTATTAAGTGCACTTAAAACCAAATACGTCACATCCAGACTAAAATTTAGAGAAAGGAAAATACAGGTATAGCCGGAAAGAAAATTTTACATTACATATTTAAGCAGACAGGAAAGAGGAGTAGAGAGAGAGAGAGAGAGAAAAAAAGAGAGATCATATAGACGTGAGAGGTTATGGTACTTACTGCTGATCTTCATGCCGCCGAGGGGCGGGTTCGCAGGCGGCTTGTTACCCTCGGCGAAGGAGGTGGTTCTCGGTCGTCCGCTCATTCTGAGGCTGTTTCGACCGCCTCCACCTCCGCGCCTTCACCACCACCACCACTACCACCACCACCACCACTACTACTTGAGAAGGGTCGCGCTTTTCTTCCCTCCGCTGCTCGTTGTGCTAGGTTAGAACGGCCGGTAACTCCGGCAATTCTTCCAATTTCCCCTCGGCTCCGTCTGAAGTTAGCCGCGATAGTTGTCGTCGTCGTCCTCTTCTTTCTTCTCTTTGTCGTCGATACCACTTCGCACATCAATGACAGTTGCACACGCGATTATCACATCGCACGCGAGCGCGCGCTCACGCGCGCTCACTTATCTCTCTCTTCCTTTCTCTCTCTCTCTCTCTCTCTCTCGCTTTCTTTACCGTTTTCGTGGTGTCTATTTCACGTTAGGCTACGACGCTCGATTAGATGAGGCGAGAAGGAGGGGGGGGGGGGGAAGAGGGAGAAGGAACGAATGAGGTGACGCACAAGGGGGGGGGCGGGAATGGGAAGAGAAAGGAAAGAGAGAGAGAGAGAGAAAGCACGCACTACTGCGAAACACCACTACTTTCGATGGGACGACACCGCTTCTTTTTCACTTGAGCGGAAGACAATTTTCCGCTTCTGCTCGAGAGAGAGCGCGCGCGCGCGCGCACAGCGACTCCACCGACAAACGATGTCTCTCCGGTCGATTCGCGGACGAGCGTACCTCTTCTCCGTGGAAGAGACACTCCGTCGTCGAGCACCACCCTCTTTTCCTCTTCTTTTTATCTTCTCGACGCACTCTCTCGGCGATCGACGAGATCCAGAGCTTCCCCGATGCAGCAGCAGCAGCAGCAGCAGTTACCGCAAGCGGGTCCGAGAAGCGCGGTTCTGCCAGCCAATAAGCTGCGGCGGAGCGGGGTGGGGAGAGAAGGGAAGAGGAGGAGAGGGAAAGCACTCTCAAGGGGTGCCAATGTCGTGGCAGTGGCTGGTTGACGTTTTCGGGATGGTTCGTACGGCGCGATTTCTATATAACGTGACCGCTTCCTCGCACCTCGGATTTCTCCGTCGTCATCGGCCGTCGACGTATTACGTAGACGGATTTACGGATACTTATTTCTACGCCAACGTCGCTCTCTCTCTCTCTCTCTCTCTCTCTCTCGCTCGCTTCGATACCTTCTCTCTTGTTCGCCTCGCTCTGTCTCTCTCTCTCTCTCTCTTTCCTTTTCACTGTCTTCCTCGTTATGGAGTCTGGTCACTTTACCTATTCAGCGTCACTGACGTTTGACAGATTTCCGTGCTGCTGTATTTTCATCTCGTCCTCACGTTCAACGCCCGTGTTCAATTGCCACTGTCCTTCTATCTTTCTCTCTCTCTCTCTCTCTATCTCTATCTCTCTCGGTCTCACTATCGCTGGTCGCGGGCACCGGACAGACCGACGCAAGGCAGTTCTCGTAGCAGCCCCCCTGGATATATCGCGACGAAGGGCGACGGTACGGGTGCGGAATAACGAGGGCGCGCGTTCGCCGAATGATGATATCTCGAATTGATGCTCCGATGCGATCAGCGACGGCCTTTCTGCCTCGTCGTCAAACAGCAGCAGCAGCACGGTAACACCACACCGACCATTGAATTTTTCCGACGTCTCCTCCTCAGACATTGACCCGTTCGGGCATGATCGGGGGCCAGTCGAGTGTCGGCGGACATTGCCGAGCGTGACGTCAGCGACACCCCGCCCCGCCCCGCTTGTCGAGAAACGGGAGCGGCGTTCTCTATCGAGTGCGTCGACGGAAGCGCCGTAATTGGCGGCTCCCAACGCCATCTTGAATACGTCGCGTACGGATTGTTATCGCGGCGCGCAATTTGAATCTCAAAGTGGAAATCCAGGTCAAATGCCGTGAGAGAAATGAGCTCGTCAGATCAAAATTAGCTTGAGATGGAAATTTGTTATTATAATCTTTCATGCTAAAGATTTATTATACTTCTATACTAAGCTTTTATATTTAAAAATATTGTAATTATCAGATTAAAATAATTATTATTAATTATTATTAATGTTAAATTGTTTAATATTATTATTGTTAGATTTTAATCTGATAATATTTATAATTTATCCGATAATGTGAGTTTCTAGTTATTATTATTATCAGATTTATTCCTTTAACGAATATCTAACTATGAATATCTTGTGTGACATGAAAAGAAAAACCAATTTTTTAATGAACAGTTTTGTTATTGCAATTCGGATCTTAAAAGAAAGAAGATATAGGTTAAATGCTGTAAGAGAAATGAGCTTATGAAATCATTGAAATATGTTATTTTATAATAATCCTTTATAACAAAATAATTATTATCAGATTAAAATAATTAGCGATAATATATTATTTAATATTATTATTAGCAGATTTTAATCTGGTAATATTTATGATTTATGTTATATAATATTAATTTAGTAATTATATCAGATTTAAATCCTAGATAAGTATTTTGATATGAAAAAAAGTCATTTTATTATGAATAGTTTGTATTTTAGCCAAAATATCTTCAATTCAAAATATTTTAGAATTATTCTAAAAGAGAAGAAAAATATATGTGAAGTCTTTATATCTCTTTATTAGCATAATAATGCGTGATAAGGGCAGAAGAAGACAACTTTCGTGGAAGAAAATAATATTATTTACGAGATTATTTATCGATTCTTTTTGCAATTATTATATGTGTGTTTTTTAGTTTATAATATTTAATAATTTATTTAATTAATAATTTAAAATTTCTCGAAACAACTATATGTGATTAAATAAAAATAATTAAAAAAATTATATATATATATTAATATATATTAATTATATATATATATATATATATATATATATATATGTGTATATGTATTTATTTATTTAAGCATAGAAATAAAAAAGAAAGAAGGAAAATGTATATGCTGAAAATAAATGCAGGAAAAATATAACTGTATAAACAAAATAAATTTTGTAATTCAACAATATAATACGTAAATATATATATATGAAAGAGATAAACAAAAATATTAATAATTGAAGGAATAATAAGTATAACATACTTATGCTGCTTGTTTCTATATAAAAAAGAAATCCATATAGAAATATCGAGATAAGTCTGATTTACAATTAGAAACATTTTCACTTAGTAATGTTTTTATCGAACAGTGGTTGAAAGATGCGCGCGCACGTTAAAGATATCATGTTTTCTTCATTTCATATCTTATTTTAACAAATCAAACAATTTTCAAACTGTTATAAAATTACTGATTCATTTTAAAATCAACAGTTATAATACATGAATATTTAAGGTACGATACATCGATTTGAAAATATCTAAATAAAAAATGAATGCATTTTTGACACTTGACAAAAATAGTAGCAACTTGAAAATAAGGCTTGATCGTATTTTAACATCAAAATTTTACTATTATAATATTATAATAATAGTAAAATTTTGATGTTAAAATACGATCAAGCCTTATAACTCGAAAAGTACTCAATGAAAAAATACTTTATTATAGTGTTTTGGAAAGCTTTCGAGATAAGCTATAAGAATAAGCAATAAAAAATAGAGGATATCGTTTAAAAACTTAAAGATGACCTTCATGTGACCTTCAAACAATTACCTTAAAATAATTTCTTAATTTTACATAAACCATAAAATATCTTGTAAAATATTCATTTTTCGATTATCTTACCTTAATACTTTTATGTACAAAATAATGAGAGGAATCAATTGGTATAAAGAAAACACATAGTTGTTTTGAAGAAAAAATATGGAATTGTTAATTGCAAATTACATATTTTTTCTTCGAAACAACTATGTGTTTTCTTTACACCAATTGATTCCTCTCATTATTTTGTACATAGAAGTATTAAGATAAGATAATCGAAAAATGAATATTTTACAAGATATTTTACGGTTTATGTAAAATTAAGAAATGATTTCAAGCCTTATAACTCAAAAAGTACTTGAGAGAAAAATATTTTATTACAATGTTTTGGAAAGCCCTCGAGATAAGCTACAAGAATATGCAATAAAAAATATAGTGTTCCATTTAAGAAATTGAAGGTGACCTTCATGTGACCTTCAAATAACTCTTCAAGGTCAAACCAATGGTACCCTCTTATAGCCCCTTCGAAACCATACAACTTTTGTCTGAAATATTTTTGTCTGCCGCGCTCAGTTTTTGAGATATTCGGCTGATACGGGTGGTCTGCGACACCCTGTATATATATGTATATGTATGTATGTATGTATGTATATATATATATATATATATATATATATATATATTGATGCATTATATGTTGTATATTTTCTAAATTTAAGTTATTGGGGTGGATAATTTAAAATGACTCACTCTGTATATATATATATATGGATAAAAACACTCTATATGTATAATAATGTATAATATAATGTATAATAAATGATATTTTTTATATGATACATTACATTTATTTGATACATTTTATTTATTTGATAAATTCGTGTTTTAATAATCGTGTTAATATCGCGTTTTATTTCGCATAAAAATACTGCAGAATGTTGTTAAAACACGATTATTGTTTTTATTAGGATATAACAGATTAATTTCATTTAGAAGTGTATATTAGGAAAATCAAGCGAAAAATTCTTTCAAATATAATGATTTTTTAAATTCAATCTGCGCAAAACTCAAATTATTCCTATGTATCTCCGAAAATATTTACTTTAGTGTAACATCTGACCTTGATATAAGTATCAAAATCAAAATCTTATAAAATATTTAAGAAAGCTTGTTTATTAAAAAAATTATTAACAAAAAATGTGTATGCAAAATTTAAACATAAATGGATAATAAAAGTTAATTACATATTAAAGATATAATTTAAAGATATTAATATTATACATATATACACATGCATGTATATACATTTAGTAAATATACATAGATCTTTATATAAAGTGTTCAGAAATATTAAAAAAGTAAAAAGTGAAAAAATGTGTATGTAATATAGATAGGAATACTTATAAGCTCTGTTCAATATAATTTTTTATTGCTCATCTATGTTTAAACTTTTGCTTATTCTTTTTTCTTACTAGCTTTTTAATTAAGAACGACCGATGGCTTAAATATTTTAAAAGTTACTCAAGATAATGACTTTAACACATATATTAAAGTAAAATCATTTAAGGATGTTACAAAAAAGATATACACATACATATATTGCCCACACGGAACATGACATCCAATGGAGGTCCATATAACCTCCATACCTCCATACGACCTCTATCTCCACGGTGGATGTTCAATGGATCTTTAATAGAAATCCATATTATCTCCACGGTAGATGTCGTTTGTAAATCCATCATGGATGTCCATTAGACGTCGGTTATGGATGTATGATAGATATGTACACATTTCTCTTAACATAAAGTAAAAATGTAATTTCTAAGTATTATTTAAAATTCTTACCTAGTATTTTGAGAATATATTGAAAATTTGTAGTAATCTATATTTTTTTAGCATTTTAAAAATTTTTACACAAAATTTAAATTTTTATTAAAAACTTTTAATAAATTCTAAATATCTCTATAATTAACAAAATTTTAATACTAAAAAGATTTTCTTTGATGATAAAATTTTTTTACATAATTTATAATATATGTTAATTATTATATTAGAAAATAGAAAACCTTTAATTTTTTAATTAAAACTAAAAATAGCTAAATTTATTATACATAATTGTATTTCGTAAAATTATGGTAGCTCTTGTTAATATAATTATTAAAAAAAAAAATAAATAAAATACATTAAACAATTTTTATCTAAACAAATTATGATTTTTATTAATTATTTTTCCTAATATTTATAAATATTATTTTTTGTTACTTTATCTTATATCTCACTAATAATTATAGTCAGTGGAAGTAAAATTTCACTGTAAAATCAGTAATCGCGCTAGTTCGTTCGTTTACCGCTATAGTGCGCTCTTTTTCTCGTACTTGAGTTTTAATCATGAGAATTATATAAAGCTTGCAAAAGGCGACAGATAAAATTAAAAGTTTTACTTCGATCTAATTTCTGATACAGTTTCAATAGAGAAACTTAAGATATTAAATCGATTTTATAAGTCGGACAAGTAAATGTCCGGCCAATAAACGAAAATGATCCGTTCATTAACTATTTAAGATGCATGTTCAATACGCACCTAAATATAAATAAAATTTTTAATTTTATACGAAATAAATAAATTACAATCTAATATTATTGATTAAAACAGTCAATACTAATACTTTTAGTGAAATATTAATCATTACAGAGTGTGTATGAATGCATTATTTTATTAATTTCATGAGAAAGCAAACGTTTAACGAATAAAAGAAGAAAATGTATTTTATTTTAAACGGCTTTTAAACGCTTTTTTTGTATCAGAAAAGAAACGTATCTCTTAACGTTTTTCAAGTGGACATTTTAACCAATCAGAAATGTTCTCAAGAGTCGGTTATGAACGTTTCAAAGAAATTTGTGATATTTGTGAAACATTTTTGAAACGAATATGTGCTACCTGGGGCTCTAATTAATGTCTATATGATGTCCATATGACATTTAGAAACGAATTTTTATAATCTCTATATGATGTCCATGTGGCATCTATGAATACGTCTAATGGATGTCGAATGGAAGTAAGAAATGCGGAACTGTGGATCTCTAATAGACGTCTATAAGAGGTTACATGGACGTCTAATAGAGGTTTTGACTCTTCATGATGGACATATATATCTAATGGACATCCATTAGAGGTTTTTGTTCCGTGTGGGTGGTCTATTGTTTTTTAAGAATATTTAATATATTTTTCATAAATTTTCTATAAATGACACATAAAGATCATCAGCGAATCTCAAATGCTTATTAAATAGATCGAAGAAAACAAAAAATTTTTGAGATTATTTTTTCACAATTTGATAATACGAAGATATATAAAGCATTTGTAAATGAAAGAAAGATGTATATATATAATTTTTTGTAAATGTTAAACGTTTTTGTAAATATATAGTGAGAATGTGTAAAACAATTCTTATTTTTATATTACATGCAAAATAGGAATAAGTAAATTATTTGCTTTATAAAAATCAAAAAGTGCTTCGAATTCTGATAAAACTGATTTTTTTTAATTAGTCTTCATTAGACACTTTTTATTTGACTTAATAAAAATTATATACCAGTTTTAAAGTTATTTTTAACCATATGTATACATGTATTTTGTTGTGTTCTGTGTATTCTGTTTCTTAATTTTTATATACATATGTATGTAATAAAATTTTTATATATTTTTTTCATATTTGTAGAGGAAAATAGACCTTAAAATTTCAAAAATTAATATATTAACATATTAACGCTTTTTTTAAATTTGAATGTCATCTTTTAATAATCTTGTGTCGTATGTTGACATTTATTTAATTAAATTGAGCAATAAAGTTATACACATGTCAAATATCAAAATGAATTTCTTTTTTACATATTTTATACTCACTATTGAAATAAATTTTATATATAGGCTCATTATAGAAATCAAATTATTTAAAAAAAGTGTATAATATGTACACAAAACTTGTATAATCTTTCATTTTTCAAAATCAATTTATATTTAAAAGAAAATAATTAATATCTTATTTTGTAATAACAAAATAGTTTTACATAATAAGAAACACATTTCGAGGTTATTTTAATAATTCATAGAAATTGATAACGAAATAAATTCAATATATAGAATATATATATATATATATATATATATATATATATATATATATATATATATACCCACACAGCACATTATACTAAAAGATAACGAAAAGATGTCTATAAAGACATCTTTTCGCTTTGTCAAAAAAGATGACATAAAAAAGACATAATAGTATGTGGCACGTGTTTCTTCGATTGCCGCTACGCGGCGAGCCACTCTTAACTTATCTCGTATTTAATATTTATCACGAAATGTATATAATGAATTAGTAATTAATATAAGATCTGAAGCATATTTTTGCCTTTTACGAGCAGTAATGCCAGAAAGAGGATACTGCTCGCACGCATCAATCAGAGAGAGCCACATATATGTGCTATGCAGAATGATTGTTGCGTGTGAGCTGCATCCTTTTTTTGACATTACTGTTTATCAATTTAATTTCTGACAAATTGAATTTAAAATAATTTATTTAATAATCTGGATTCCTTATTGGGATTCAGAATATTAAACAGATTATTAGAAATTAGGTAGATAAATGGGAAAAATAGCCCATTTATTGCGTGTATTGAAGTATTCCTACTACCGAGTGTCGATAATCTATATAGAACGAATCAAGTCATCTTTTAGTCATCATATGGACAAGACTAAAAAGTCACTGAATTCGGGTCATGAGACGACTTTTAGTCATCTTTCCGTCGACTTAATGTCAGTAAAAGATGTCTGTGACAAAAAAATGTCCAGTTTTAGTAGTACTTTTGAACGACTTGGTGCTGTGTGGGTATATATATTTACTGTATACAATTAATTAAATAGAATGTTTTTCTCTATGGGAAAACATTTTACATTATATTTATGATGTAATCTTAATTATCAACAATTAATCATTTAGTTATCTCTTTTCAAGGAATTAAAAATTTACCAGCAATTGTTAAAATCTTGAACCAATATATTGAGAAGGTCTGATCGTTTATCGGTAACTTACAATATGTGAACAATACAAACTATATTTAATAACATCAACAAAAATTTATGAAATATGATTTATCGAAGATGCGTTATTTATATTGTACATGGTTTAAACATAATGACATAATTTTCATATCTTATGGTACTACGAAAAATTTCATACTGATAAAAAAAATAAATATTTATTATTTTATTATATAAATATGATATATATTAATATATATGTATACATATATTGTTTTATTTTAATATTATTTTATAATATAATTACTATTTTTTGCATTCTAACATTTAATTTACAATAATTTAACACAATTTACATGTTTACACGAAAAAAATCCGTATAAATAATACGTAAACAATTCGTGTAATTTTGAGATTTACATGGCGCAAGCCTAGGAATATGAATTCATTGTAGATACATTATCTCTAATCTTATCGATAATATAGAAACCTGAACACTGTCTGTCATCCACAACCGTGGTCGATAATGCACTGGCTCCGTCTGGTGCCGAACGATCGGACGACCCCTTCTATACTTACATTGCAACTGCGCCGGTCCGTCGTCGGTAGCCGTTGGCAAAGCGCGGGTTACGGTTTAAGTTGCACTTTAGATGCGAGCGGACGCGCATCCCTCTCTTTTCCGGGTCTCGGTTACGCTTCGCGAATATCGGGCGCATGTACAATCAAAACGCGGCTCGAGACGATTGTGAACGATCTCGCGACGCGAATTGTGACTGCACGACGCGGATGATTGGTGAGTTTTGATATTTCTTTTTTATTTTTATTTTTATTTTTATTTTTTTTTAATTTCGCGAAATAGGTGCATCTCTCGAACTCTCTTGTGCCGATAAATTACATCGTAATGGAAAGGAACGTGTTTTTGTCTGTTTCAGTCACATTTTTTATGTATAAATTGAAATGAGGCATTAGAAATTGACAAGTGTCATTACTTGCGCCACGGATTTTCATTAGCCTTTTTTTTAATCAGTGATTGAAATGGATTTATTTATAGAATGTCTCTCGGAATCAGGCATATATATGTCTTCTCATATTTTTAAATCCTTTGATCAATTTTAACAATTATACATAGAAAGAGGAAAAATACTGCACTTTTTTAACATACTTACTTTAGAAGAACACTAAAAATAAAACTGTATATATACAGTGTAGTTGAATGAAAAATGTTATTTGCTTTTTACATTTTAATTCTGTCTTCTAGCGATTAATTCTGTTATGCACAATCTATCACATATTTAACACATTTTCCAAAAAATTTGAAATCAAGTCGAAATTGAAAGAATACAAAACTTGATTGTTTTCTTCCTGTAATTATTTAATTGCAAATCAATCTTTTCGTAGATTACAATTAAAAATTTATGATATGAGATGTCTTCTTTCATAATTATTTGATTTTCAATGCAATATTTTAGTTTTTGCTATAATTATTTCAATATTATTACATATTATTGTAATACATTATATTTCAGTATCTGTAATTATTTAATTTTTAGTATATTTTTTAGTTACTAAATGCATAAACAAAACCAATAAATAAAACAACTTTAGTTAGAAAATTTTATTTTTGAGGATGAAGTTGCGTGTGAAATTGATTGAAGTTTCATTATATTTTACGCTTTAATATATTTAAGAAAATGTGTTTTGCAGAAAGTTTTCCATTTTAGATCTTATATCTCTTGGAAAATGACTGATTCAGAGTATTTTTATGAAGGAAAGATCGACTCGACAATCGAATCGAGAAATCCGTACGATTGAAAGAAAGTATAGCTTTTATATCGCGAGACTTTTATATATTTGATAACCTTCGAAGGGAGAAAAATGAAAGAATACAAAAGTGTAAAAAGCATAGAAGAAATGGACACAACGTTCCCTTAAATATTCAGTCCTGTCGCCAACTTTAAGTGCAACTGGCTAATAATAATTTACGATTAAATTTTAATATATTATATTTGGTGTGTTTCTTTTTGATACATTACGACATGTGAACATCTTAATATTGAAAATATAAAATAATATTGTTATTTACTGTTTTATTATTTTTCTAATGCTAATTCATTTTCTTGTTAAATTTTATTGCATTACTATTAAAAAATATCGGTTTGTTACTGATTATGTAATAATTTAATTACCCTTTTTCTAGTATATTTAATTGTTTGGAAAGTTTTCTAATCGTTTATATTCTTTTATTTTACATACTTCATGTATATTTTATCGGAAAAAGGTGAGAACACTTCTTCTCTTTTCGAATTTAATATTTCTCGCTAATAATATCAAACTATTGAAATTAAATAGATTAAAATTTTTTGTCAGAGTTTATTTTAATAATAATCTCATAAAATCAGTTATTATGCACACATAAACTAATAGAGTACTTTTTATTACAATTTTTTAATTATGAAATAATAAATGTTACATATATATATATATATACAGGGTGTCCCAGACCACCCGTACGCTCCTTTTCAAATGAAAATAAATGGCTTTTATCAAAAATCGCGAACAATTTTTAAGTAAATCAGGTACGCTCTATCAAATGGTGATTTTTTTCAACTTTTGATTCCGACCGGAAATACGCCATACGGATCCGGAAGTTGAATTTTTTTAGGGGAACATGGTACTTTTTATTACAGATTCGAATTGTACGTGAAAAAATAAGAAACTTTTGTATCAAACGTTTTTTCTGAAAATGCCTCTGTCAATCTTAAAATTGACCTTGATTATTTCATCACAGTTACTTTCAAGGTCAATTTTAAGATTGACAGAGGCACTTTTAGAAAAAAAACGTTTGATACAAAAGTTTCTTATTTTTTCACGTACAATTCGAATCTGTAATAAAAAGTACCATGTTCCCCAAAAAAATTCAACTTCCGGATCCGGATGGCGTATTTCCGGTCGGAATCAAAAGTTGAAAAAAATCACCATTTGATAGAGCGTACCCGATTTACTTAAAAACTGTTCGCGATTTTTGATAAAAGCCATTTATTTTCATTTGAAAAGGGGTGTACGAGTGGTCTGGGACACCCTGTATATATATATATATATATATATATATATATATATATATATATATATATATATATATATATATAATTTAATAAAATATAAAAATATCAAATCAAATATTTGTAGATTGAAATATCGCTACTTGTTATCTTATCTATCTTTTTTTTATTATTTTCTAAGAGATTATTTTGATCAAATTACATTGATTTATGTATATAATAAATTATCAGTGTGAATTAATCTCATCCTTTCGGCCAAGTCGGCCAAGTTTCCATGGAAAGATCATTTTCAAGGAGTTTGAGCTCCTGCCAGAATTCTGAGACTTCCAGAAAAGTGGAAATATTTTACTCTCTTATATTTCCTTTTTGATTAAAAAAATAATAAAAAAAGAAAATACTATATATCATGTTTTAAAAGAGAAATTTGATTTCAAATAAATGAGGTAACGTGAAAAAATTTGCAATGTGCGTCACATCTATGTGTGTATGTACGCGTGCACGAGCGACGAATTCGTTGCATGTCGCGTCGTTTGCCAATATAATTATATTCATCGTCGTCGAGTGGGTAAAGAATATGCATATAGTGCAATGACCTTTTTGTGATCCCTTTCCCTGTATTAATACATCGGGATACCATATGCACTTTTGACATGATATTACATATGGATTATCGAAAGGGTTGGATTTCATACACACACGTATTCAAATTATTCAAATTATATTGAATAATAAATGGAAGTAAGTCGAAATTCTATTTCTATCATTCCTCTGCGTTGGTTAATCTGAAATCTGTCATTATGAATTATCGATGCTGTAACATTATACTAATATAATATAATTTCGTTATAGAATTCTGTGAAACTAAATTCAAGTATCTGACATAAATACGTTATGAGATGATGATCAGATTTCCGTGACGGCTGTTGTTCACAAAATAGATATTGATAAACATATCACTAACAAGTGGCAAGATACAAATATATCTGAAACATTTCCTTGATATAAAATGATTATTCTGAAAACATTCTTTTACTTTCAATTTCTATGAAAGAAAGGAAAAAATAATTTATTCTATAATATCAAAAGAAAGTTTATTATTTAATTTATTACACAAAAATTACTACTTTTTATTTACAATTTCTATCCAATTTTATCAATCTGAAAAAATGAGTACTGTGAAATTATTAATAATCGATCTGTTATTTGATAAAGCTTTAAAAATACATTATTTAACTTTTTCAAATAATAAAATTATATATGATATTTTATATTAATTAGAACTTCATAAATTTCTTACAATATTTGATATTTTTTAGAATAAAAATTTATTATTAATTTTATATTTAATATATAATATTAAAAATAATATTAAAATTTGTTTTTTTAAATTTTTACTAAAAGGAATATATTCAAATCGAATCATACACATACATACATTAATATATGAAATTTTATTTAAATTTTATTTAATAATCTCTATATATGTAGTTAATATTATTATGTCTCAGCATTCGGCACAACTGTAAATCCGTAGTAAATATTGAATGAATACAAAGAACAAATTAAACGACGATAATAAAACTGTTGAAATGAGATAAATTCGAGGATAAATTTAATCGTTTAAATCGTTTAAAAAGAGTTAAATCACTAAAGTATCACGATTATAATGTAAAGAATTTTTTATATTTAGTGTTATTATATGTGTACTATATTGCTTTATTATCTTCTTGCTATATTAATTATTTTGGCATATGCTTTATTATCACTATGAAGAATTATTATCACTAAATTATTATACGAAGTAGAATTTTTGGTATCATTAAATTGTTCACCTGTATTTTTAAATCAATTTATTTTTACAATATTAAAATATTTGAACTATTCTGAAATAATTTATACATTCTAATTTAGATGTCTAAATTTTATTACATTTTCAAAAGTTAAAAAAAAAGAATTAAATATTTTCTTTTACTAAATATTTATAGGATAAAACACTGATATAATATGATATAAAAGAGTTCATATAAGAAAATAGAACTTTATAATGTATGCAAATAAAAAAATCATTTATGAGTTTTTTTAGATTTAAAGCTTAAGGAAAGCAAAATATAAGGAAAGAAAAATTAAGTTTTTCAAAAGATTAAATTATTTGAATATTTAAAAGTGATTATGGAAGTAAAATTGATTTAAAAGATTTATATTCTTTACTTTTATAAAAAGGGGAAAAATTTTTTTTGTTCATTTGTAATTTCGATTATTTTGCTTTGTTTAATGGAGCTCTTAGATTTATTCCTAACAATTGCGCAGAATGATTGACTATATATGCATGTGTTAATTTAAAATATGGATATACGTGCGTATGTGTATCTTGTATATGTGCAAAGTGTTTATATTATTTCCTTATTTCCTTATTTTATGTATGCTATATGGTCATGTGTGCAATATAATATCATGTACAATGTACATGTGTGCAATATTTTCATATGCGTGTACACAAACATACGTTTATATTTTAAATTATTACATGTGTGCAATAATATTTGTAGAAAATCTTGGTAGGCAATCGGAAATATCGAAGCTGTTGGTAAAACAATGTAAGCAAACGAAACTATTGGTAATCGGAATCACACGAGATGCTTCCGATCAAAAATTCAATTTCATAAAAAAAGTAAAAATACATAAAAATAATATGTAATGAATATTATTTTTTATGTTACTGACGTATTTTTCATTATACATTGCTGGAATCCTTTCATAAAATTACAATTTTTAACATTTCAAATAAAAGATTATGATTTAAATAATATAGCAAAAATATAAATATTTTATGAGATATTACATATATTTCACATCATATAATACTAATATTAAAATAAATTATTTCAAGTTATATTTCATAAATTATTAATTTTTTATAATAATTTTATTTTAATTTATAAAAATACTAAATTAAAATATTATCAGAAAGTAAATTTAAAGACATTATATATTTTATCAAAACAAATATTAACATAAATTATAAAATCTTTTTCATCTTTTAATACTTATAATTTAAAACAATTAAAAAATTCGATTTATATAAAAAGATATCATATATGATATATAAAAAATATATAAAATGATATGTAAAAAGATTCCATAAATTTAAAAGACGTAAGATTTCTTAATCTATTACCAAAAAAATTTTTCGGCAATATTTTTAATGTAATTATTTATTTGAAACACAAATATAGTTTTATATGTACTATATTTTCTTATCAAATTATATTAAATATTAAAAAAATTGTAAATAACAATAAACAGCCTTTAAATATTCACAAATATGTTAATGTAAACAAGAATTTAGCACAAAAATTTTTCACTTTTCAAAAATAGCTTTTTGTAATAGCGTATTATTTGTATTGTTTTACAACTTTGTTCTTCACTGCTTAAAGGGTTATTAATTAAAATTTGACGTTGTTATTTCTTATTTATATTTTTATTTTAAAGTTCTTTAACATGGAAAGCTATCACTCTAAAAATTTGTTTTTAATTTAAAAAATTTAAAATCACGCACGCACATCCACACATTACATGGATATGAATGACTCATATTGTTTTTATTTCTTGAAGCGATTAATTTTCCCATGTTTTCAAATTTAATGTAATAATATTCGATGTTTATTGAAGAAAATTGCTTTATTTTATTTTATTTTTATTGTGTAATTTGCGAAAAAGACACTTTTTCAAATCGCTTATAATTTAAAAATAATATGAAGAAAAAAAAATAAGAAGAAAAAACTCAATATCTTTGCAAGAAAAAATTTAAAATTTTGCATGGATTAAAATTAATGTGAATTATGTGAGACTATACATATAGTAAGATATATATAATAAGAAATAGAAGGGGAGCTAGTTATATAGATTGTTTGTTCATCGATTATTCGAATGAGGGGATTTTGATATACGTTGATAGGAGCTTAAATGAGCTTAAAATATGTACTTATCATATTTAGGAGGTTCACGAGGATAATGGAGGTCCACGTGAGATAATCCTAAATGGTGAAAACGAGAATATATGACACTAATCAGTGTCATAAAGCATATAATAGAGCTCGAAATAGCATATGTGCGTATTCGGTTATGTTGCCGATATTATCCTGCCATCCCTTCCATGTGCAAAAAAGTCCCCTTTTATATCCTTTACAGACATTTTCTCACGGAGCTTGATGTGACTGCAGCCGACATGTATTTTAAAGTTTGCCAAGCACCCTTTTTTTTTGAAATTTATGAGTACGTGATTATGTGCTTTGTTATGCACGATGAAGGTAGTTTGATTTTTAATTCTTATCTTCTTCTCAACTCAAATATTTTATAAAAGATATATAGTAACATAGGGGGGTAATTTTATTACATAAAATATTTGTTGTATACTATAATATCTTATATAATACTACAAAATATTATTTACTAACTCTTTTTCTGATTAGCATTAAAAGGTATTAATAAATTAAAAAAAGAAGTTATTCGAAGATTATAACTATAATATAAACAATTTTATAGAGTTAAATTATAATTGTTTTTGAATATCTCAAATTAAATCAGAATTATTAAATTTTATATAATTAATAATACATAATATTTTTAATACACTTATATTTTTATATATTGTTTATGTTGTAAAATGCATCTTATTGCTTAAAATTCAACACATAATCACACGCTGTTTTACAACCGTTTTGGCTCGAATATTGATCTGTTTTTATATTAATTTTGTTATTATATTTCTTTACTTTAATTTGAATTTATTGTACATGAATACGTTATACTTAAACATTATTTTCGACATTGAATCAGTAACATAGAAATAATATTCTATTTTATTCAGAAATAACTTCTCTCTCTCATATTCGAACATGATATACTTTTCACATCCACTTCACTCTTTTATTAAATTATGTCGAGTCCAAGCGTCGCGCTATCTCTTATACTCACCGAACGATTTCCTTGGCGTTTTCCGCAACGTTGATTTGACGGCGAACCGTTTCAATTCTGTCTGTGAAGCGATAACAGTTTTAATAAGACGCAAATGTATGCCATACATCCCGTCGATTTTCTGTATTCCGTTTTTCGAATGTCATTAAGTCATTCGCTCTTGTGTGTCATCGGAACCATATTATCGATTCTATTCTTTTTCCATGTTTTTTATGCAATTTTAATAATTAAAATTTCGATTGAATATGCTAATCTCTGTTTTTTCGCATCCCTATGGTTTATTCGAGTATTATATCTCCCTGTCGGAGCTCGTTTTTCTCCCCGTATATAAGAGATTGTGTATCCCAATACTTTATATTTGTCCTAGTCTATTAATTTTTTACTGCATGATCTCTCAAGTCGATCGTCGCGGTTTTTTTGCACCCTTTATTTCTCTGTGTCCAAAAAAAAATACTTCGTTTTTCTCTCTTTTTCTCTGTTATCTCTAGTCTTCGGTATAAATTTTTACCATTTAAAGATATAATAAGATTAAAATAAATTATACGTGGGGGGAAAAATTACATATAAATTTTTTCTTATACTATTCGTACATCTCGAATATTAATCGAGTTTTGAATAAGAAAAGTATAATCTCTTTAAAGTTAAAAATGTGCAAGCACAAAAAAATATCTCGGAATAGCTGCGGCGTGAGTGTGCCGCTTTATTAATGCCAAAGTATCGTTCCTATTCCCCCTAACGAACCAATGTCTTCCGTGAGTGAGCCCTCGATCCTGCTATGATAGGGGACGCTATGATGGTAATCAAGTCGAGCGAGAGCAATAGCGGGATTAGAAAGCGTACTTTAACGATATACACTTTTTAATCGCTCAATGATACGTTGCAACTTTGACTTGAGTAGCGAGATTTTTGAAAATATTTGCTAATTTAAACTTCATTTCTTCCAAAAAAAATCAAGATTTGAAAAAGATCAACATTTTGAACATGTTACATCTAACCTTGCCGTTATTTTGATTCTCGCATATATTATAATGGATAGAATCCTGAATCAATTGTAAATTCTTCTAACAATAAGATGTAACACTTCAAAGTATCGCATTTTATTTCTGATTATATTCAATTTATCGTACTGTGTATTATTTATGTTTCTTTGTTGAGATGTCTCTTGTTTGCGTACGCTACCTCTTTTTTCTTCAGTATAACTGTACACCATTATCAACAGATTTCATCTATTTCTTAAAAAGCTTTCGACATTCAACTACTGAATTTTTGAGAATGAAAACTAAATTATACCTTATTTTATTTTACTTTTTGAAAATGAAAACTAAATTATACCTTATTATTTTACTTTACTGTAAAATATATGTGTGAGCGGAAAAGAAGTTTCGGTCTTCTCGCTGACTCCCATTCTGAAAAGATTCTAATCCAATCTAAAAACTGATTTCTATTTTTTTAAATTAAGTTTAGAATAGATTACAATTTTTTCAGGACGGGGATGTTTCCGACCGTGCACTTTGTCATAATTCAATTATAGCACTGAAAGTATTAACATTTTTGAATATGATATGTCAAAGGGAAAATTGATAGAGCTGATAATAAAAATATTTACATGCATTAGATTTAAGATGTTTTTTTAAAAACTTTAAAAAAAATTTGAAGTGATATATTTCAGAAAACAAAAGAGCAACGTGATTCAAAGTGCATGTGAGAGATATTTAGGATTTTATTCATTATAATGTATATGAAAATCAAAGTGACGATGATGTGTAATTTTTTCTAAAGGATTATAAAAAAAATGGAAATTAATAGAAATAATCTATTTTAGTATTATCTACTTTTATCGTTGAAAAAAGGTGCTTAGAGGTATGTATTTTATCACGATAGCTCTTATATGAGTTACAAAAAAAGAAACTAAAAAAGAAAAAAATCAAAATTTCATCTAAAGGTATGTACAGTTTTGTGATATGTATAGTATCGATTAAAAGTATCGCTTCATCTCGAATAAAGATGGAAAATTCAAGTGAATGAATTTAGTATTTTACCTTTTTTCCCTCTAACTGTTGTTCATGTTTATAAAATAACAGCAAATAAAATACAATCTTTATATGTCCTTGCTCATTAAAGTAACGATTTCTCTGTTTGTTTAAATGATACAATATTTTTGACCGATATTATACATAGTGGAAAATATTTGAAGGTAGCGATGCATATCCATAGCGATATTGCTAAAAAGTTCAACACTTCTGTCTGTTTTATCTCGTCTCTCTCGCGTTCTCGCCAATACGTGTCGCAAATAAATCGACAACGATATTTTTTTCATCACCCTTCGACGATCTCGACGTTTTTCTTCCTTCACATTCATCGATTCGCGAGCCGTGAAACGAGACGCGCGCTTCCGCATATAACGATCATCAATTTTACGCGCGGCGAATCCAATGACTCGGATCATTGTTCAATCTATTCGACGTAAATCCCTTGACAATCCTCGCTATAGCGCGGGTATCGAACGTTTGTTATGTATTTCGTGAGCGACCACCGCTTGACTTCTACAACGCGACGTGCTTTTCATTTATCATAATGAATAAATATTTGGATCGGAATGCGTTGGTTTGAATCCATTATCGGTCGCGCCAGTAATGGACGCGATCATGTGACATGACCCGCGATTTAATATATAAAATCGCGCCTCGCGCGCGATAGCGGTCCTGTCATTTCGCATTGTTGACTTCAGTAGGTGTAGTTTGTTTAAATAGCGCGGCGTCAGCGAGATTTGACGAAAGCAGAAATCGATGAAAATTCGATTCCCATTTCGCTGAGAATTTGACGGAATTATCATTATTATTTGCGTCAAATAGTATGAAATTTGAGCGTTACAGAGAACAATAAAAATACTTTATTTATTTACAAATAAATGTCTGGCAATTTTACTTTAAATATACAATGAAACTAATATCTCTTATTATTTACAAACATATTTTTTATTTCTATAAATAATAAAAGTGTAGAAGTGATAGAAAATATATGTATAAATAATAATTATTAATACTCGACAAAGTTATTTTTTATCTAAATAATGGTATTGAATTTATTAAATTCTTAATGTCTTCATATGTACTTCATTATGTTTGTCTATTCTTTTTTCCATTTCAATAAAAATAAAATCTATATTTCTGCATAACTGTATCAAGTATCTTGATTCTGTTACGTTGATCTAATTTTACATTGAAAAAGGTATGTAATAATATCTAGTTAAGTGCTTTTTATCTCTCTAATTGGATGACATATGAGTTAATATTCTCTTTTTTTAATATTATATTTCTTAAATGTTTCATATTTTGACTTTTGATGAAAATTTTGATGTATGCGCGCGCGCGCGCGCGCGCGCGCGCGCGCGTGTGTGTGTGTGTGTGTGTGTGTGTGTGTGTGTGTGTGTGTGTGTGAGTGAGTGAGTGAGTGAGTGAATGAAAGAGAGAGAAAGAAATTGTCTGTTTATAATTTTATTATCTATTGAATGTAAGTATATTA
This sequence comes from Camponotus vicinus, assembly GCF_025532165.1. Taxonomy (NCBI): domain Eukaryota; kingdom Metazoa; phylum Arthropoda; class Insecta; order Hymenoptera; family Formicidae; genus Camponotus; species Camponotus vicinus. The sequence continues at coordinate 14,061,266 of NW_028141967.1, read as the reverse complement.
AAGATCGATTATATATATATATATATATATATATATATATATATATATATATATATATATATATATATAAAATGTGATATTGGAAATTGAAAAAGGCTCTTTTAGAGGGAAATTAAATTCCATCAAATATAAAATAGAACTGTGTTGTAATTTCCTTATGCATATTTAGTACATATAAATTTAATCAGTATAATATTCGACATAACGATGAAATTAAAATTTTGTTGATGTAATTTGTTAATTTATTATGAAAATATGCAATAGGTAAATTTTTATTTTAATTCTGATTTCTCTAATTCATTTTGTAATTATTCGTTTATAAATATGCAATGTATAATGTACCTTCCGATTTTGTATTTATTGAAAAGAGAAATATTGAAATTTCGTATTAACCTATATAATATGATATTAATTTGTAATGTAATAAGTACAATTGAATATTATTATTAATTTATAATAAGTACATTTTTAAATATTTTATTGTATATGTCTCTTTGTTAATTATTTATAGTATTAATTATTTTTAATCTTAAATTTATTAATTAGTACATTAAAATCTTTATGATAAGAATACGATGTCTTTCTAAAGAAGTAAGTGTAATTATATTATTAATAATAATGTGGATAAACATTATTTCACTAGGTATAGTAGAAACATTTTTGTTAAAAACCGAAATTGCCATTTTAATCAAATTTTAATCAATCGGATTTATCTTTATTGTCACTTGCATCACGTTAATTATTTTAACTGATGGCAACAATAATCGTTTAATCTAACAAAGACAAAGTATAGAATTCGCCATAAAAGAGAATAATCGCGCGTCGACAAATATATATATCCCAAAAATGGTTTAATGACATTCGATCGCTTCGAATGTACATGCAGCAGCTGTTGACTGTTGATTATTGACATTGCCTCAGCGAAATATTGTTTTAAACAATCTCATCTGTCCAGTAATTTATAGCTTTGCACGTGATTTGTTATTGTTATCGATTCGTTTCATCTTTTCGAACATAGACTGAAATGTGGAAAATCAAACAAGTTTGTGAATGTGTTTTATAGCTTAAGAGAATACGAATAATTATGGTAAATGTTTACTTTACGTCACACAGCTCGAAAAATTTTTATTTTCACACATGTTGTAGAGGATACATTCCTAAGTAATACACCGTTTGAATTTTATAGCGCTCTCTCTTCGTTCCTGAGATATGCAATTTTGAAGTTTCATACTTTCATGTCATCTTTTCGTTATATCCTATTTATGTGTTTACATTTTTTGTTTACATTTGCTCAACACGGTTTCATATTATATTTTCCTTGTGTGTTTATATTTTTTTGTTTACATTTGCTCGTTGTGACTTCCATGTCGCTAAGTTATAGAAATATCAGAAATATATGTGCACACACACACACACACACATACACACGCGCGCGCGCGCGGGGGGGGGGTGCAAGGGGGGCCGAGGGCCCCCCTCCCACAACCACCTCGCCGGTAGTCAAGGTGGATCTCGCTTTACAACTTACAGCATATATCCATTGTGATTGAACTCTTCGCAATGCATCCCCTACCGGCTGGGTGGTTGCGGGAGGGGGGCCGAAGGCCCCCCCTTGCACCCCCCGCGCGTGTGTGGGTGTGTATGTGTCTATATTTCTTCTTAAACATACATGATGTGGTAAAATTATATTGTATTCTTGAAACTTTTTTTGTTAATAACTATTTAATAAATATCAATAAGCGGCTAAAACCTTCTGAAAATTATTCAGAAAGATGGCCTCAGGAAATCTAAACAGAAAAATATAAACATATTTAGAAAGTAACGAAAAGATGATACAAGTAAGTATAAAATTTCAAAATTGCATATCTCAGGAACGAAGAGAGAGCGCCACAAAATTCAAACGGTGTATTACTTAGGAATGTATCCTCTACAACATATGTATGTGAAAATAAAAATTTTTCGAGCTGTGTGACGTAAAGTAAACATTTACCATAATTATTACACAAAGTATTAAGTATGTATTCCTTATATTAATATTATTATAAGATGAATATATTTTATTAAGATTAAAACAATTTTAATAATAATTTTTTTCATTTAATTTTATTTTGCTTTTATTTTTAGTAATATAAGCGCTAAAATTTTATTGAAATTTTATTGAAATTTTAACATTTCTTTTCTTTACAAAAGACAAATTTTTTTGTCAGATGTTTGATCATAAAAAATTAGATATCAAGCGATGCGGTAGCGTCGCGACGCCAAGTACATAAAAAACTGATAAAAAATTGGATCCGAGCATTGAGAGTTCTGAAATATTTCAGAAACTAAAGCCGTAATTAAAAATCTAACGGCATTTTTCTTATATAATGTGAATACAAGCTTTCGATTGCGGCCAGTTTGAATAAAATCGGTGCAGTCAATCCCGAGAAATGATAATCGCATGTCAGAATTGTGACATTTTTCATTTTCATTCATAAGGTTCAGACTCATGAACGTATCTTCACACGCACACATTCAAAGCGATTTTGTTCCTCAAGCTGCGTTCATACCGCGCATATATGATTATTCGCTTTAGTGTGCAAAAATGCTTTAAGAAACAAAACCATTTATGTACATGTGTGTGGATACGTGTGATATGTGTATATGTGTGTGTGTGTACGTGTGAGAGATTAATTTATCGCATAACAATTTTCAAAAACCTCTTGGGCGTAAAATCTAATCTATCTCGAAAACGGTATCACAAAAATATAAAAACTGTGCCGTTAGATAAGACTTCTAAGGAGACTAATTTATCGTATTATAACAATATTCAAAAACCATCCTTTGGGAGTGAACTCTAATATCTAGAAAATGAAACCTTGTAAAAATACGCGACCTACCCTTAGTAAAGATTTTTAAAAATGCGTACATATTTTTTGCAGATATAATATAAATTTTTACAAAAAGGTGGTGATATCCCTCTAGAAACAACCTTATAACGGTAAAATAAAATACGTCAAGTATATAAAATATATCTTTAAAAAATCTAACATATATTTTCTGTAGAAATAATATTTTTTACAAAAAGCAGTGAGATCCCCTAAGAAAAACCTTATAAAGGTAAAAAAATACGCCAAGTACATAAAAAAAATCAAAAAATCTAAAAGAGTGATAAAAATAAAATATTTAAAAACCGATATGAGATCAATACTATTAGCCAAGTACAATAAATTATGTGATATTAATTCGTAATCGATACTAAATGAGTTAAGATTACTTTAATTCCTAAAGCATTTTTTATATGATGTATATAATTTAAAAAAGTTTTACACAAATTCTAAATCGCATAAATGACCTTCAGGTCGAAGTAAGATATGAAAACTTGGCGTGCCCCCCCTCCCGCTCCGTCGTTTACATATCTTAAATAAAATAAAAAATTTGATTATACAATATACATATATACAATATATATTTGTTAATCCTTTCATTTAGTAAGTACAATTTACATTTTTATAAAATAAGCTTTAGACTACGAATGTGCAACAGGCAGCCTGTGGGTCAGAAACGACCTGCGAAGCTTTTTTTCAGTCCGACTTACAACAATTAAACTTTACTTGCAGAGAAAATAAAAAAAACTCATAAAAAAAGAGACTTTGCCTAATCTCTATGTGATGATTTCCAGGTAATACAGAGGAGACAAGATATATAAGTTCGAAATTTAGCTACGCGCGTGCGCGGTCCGTAGTGTAATTTTAAATTTTACATTGGGCCCATCAAAAATCTAGCTTTTTCCTGTTTTAAACTATATGATTTAAATACGGGGCACGCCAAGTTTTCATATCTTACTTCGACCTGAAGGTCATTTATGCGATTTAGAATTTGTGTAAAACTTTTTTAAATTATATACATCATATAAAAAATGCTTTAGGAATTAAAGTAATCTTAACTCATTTAGTATCGATTACGAATTAATATCACATAATTTATTGTACTTGGCTAATAGTATTGATCTCATATCGGTTTTTAAATATTTTATTTTTATCACTCTTTTAGATTTTTTGATTTTTTTTATGTATTTGGCGTATTTTTTTACCTTTATAAGGTTTTTTTAAGGGATAGATACTCTTTTGAAAATTAGATAGATACTTGACTAGATATTTTGATAAAATATAAATGCAAGAAATAAATTTTAATTAAATAGTATAAATGATTTATAAAGTATAAAAATAAAGTATAAATATAAATATTAATATAAATATTATATGTATTAAACATTAATAAATATAAATATAAATATAAATATTTATTTGATTATGAAATTCCGATATTCTTGGTATCTTTTTCTTTACAATAAAATTATCTATACAATTATCTATACAACTTCAAATTTGATTTAAAAATCTTGAATAAATATTTTTGTCAGATATTCAGATTGAATCGGATTATATTTGTCATCAAATATTTTTAGAGATAAAAGATTATAAATTTCAGCTGTCAGATATTTTTGGCGATAAAAGACTATAAATTTTTGTTGTGTAGATATATATATTTTACTACATATAAAATTCTAACAATTTTATGTTTTTTAATTATAATAAAATTGACTATTATTATCTTTAATAAGTTTATTATTCTTTAATAAGTATTTTTATTATTTAATCAATTATTATATATATAATAGTTGATAAAAATATATGTATTTGTTGATATATATATATATATATATATATATATATATATATATATATTGTAAATATATATAATATTATAAATATACATATATACATATATACAATGACTTACATATTTGGAACATATATGTGTAGGTAGTTCGCGACCAATCGTTATCGATCACGCGCGAATGATGGCTTTAGAGTGGTTGACCTAGGAAAATGTTTGTTTAAAAACCATATTTCTCCGTTCGCCGCCAATGAAACCGCAGGTGCGGGTATGCAATCCCATAGATTTTTCTTCTTCGTACGAACCGACTTGCCGTTCTCGCGATTTTGCTCGATCTCGTATTTTATCAAACTGTCTTCCTTCCATCCTATATCAAACAAAGTCGGTTTTCCTACTTTTTCTTATTTTATCATTTGGATGTAACTTTATGCGTTTGTATAAGTTTTGATATAAACGATTCTATTAAAAAATATCTCTCAGTATAAAATTTGATGTATTTATTTCGTAAATAAGAGCATTTTTCTTGCAATTTTATATAATAAAAGTGATAAATGCTTATACAATATAATTTATATATAAATGCTTACAATATAGTTTATATATAAGAGAAATTACTCGCGATACAAAATTCTCAATGATTTAATAAAGAGGATCAGAATAAATAGCTAAGTGTTTTTTTTTAAATATTGATATTCGTAAAGTCCATCCATAAGATACTATCTGTCGAATTTATTGACAACATGTCAGTTTAAGTTTAAATTTATTCTCTCGTAATGCAAAAATTTGTTAAATGGAATAAAAAAGAAAAAAATTTATTGATAAAAAAATAAAATATACACATATATACATATACATATACATAAATATGTGTACTTATTTAATGTATATTTAATAATGTTAATTATACATGTAATATATATTATATATTATATATGTATATATATATATATATATATATATATATATATTTATATATATATTTAATGTATATTTAATAATGTTAATTAAATAAAGATATAAAACTAACGTATAATGTGAAAGAAAATATAAAATAAATAAGTAAGTAAAGAAAAATACAAAGAAAAATAAGTTTATTGAGATGAAGAAAAAAGAATAAAAAAAAAAAATATATATATATATAATATAAAGTGATCAAAATTATAAGACAGAAATGGGATATGAAACGGCGATGTTATATAAATGTGCATGGGATAAAACGAAAAAAAAAAAGAGTAAAAACTAGATAAAAGTTCCACCTCTTTCCCTCAAGTTTTTTGCGAGTGATAGTTAGATCGCGTTTGTATCAATCAAGAGACATGAAAAATGAATTCAAAGAGTGGCGCACGCGACGTTTTAAACGGTGATTCATAGGAAATCGCGCGGGAGCGGTAAAAGGTGGAAGAAGCGGGGGGCGGGATAAGAAGGGGAATGCGCAGCCGATTCGACGTATATTAATCGGATTTGCGTCGTCGCGGATTTTCACGTGCGCTCGTTGCGTTCGCCATTTTTCATTCGGCCGTTGATGAAAATGTTGCTCGTTTTACTTCCATTTTCCGATAGTTACGTCTCGACATGCCGTCAAATAAAATGTGTGTTGCCATATGTCGTAAAAAAAAAAAAAGAAATTATATTTCCCTAACTCATTAATAATTGAAAAATATTTCGAAGAGTAACACACGAATATAAAGTAATTTCGTATAATAAATATTCTTCGTTCAAATTATTTACATTCCAAATGTACCAAACCTTCAACAGGCGTTTTATGAAGCATCACGTGTTGTTTCATTTCGTTCCTCTTTTTTACGTATTTGCTTCGAGAAATTTATAGATAAAGTATGACTCGTACTAGATCCAGGACATTTTATATTCTCTGTCGCCGACTGCATCTTCGCGGGAGCATTCCAGTATATCTTCTCGGGTTACCGGGTAGATCTTCATTCTGAATCTTTCGAGTTTCTTTATACTAGTCTTTCCGGAGCGTGCTTTTGACTATTCTCTATTTTGTGCTTTTATACTTCGTTATTTGTAAATTTTTTATGTGAGAATTCATTGATCTGAGCGAGATTTACTGAAGCTGTTACAAAAATTTAACTCATCTAATAGATGAAAAGAGGAGCCTTTGAGGCCAAGAAGCGCGTAATCTGATGGACAGAGTTAAATACTGGTTCTAGAAATAACGCTTTTCCTAAAAACCTCTTTCTTCAGTTTGCTAGTTTTTTTTAGTAAACTTTTAAAAAGATTTAATTTACAACTTCTGTAAAATTTGATATTTTTAGTTGAGATTATTTTCTAAAAAAATAAATTATTAAAGAAATATCTTTCATGAAAGAGATATGGTATTTGAAACTACAAAAATATTAATATATTTTATATCATAGAATAATAATTATATAATATTAATACGAGTAGATTTTATATCATAGAATAATATTTTTATTAAAATTCTTTTCAAGGAAACTTTCTATTAAAGACACTCTATTAAAATTGTAGAAAATAAGATAACGTTTTTCCTGATTTTTCTTTTTATTTCCTCGTGTATTTCTTTTGCGGCAACGTTTGTAAAAAAATAATGATACGTAGCTGGGAAATTTTCTTGCAAAATTAAATTCAGTTTCGTGAGCAAAGTTTCCAGTCAAGACGAGGAGGAAAAATTCGCCCGATAGGAAACGCATTTCGCAGCATGACAAGAACAGTTTCGGGGCTAGGCAAATACCTGGCCAGCTTGCCAGAAGGAGATCTCCCGACGGAGGTCTATCTGAAACTTTAAGGCAGGAATATGGAAACGTGCGGAACTTTGAACTCGTATGATTCGTCTAATGTTCGTGACGTTATTTTGCTATTTATACGAAAGAAAATTTATTTCATATGTATCTTTCTTTCTCTTGGTCTTCGATATACGTATCAATACACATACTTTGGAGACATATAGTTGGATGAGATAATTAGATTTATTGAATGATAAAATTTTTCGAATTTTTCGAATTTTTCTTTAATGTTAGAAATCATATAAAGAAAAAAAGAGATGAAATAATGACCTTAAAGTTTGTCGATTTTCCTTAATCTTTATGATGACGTAAAAAATAATGATCTATTTTTTCAAATTCACTATAATCTGGCTTATCATGTGTAAAAATTGAAAAATTGACAAATAATTGAAACTTTAATAATAATTAGAATTTTTATATATGAAAACAAATTTTTTAAATTATACTTTCTCTCTTTTGACTTTTAATATAAATATCAATACTCTAGTGAAATATAGTTAAACAATTAGACAATTTATATAGCAAAAGAGGTACAGTTGAATGATAAAATCGATTTTTCTGTCATGAAATTATAGGGAAAAGAGAAATACAGAAAATAACGACTTTAAGATTTGTTGATTTTTCTTGATTTATACGATGACATAAAAATATAAATGATCTATTATTTCTCTGCATAATGATAAATATTAAGCAAAAATATCAGTAATTACATAAACACATGCGTATGTTCGCACGCATATACTCTCTTTTTCACTTTCTTTTTTTATTTTTAAATAGCATTTTTTCATTTTATTTGTCAGACAAGTCTTTTTTATAAGATAAAATGAATGGTGATAATATGTGCACATGTTTGCCATGCGACTTGTACGCAACAAAGCCTGAGGAAAAAAAATGACAGTGTATTATTTTCTTCTTGTTGATATTATATTCTGCGCAACCATTTTTCTCTGCATGCATACTTTAGGCTTCTGTATTTTTCAAATATAACTAACTCGGGGAGTATGTAGAAAAAAAGCTGTTTTCGAGTGCTCATATAAAGAAAAAACAAAGAGAAAAAGAAAGAGAGAGCAAGAGAGGGTTAGAGAGGGGGGGGGGGAGAGGGGAGAGAGAGGGAGAGAGAGAGAGAAAGGATGAGGAAGAGAGTTCATTTGCATCGAAATCGCGAATTATAAATTGCAAGGAAATTTTAATTAACTCCGAAGTCGAAACCCAGAATACCTTCGTCGCGTTATATCGAGAGAATTTATCGACGCGTGCGGTTCTATACGACGTCTGTAATGGGAATAATCGATTTATCTCGTGATGCGATGAAGCGAATTATGCATATCATGATTTCGCATTTTATCAACACGATCGATGTCTTTAAATGCATTCATATGCAGGCAAAAGATGAAGAAACGGTAAAATTTTTTTATAATTATTTTATACTTTAATTAACTATTATATGTAATGTCTAATTGGTATAAAAGAAATAAGATTTTAATAAATCTATATAAAATTAATAATTAACTCTGTGCACTCCGGCTAATTTTGTTATATGACCTACCAGCAGCTTCAAGACATTTTTGTAATACTTTGGAATATAAATAACTTTATTATAAATCAACTGCTGTGTTTGTTACATTGTTTCTATATATGTCAAAATTAAAGTCATCTTCACTGTCCAAAAATGCAAAATCTTTAGAATATTTTTCTTTTTCCATTTTTTTTAGTTGTAGTACAAAATATGTATGTCGCCATAGCAGCGTCTCTAGAATTATGGTACAAAATATGTATAACGTAGCAGCGCCCATGAGGCAAAGGGTTAATAACTAAGCAAATAAATAAATATATAGGGTCATACAATAAAATGACACATGGAAGAGTTACGTACAACACATACACTTAATAATTAGAATTCAATATACATACACACATACATTCATGCAAACATGTATGAATTTATGACAAATACATAATTTTAATTAATATGAGATAAATATGATTTTTTATTATAAAATTATTCGAAAATACATAATATATTGATTTATAAAATAAAAAAATATATATTTTTAATTCTTTATTAAATTAAAGGTAGTAACAAGTGAATTCTTTTATTAAAACAAAACTAAATAATATGATAAACGTTTTCTTTTATTAAAATATTAAAATATAAACAATTAATTAAAAAACAATCTAATTTGAGGAATTGTTGAATTCTATTAATAAATTACACAAAATTAATTTATTACATATTTATGGATATTAACTGTGTTAAAAAATAAACATGCGTTTATCGTATTCTTCTATGCGAATACTTCGTAAGAGTAAAGTTTTACCTGTTCTGTTGCTAACGAGCAAACATTAATTAAACGTACGAATTTCGCAGCAAAACGTTAATTGCATTAGTCTTTGATATAACTCGCATTGTCTATTTTATGCGGTCTCCGATCTCATAAGTTCATTATGATGTCGTTGTTTCTCTCTCTCTCTGTCTTTCCCTCTGTCTCTCTCTCTCTCTCTTTCTCTTTCTTTGTCTCTGTCTTTTAATCGAAAGAGCAAGGAAGAAGTTCCTTACGAATGGAATAAACTTTTGCGTCGTCTCTTTTTTGGTATTCGGAAGGAATCCGCGAATCCTTTGTTGCGGATTTAATCCTGGCAACATTTATACATCTCTATCTATACAGAAATCAACGGCGACTATGTGTAATACGTACTCAAAGATTTCTCACAATCAACGTCCTCATTTTCCTCTGTACCTTTATAGTTTCTTAGCTTGTCTCCGTTCCTTTACGGAGTTTTGATTATCTTCGCTTTTGTTCTTTATTGCGAAAATTTCTTCACTGAGTTTGAACAAGCCAGTGAACTGTGGAAAACTGCGTTTAGATCATTGTAGACGATAAACTTATATTTCGTAAAATCCCCTGGAGAATAATTCACGTGCGATTGTTACATACTTATTATTAATGGGTATAATTAATATATGGGTATAATTAATATGGTATAATTAATTTGATCAACGCGTTTATATGGAGAATATCTCGATAAAATTGGCGGTCAAAAAGCATGGATATTTTTTAAAAATCTATATTATAAATGTAAATATATTTTATATCCAAATATACATACACACACATATATATATATATATATATATATATATATATATATATATATATATATATATCGATAGGGTGTTCATTTTAAAACCTTTCACCCATTTATTTCACGATTGACTATTTTTTGCGAAAGAAAAATGCCAAAAGACGTCAATTTTGTTTTCGAGGGAGACATTTAAATAGGGGTTAAGTGGTATATCATTTTAAAAGTTTTTTGATTATCTGTACAACTCTCTTTCTTTTTTTTATTTAAGTGAATATTTTTCGAGAAATCGCATTTGGAAGTTTTAGGTATCAAAAAAGTTTTACCTGCAAAGATACAATTTAGAGTAGAGTTTATTTATTTATCATTTATTATAACAAATGTCAAAATGTTCTTCATTGTTTTCTGAACAATATAATATAAACGATTCTCAAATTCTGAACGAACATTTTGAAAAATTTCTACAGGAATGCCGTTCACATGCAGAATCACAGAACCGCGTACATGTGCTGAGCAAAATTTTATGTATAAAAACTTGTGTAAAAGTTTATATTATTTATGTTGTTGTATAAATTTTTCTAAATTTGTTAATATAAATATTTTTATTTACTAAATAAAATTCTTTAGATCATATGTAATATAGTATGATTTCTTTCTGATTTAACTTACAAATACATATTTTAAATTTTTTCAAAAAACCAATAATTTTGACAAAATCAATAATCTTGACAATATCAATCTTAATATTGTTTTGATAACTAATTAAAAATATTAAATATTAAAAATTTTATCTCGATTTTATCTCGTATTTCGAGACAAAACAAGATTATCAAATTAGTTTTGGTATCTCGCGCAATCTTAGCAGATACCTGAAAATAAAATTTTTATCTAAATAAGTTTCTTATGTTTATTTAAAAAAAAATAATTATAATGTATACTATTTAAAAATTATTTGTATACTATTTGTAATATTATTTAAAGAAATTATAGTATACTATTTAATGAAATAAAAAAATACATTAACTTATATTATACTTCAGATAAACATTATATACATATATACATACATACATACATATATATATATATATGTGTGTGTGTGTGCGTGTGTGTGTGTGTGTACATTTTTCTGTGCTAACTCAACTGATCCCTCTCGCCGGTTTACCTAACTAAAACACTCTCGAGTATTAAATGCACTGCTGGGGGTCCACTAAAGAAACACCATTGCAATACATATATAAGATAAATTCAAGCCGGCACAGCACTCTCGACCTGGATGACACTCGAATTCGGCCAGAAATTCGGCGCCATATGGCCGCCACTGATTCTTCGTTTGACATCTGTGTTGGTACAACAATGGTTTCGACCAGTGGACCACGAACGTTCGCTACTTGACTTTTATAATACAATTACGATCTCTCCCTCTCTTTCTCTCTTTTTCTCCCCCTTTTGCGATGTTTTACTCTGTCCGTTCTTAGTTCCAAGCCAATTCAAGCTACGTTTTACTTCGGTCAGCTGAATATTTGATTCGAGTACCATTAAAGTACTCATCTCTATCTTTTTTATGAGAATGATCTACACATAATTCAACATTAATTAAACGGTCCGATTTAAATTTTGTGTTGTACAAGAGATGTCTCAGATTTAAAAAGCTATTTCTACTTTTTTAAAGAAATTTTATTATCTTAGGAATTTGAAATGTTATAAAGTCAATATGTGGATAGATAAGTTTCAGCGAGATGAAGACGATGGGAATGGCAATAATTATTCTTGTTGGGTGGAAATACATAAATAGTGTATTCTAAAACTTTTTCAATATTTCTCAATATTGGTGCACACTAACGGTGTAACGTTCACAGTAGCCATGAGTTCTTTGTTTTACGATCAATACTGCCAATAGATCAATGTTACCAATCGCTTATAGATGGCGCCGCTGCATAACCGTTGCTAATTTACAATTAGGACTAAAACATTAGATATTAATGATTTTCAGATGAATCTATAAAAATAATAGAAAAAAATAAATTAAGTTAAGAAATAGATTTAAATATATTTATATAAAGATTTATATATATAGCAATGCTCTCATATACAGAATGATTTTCAGATAAATCTATAAAATCAATAGAAAAAAATAAATTAAGTTAAGAAATAGATTTAAATATATTTATATAAAGATTTATATATATAGCAATGCTCTCATATACAGAATATTTTACATGAAGATACAAAATACTTTTTCCGAAACTTGACATCGTACAAAAATGTTTCAGACAATATTTATAAGAGAGAATAGTTGAGAGAAAAAATGTTGACAATTTTGAATTTTAACTAAGGTCATTTTTCAAAATTATATAAAGATCAGCTTATTTTTTTTTCAAATATAACCATCCTAATTTTTTTACACAATTCGTGTAAAATTCGTGTCGATTCCTCGCCATATTTGAACGTACAAAGTTATAAGGAAATAATCAAAAGTTGAATAGTTTACGAAATATTCCATAGCTTATGTAAAATTAAATTATATATAAAATATTTCATAAACTCTCCAATTCTTGATCATCCTACTTTTCAATTTTTTAACACCGCACACTGGGAGGAATCGATTTGTATAAAAAAATTAGAATATTTCATTTCAAAAATTAGATTCACATTCATCTTGAAAAATAACTTTAAAAATTTAGTTAAAATTCAAGATTATCAACTCTCTCAAAAACTTATAAATTTTGTCTAAAACTTTTTTTTTTGCATGATGTCAAATTTCAGAGAAAACATCTTGTAATGCTTTATGTAAAATACTCTGTATCTGAAGCCTTCATATAAGTTTTCTGAGGAATCTGTTATTTCCTACGATCCCTTGTATAACATATATATCGTAGATATTTCGAATTTTATCCAGCATCAAATATTATATAGATTTGAACCCCACTTGACTGCGGCTGGTCACGTTAAGCAACGGCTGTCCGACGGAAGTTCCAAGTCCGAAGTTACTGAGAATTCCACGTAGAACCGGTATTCTATCGGAGACGATCGTAGTTGTAACTTGGCATCGAAATTTCTCGCGACGCCGAGAGAGAGATCGATCGTACTACTCGGCCGCTTTCTCGTTACATGTTACATAAGCTAAACCTCTCCGCAAAATTACTAGCAAACTCGCAACATCGGATTACTACCGGGCAAATTCCGTCAAAACTTAGCGGCTGAAATCGAATATGTAAGTCTGCGTTCACGATTTCGCAATTCTGCGACTTCTGGACTATAACAAGCGAATGCCTGGCGTTGCAAATTATCGTAGATATCTTTGATAAGCGGAATAAAATAATAAAAACACGTATTCATGTCGAAACGATATGATGATGATTATGAATATAAAAGGATAATTTTTATCTATGAGAAAAATCTCTCTCTCTCTCTCTCTCTTTCGATTAATTTAATAGGTCCTACTTTTTCAAAAAAGATTTATATAATAAAATATTGCACATCGAGGATTATTTAATATTTAAAAAACTATATATTAGAATTTTTTTGTATAAAATAAACATTGCACACGAATAAATTAATAAAATGAATTAGTTAACATTTAAAATAAATACATGATACTAATAATAATTATCGATAAATATGATTTTTAATATATGTATACACACAGATGTGCGTGTATATATATTAAATTATTAGTCTTTTTTTCTGAAATACTAAAATTCTATTTTTTGATATTTTAATAGTTTAATGGTTTAGCGTATTTTATATAAAAAATAGTGAAGGAGGAAGTCTTTTCTCTTTCCTTCAATAATTATTGAATGCTTATAGGCGCATCAGAAGGAACGTCTTTTTTATTTTCTGTTTGTTTTTATGTATCAATTTTCTTCTATAATTATTTTACATATACGATAACAACGATACAATTATAAATGTGATAACTTTTTGTGAAAAAATTAATTAAAACAGAATTGTTTAATGCAAAGGTTTATTTTCAGGAAAATTTAAAATTTTAAAGCTTTAAAAATTAGAAAATTTGATATCACATCTTTTTAAATTTGAATGATTTTTAATCATCTTATGTTATATATTGTTGAATTTATCTTGACTGTTCCTAATAAATATTATTAGTAATACTACTAATAATTAAAATATTAAAACTATGCAATATATATATATATATATATATATATATATATATATATATATATATATATATATATATACACACACACACACACACACACACTATACAATCATACTCATATCGTATATCTTCTTAAAAAAATATAGTTGAAAATTTAAAATGCTTGAAATTATATTTTTTATATTTATTATTTAAATTATAATTTAATACATAAAAATATCTTAGATTGTTTTACTAAATGATGTTCTTATTTATTAACAAATAGATTATTAATTGTTATTAAGCTGCATTCAACGTTATATAGAATCATTAGAAATTATTTAAGCTTGAGAAAATGCGTAAATATTTAAATATTATTTTTATATTTCTCTCTCGAAGTTTTTCTAAAAACAGAGTTTCATATAAAAAAACTTGTTTTTATATGATTTATTGATTTTTGAACGAGGAATAATAATATTCGTGATTGTATAATGGCTATCAGCATATTTTGTATAAAAATATTAAATATTATTATTATTGGACTTTACGGACAGAGTTTTTAAACTTTCACATCCTCGGTTTCATACAGAGAATTTTTCTTTCATTATTGATACATTATTGAGTAACGGTTATCCTATTGATTTTATTTATTACATTTTTCAAAGACTAAAATATCTCATTTCTAATATTAGTGTCACACAAGTTCCCTCACTCAGTCTCTTCCTTCCTCTACTCCTTATTTCACCATTCTTTTTATTAAAGGGCTTCCAAAAAAATTTGTTTCGACCATACAAAATTACACTGATAGGAGATTGGCATTCACTGTGAATAATAAATTAAATTCTCTCATCAGACTATACAAAGACCCGTTGTTTAAGTTACATCATTTTAATGTGGTTTATAAAATTAGCTGCTTAAATTGTGAGGCCTCTTATGTGGGACAGACCAAAAGAATCGCAAGGATGTGCTCGGCCTGTTTGCTCCAATTTGAGACGCATAAAATTCTTAACTGCTTTCGATCCTGCGATTCGTATGTATTATTTTTTTTCTGTTAATTTACTTCGCTTTACATAATTTCTTTATTCTCAGTGTTTAATCTATTTTCAATAATTTGCAATTTTTGTTTTTGTTCTGTAATTTCATTTGGAGGATGTGTTGCTCTGTCTGTTTTCTCTTTTTACACAGGCAGTTACCTCAGAAAGCTTAGTTTTACATTTACTATTATTCCGAAAGACTGAACCGGCAGGACTTTTATTTTCTTATCTTTCTTCTGATCAACGGGATTAATTCAATTAATAATTTGAAGGGACTTGGGTATCCTAACTATTGGAATTTCTTCGGATTTTTGCTTTCGAGGTGAGTAGCGCGTTTCTTCGACGGATGTTGCGGACAAAAAATAACCGATATTTTCTGTTTATTTGTTCCATATCGATTTTTTGAATTTTATATTTGCGCCCTTATACTTAATTAATTTTTTCCAAATTGTTTCCGTTGCGTTGCGATTTTGAATTCGATCTACTGACACTGTAAATATAGTTTTTTCGTATGTTTTGGCGTGCTCCGAAATCATGTATATTGACAGTTTCTTTTATTCTGTGATTTTACAAGTTTTATAACATCTTTTTGACATTGATAAGGATCCGGAATAGATCGAAATGCGGCGTCATAAATAGATAAAAAATTAGAGTGCTTATTATCATACTTAATGTGTTAATAATTAATAGTTAATTTTTAATAGTTAATAGTTAATAGTTAATTTTTAATTTCGTGTAAATTACACCTTATGCTTGGTCCAAGAAGCCTTTCGTTATTGTTTATTCGATTTTAATCTTACGGATCATTCTCATTGTTTAATTGTATTTAAAAATATTAAAATAAATAATAACAAACATAATACAACATTAAGGTAAATTATTAAAATAAATTACCTTAGTTTGAGATATTTTACTTAACTTAAATAATTTATTTTGATATGTACATATAATTATAGCGAAAATACACATGTATTAACAAGTTTTCTCTGTATTCTTGCAATTTTATAGAATGGATCGAAAGCATCTTGTTCGGATTTGCGAGTTTTAATCCGTTAATCGCGCGCGAAGGAACGAGTTTTCGCATACGATCCGATTTTCGGTTCGGATTCAACCCTGAATTTGTTTCGAGATACTGAAAGGCTCAAGTTGAGGATTTCATATTGCATCACATTTGCGAATACTAACGTATTAATAATCTGCCGTGGATTATGTAATGCTCGTAATAGCAGACTTAGTACTTTGCAGTGAATATGTGAAATTTTCTTGTAAATCTATCAGAAGTACAATAATTGTAGCAAAGAGAAGGTAATTGTAATAAATAATAAGTAATAAAAATATTATATTAAATTATTATAATTATAATAAATAATAATAAAAATAATAATAAAGATAATAATAATAAAAATAATGATTTTTATTGTACTCGACAAGTAAGAGCGCGACTCGCAGCCTGTCTATAATGGGATGTCGAATAAGAAACCGATCAATGGCTAGCGTTTCTTCGAAACGTATGTTATTTCACACGAAATAATCTTCAGAGGAATCGCCTTTCGTTCAAAAATGAAAAAGACACGTGAGAATCCCGGAGACGAAGGATGACGCATTGAAAGGGGAAAGCGAATTGGAAATACAAGCAAACGAGAAGTCGTAGGAATTTCGAATGCGCGAATGCATAAAGAATGGTACGGGAGAAAAGGAGAGAGAGTGAGAAAGGGGGTGGGAGGGAGGGGGAGAAGAGAGATTGAGGGAGGGAGGGAGGGAGGGGAGGAGAGAGAGAGAGAGAGAGAGAGAGAGAGAGAGAGAGAGAGAGAGAGAGAGAGAGAGAGAGAGAGAGAGAGAGAGAGAGAGAGAGAGAGAGAGAGAGAGAGAGAGAGAGAGAGAGAGAGAGAGAGAGAGATTTATAAATTTGTATGATCGAGGATTAAGTTCACATCATGCAGATGCGCAGCGGGACGGAAACAAAGGCGAGAGGGAATCGGATTTTTAACAACTACCCTTAATCGCTGTAATCTATACAGTAGGATGGACAGGCGAATGTAGGATAAAACTCGAAAAAGGAATCAATATTTTGTAGTAACAATTTTGTTTTGGTCAAATTTTAATATTCTTTTTTTGCTATTATTTAAAAGCTCAAAGCTCTTTTAATTTATATATTTTGTCTACATTTTTTTTAGACGTAAAGAAATTAAGTACAAAAGTGTGTATTATTTTATCAGTTAATATATATAATCATAAACACACACACACACACACACACACACACACATACACAATGAAGTATGAAAATATTATCGAATTTGAATTTAAAAAAATAATAGGGTAATATTTAATTTAAAAAAAATAATATCAGGTTCTTTGAATAATATCAAGTTCTTCTGTGTATACATTAACCACCATAAAAACTGTTATTATTTACACCATTTCTCTGAAAATATTTCATCCTTTAATATGATAGATAATATCTTAAATATGTAAATATATGATATAAAAAACAATTAAATTGATAAAAGTTTTGTAAATTTTTGGCAAAAGAAAACTTTTCAGTTTCATTTACAATACAAATTTGTATTGAAAATTCATATTTGTAACATTTTTGCTTTATCAAACCATAATTGCTATATAGCCATAATTGTATGTGCAACATGAAGCAATCTTGTTACAATTGGCGCAAATTTCAGATTAATCTAAATTATGCTATACATACATTACAAATCAGTTAGAATATTGTCATATGGCATATATTGACAATAGATTACCATATAATTAGCAATATGTTATTATGTATTGTTCATATATTATAATGTTTATATTTATAATTATTTTAAACAATAAACTTATGTATATTAAATTATAATAAATTTATGTATAATAAATTTTTATATTATATATATAAACACGTAATTTTAAATTAATTGCAGTTACTTGAATTGTTAACCTTTTTGGAATTCTGAGTCTAAAAATCTAATATTAAACATTAAAACTAACGACAAAAATTCTAAGCTTACACACATTTTTATATAACAAAATAACTTGTAAGAACTTCTTAGTAGTTTCTTTTCGAGTTTTAAGAGAGGCATATTTTATAATCTATCTAATGCTTTTGAATAAATTAGTGGCTGAAAAAACTTTTTACACAATTTTATTATTATATTGAAAACATTGAAGTTTTATTCGCATTGAAGTTACATTTGCAGTTTGTTTCGTTGTGAACCGCATAAATTACATAATTTATTTATTGTCAAGTTATTGATTATGGATTAAGTAGTAAGTATCGACCAATCAAAGAAGAAGCTATTTTACTTACGTTTATGATAGCAAATTTTATTATGATAAAACAAAAACAAATGCAAAAGGGAGAGGGAGGAAGAAAGAGAGAGACAGAGAAAAAGAGAAAGGGAAAGTACAAAAAAATGCCAAGAAATTTTTTCAAAGATGACAATGGCATATAGAAACATTGACATTTAAAGTAATAGATATGTGTATTAAATCGTTGCATTATATAAAGAGTATTGTAACAAAATATATTTTTCGATTTTTTCCCGCACAATCAACAATTCCTCGTCGATCTAAATCATGTTTACCTAGATTTCATGTAACCGGATTTGTATTATACTTCGATACAATCAAATCCCTATCGTAAGAAGATGGAACGATGTTGCACTCGTGACTCGAAAGTGACGTTGAACAACACTCCACGGAGACATCACTACGAGACAGTTCACAAGAACGAATTGCGGAATGGGGGAGTATGTAACCTGAATTCTCGCTGGGGACTCCCGACTATTTGAATGCAGCATATACATACGTACAAATATTGTAAAACTGCTGTCATATGGCAGAATTACATGGGAGAAAATCCAGGCGATTCGCATCGAAAATACGATGCATCCCTTTTACGAATTAGCTAGTAATGTTATAGAGGAAATTTAAAATTTTTTTGCGATTTGAATAAAATTAGGTGATTTTCAAGATCAATCAAGAATTTATTATTAAAATACCAGATTCTCTTAGCATTTACATATATATATGTATATATATTTAAAACTTTTTTTCTCGATTTAAGTAAAATTAGGTGACTTTAACTGAACATTTATTATATTATTTAATGCAAGAATAGATTATTAAATATAAAATTTAATATCTATAAGATCATGACATAGTCTATAACATCATTAAATTTTTCCCCTATGTAATTATTTTATGACCAGTTTTACTTTTTTTACTACACATTAAAATTATAAGAAATATACATCTAACTTTTAAATAGATGGAAAAAGATTATTACTGTAAGAGAATAATATAATATAATATAATATAATATAATATAATATAATATAATATAATATAATATATAATACAGGGTGTCCTAGACCACCCGTACACCCCTTTTCTTTCAAAAACTAAGCATTTTAGAGAAAAACGTTTTCGACAAAAATTGTATGGTTTTGAGGGGAACATAAGATGGTGTCATTGGTTTGACCTTGGATGGCATCGTTAAGGTGAGGTCAAGGACACCTTTAATTTCTTAAATGGAACCACCTATTTTTTATTGCATATTCTTATAGCTTATGTCGAGAGCTTTCCAAAACACTATAATAAAGTATTTTTTCATCGAGTACTTTTCGAGTTATAAGGCTTGAAATAATTTCTTAATTTTACATAAACCATAAGATATCTAGTAAAATATTCATTTTTCGATTATCTTACCTTAATACTTTTATGTACAAAATAATGAGAGGAATCGATTGGTGTAAAGAAAACACATAATTGTTTCGAAAAAAAAAATGTAATTGTTAATTGCAAATTACATTTTTTTTTTTCGAAACAATTATGTGTTTTCTTTACACCAATCGATTCCTCTCATTATTTTGTACATAAAAGTATTAAGGTAAGATAATCGAAAAATGAATATTTTACTAGATATTTTATGGTTTATGTAAAATTAAGAAATTATTTCAAGCCTTATAACTCGAAAAATACTTGATGAAAAAATACTTTATTATAGTGTTTTGGAAAGCTCTCGACATAAGCTATAAGAATATGCAATAAAAAATAGGTGGTTCCATTTAAGAAATTAAAGGTGTCCTTGACCTCACCTTAACGATGCCATCCAAGGTCAAACCAATGATACCATCTTATGTTCCCCTCAAAACCATACAATTTTTGTCGAAAACGTTTTTCTCTAAAATCCTTAGTTTTTGAAAGAAAAGGGGTGTACGGGTGGTCTAAGACACCCTGTATAATACTTAGTATAATATTTATTGTTAATATGATATAATACAATACTTGATATAAATAATATTTCATACTTGAAGAAAATAAATGTTCGCACACAAAATGCAGTTCTACTCGGATAGAGTAAGAAAAAGACTACCAACGGTCGTGTTTAAGTATTACAAGTAGCTGGACTATAAATTTTTGATTCGCTTGACACGATATTTCGGTACTGTAGAACATAGATCGCACGAATATATTAAGCAGGCCGTACACGCGAAAATCGTGTTAACTATCGTGCGATAAATTCCGGTGGCGGCCGGGCGGGCGGATGTGTAAAACGGGGGAACGGGGGAGTAGTAGCTATACGATTATAAATTACCGGCTCGCCGGCGCGGCGATCTCTTTCTGCTAACGAATCGCACGTAATTTGCACCGTCCGTCCCGCGTGCCAAGCGGCGTTGATACTTTTGAATAATGAAGCATGCATCGACTCGAGAGAGGAAAAGCACAGCGGTGCTGTCTAGGCGGATGAAACTTGAATTCCCCTCCTGAGAGTATGAAATATTCAAATACATCCACGTATATAGTCTTTCAAATCGATGCCCCTTATTATTAATGCACATTATTTGGTGGTCCTGCGTAAAATATCCTAAATATATTCTAAATTGCACGAATTGCAAGGTTCCTTTGATCAGATTTCGGAAAAAAATTGTTGCGCGTAGCAGTGAGTGTTTTTACACACTTTGCTCTGAGCTGGCTGTTAAAATAAATGATTCATTTAATGTGCGAAAAAATATATACAAAGTTTCTCGACCTACTTATTTAATACAAACTCAAAAATATTTCCCAAGGATTGAACGTCCGTTCTCTCGCACTTCTGAACGATTTTTGCGAGGAGTAGGACTGCCATTTGTCATGTTTCCAACATCATTTTACTTGGATGTGCTATGTACGTTTAACACGTTTAACGAGAGAATTAAGTAAGACGTTACACGACAGCGTGAGAGCCGAGGGGATATACGAGCGAACGTTCATTCATCGTTGTCATCGTCGTCGTTACGTTGATCCTGGCGTGTCGAATTCTTCCACAGGCTGATTGGAATGAAAATTGATTCGTTCCGTCTAGTTTTGAGTTCTAGGGCTCTCTGGATCGGCAGTTTTCCAAGTGAGGGATTATTTTGGAGAAGAACATCAAAGAAAGGAAAATAATATCGGAATAATTTTTTTAGATAAGTTATATAAAATGACATATTTTATATGTTATTGATTATTATTATTATTATTAATTATTATTATTTCTTGTTTCGTATGAGCTCGCTGGTGTTTCTCAAATGATTCTTTGAAAGGATAGCAATTTAAAAATATCGTTAAGTACCGTCGTATGTGATTCCAATATTTGCATGGTACTCGGCGGATTTCGGGCTGAGTATTGTGAGTCAATCTTGTCGAGAGAGTTCAATCTATCTTACGAGAGGCTGATCGATGTCTGAAATCAGAATTCTACAGAGCTCACGATATACGGCGTCGCTTTAAGGAGGGCTTCATGATCAAACAACCGCAAGATTAAACTTGTATCGTAATTTAACTATCTATTACGTGATATATTTGCTCGCTAACAAATTACGCATATATGCACCGATTCACTCGAGAAATGTAATTATAACACATGATTACGTTATAAGGAAAGGCAATACAATTCTACAATGTTCGTAGAAGAAGTTTTTTCAAAAAACGCAAAATTTTATTGAAAGCTTGATTGTGAAAAGAGATTAATTATTAATCATTTAATTCATATTCGGATAATTTGAAATAAATTTAGCTATAATATGCGTCGTATTGAATTTGTAAATTAAAATTTTAGTGAATTTTAAATTAGAGTTTTGTAAATTAAAAATTTTCTTGGTACTTTGCAGCGTAATTAAATGTCAAAATAATTTATCGAGTTAAATTTTTTTCACACCTTTTTTCACATCTAGCTACAAGGAGAATATTACACGGAATGCTTTAGCATTTAAATACTCTAAATTGATTTTAAATTAGATTAAATTGAATTTTATTTTATTTCATATTAATATTTAAATATTTGAGTAATGCAAGTCGATTGAAATTAAATTGAGTTTAATTTTAATACATATTGCGGAATATGATATTGAAAATGTGGTGATTACGTCTCAAGTTTGTTCTACTCACGGATTTCATATTTACATTTCGCTTATACAGATGGTGCATTAACCCTCGCCACATTATGAAAGCATCTCTTCTAGGGCGACTGCAAATTAATTTCAATTACCATCGAGAACAGGCTTTGATATGATAACAACTAAAGCGAATCATCATGGTGATGCATCATGCTACTATTCTAAGCTCCTAAGAAAAGCAAACAGCATCTGTGATCTTTTCATACATGTTTTTTCAAAAATGTTTTATATTATTTCATAAGAACCAATTGCAATTTATAATAATTTGTAACAGCAAATAAGAGACGATTGATGAATGATTATGGAAAATAATTGCAACACAATTTTTAATATTAATTGTATTAATAATTTTTTTATTTACAAATTATTTTATTGTACAAGAAGAAAGGAAAGATAAGGATAGAAAAATTTATAAAATATAATACTGTAAAATTTAATAATATAAATATAATATAAATATAATAAAATCCATAAAATATATAATAACTATTAAAATTATATTAATTTTTTAATACGTAATATTTTATATATATGCGCGCGAAAGAAAATTAATTTCATAAATATAACTCTATTCTTTTAAAATCATGTATCTTTCAACAAATCTAACGCAAGAATATAAAAATCGTATCTCTACATAAGACTCTAGTAATAAATATCAATAATATGCATATTACTCTTGGTCTCGCGCTAAAACATCTCTCGCGAAATTGATACTCGACGCACTTATTATACTTTCACATGCCTATCTGCAAAACGCGAAACATCGTCGAGTCGAGTGTGAGACCGCAGCGCGGGGTCCGTATATCTTTCTGGGACATTAACGTGTCGCTCTCGCGCAAGATGTAAATATCGCAATCACGAGCACGCGCACAACACGGGAAACTTAACGGGGTAGCCCTCCGAAATACGTCGCACTCCGACACGCCCGAATAGTCGACGCGCGGCGAATCCGCGGAGCACATAAATGCATTATTCAGGGAGAGAGGCAATGCAGGGTGGCGGTGTACTCTACCGCATTTGCGTTACTTCCAGAAGATTAAACTTGCATGCGAGCGAGCTATGAAGTATAGTCGCAGACGGCACGGCCGACATGCGACTTGCTCTCGGACAATGCGCCGGTCCGCTTTCGGACGCGCAATCTTTTTTTCCTCTCATTCTTACAACAGAGGGAGAGAGCGAGAGAGCGAGAGCGAGAGCGAGAGCGAGAGCGAGAGAGAGAGAGAGAGAGAGAGAGAGAGAGAGAGAGAGAGAGAGAGAGAGAGAGAGAGAGAGAGAGAGAGAGAGAGAGAGAGAGAGAGAGAGAGAGAGAGAGAGAGAGAGAGAGAGAGAGAGAGAGAGAGAGAGAGAGAGAGAGAGAGAGAGAGAGAGAGAGAGAGAGAGAGAGAGAGAGAGAGAGAGAGAGAGAGAGAGAGAGAGAGAGAGAGAGAGAGAGCGTGACTTAAGAGGGAAAATGTTGGGGAGCAAATTTCGATTTTATTACCCCGAGAAGAGTCGTTACGTTGTGATACTGTGTTTAAGGGAGGAGAGAAACATTCTTCATATTAATCTTTTTTTAAGTCAAATTAAAAGATACTAAACAATATATTAAAAGAATTTACAGGAAATTTTTTCGAAGATTATTATTATATGATAAATTTATAACACAGAAAGGTTAGGGTTGGAAAGATTAGAGAGGTACTAATTTAGAATAAAGAATATAGGATGATTCAGCTCACCCGAAGCAATGATTTTTTCTTAAAAATGTGATGTCACAGAAAATTGGAAAAAAAATTTCAGTACAATAGACACCTAAATTAATCATTGCTGATGGTTCCATCTTTCGGGACAGACTAGAAGTAGGATCTACTGGGATCAGTTTTAAAATTTCAAATAGGAAATAATAAGTCGAGTGGATGAGTATCGTTGAGCTTTAGGAAGGAAGCAACTTTTATCAAAACTTTATTCAATTATCTTTTTCAGAAAAATGTTTCGAGAAAAACGTTTGAATATATGAATACCTGCAATAATTTAATACCTTGATACACACTTTAACAGCTCGGCTGTTTTGATAACATTCACCCAACATCATAAGCATATCAAAATCTTTCTCATTTAAAAACATGTTTCCTTTGCTCGGAACAAATTCAAATTGAATGATAAATGATAAATTTCTATTTGCATCAATTCTTTTGACATTACAGTGTCAATAACAAGCCAGAATCATTACGGTGTTAATGATTAGAACTAGTGCGGAAACTTCTCGAGCACTTGTAAATTATTGCAGGCATCCACACATTCAAACATTTTTCTTGGAATCTGTAAGAGAAAATTGAATTTTTAATAAAAGTTGTTTCTTCTTTAAAACCCTACCCAACGATATCCCACTTGACCCATATTCCTATTTGAAATTTTAAAACTGATCCCAGTTACACATACTTCTGGTCTGTCTAAAAGAACCATTACCAATGACTAGTTTAGGTATCCATTAGTAATGAAATTTTTTTTCTAATTTCCTGCGATGTCATATTTTTGAAAAGAAAAACGACTAGCATGAATGGTTTTAATCACTTTATATAGGAAGAAAATGCGACATCTTGATAATTTTGTAACAAAATTAAAATTATCATGTCAAAAGAGAATCTAATCACTAATATTATATATATATATATATTATAGTTCAGTAAATCATGGCATTAACTTATAGTTTACAGATCACTTTTTTTTATATATTGTAGGTGCATTACTAATACCCGAGAAAAAATGGACTTATGTAAGATTTATAATTATATAAGATCATATCATATAATTATTACATAATCATATATAATTAATTATTAATTATATAATTCGGTTAGATCTAATTATATATGAGAACAGATCTGGTTAAATATGATTATATAAAGATAAAATTATATGTAGTTATATAAAATTATATATGTCATCAGATCTTTTCACATTTAATTATGTATATTTACATCTGACAATATTATACCCATTTTTTCTCGGGTAATATATGCACTTTAAATTACGTGTTGCTTCCCTTTGGTTTTTGAGATATGCGACTTTGAAATGTCACAATTTTCGTACTTAATTGTATTATCTTTTCGTTATATCCTACTTGTAAATGATGATGATTTGTGAAATAAATATAATTTAATAAGATGTGAAAAATTGTATATTGTTTCATTTCTTAATTTTTTTTTATTTTACCTGAATATTTTAAAATTAAAAAATATATATTTAAATGCGTGACGGAAATGAAAGGCATAGCCTTTTGTTATATCCTTGTAAATGATATTTAATATCCTTTGTATAATAAATGTAATTGAATAAGATATGAAAAATTATATATTATTTTATTTTTTAATATTTTTGTTATTTCATTTGAATATTTTATTAAGTATTTATTAAAACTAAAAATATATAAATATTTAAATAAACGCGGAATGGGAGAGGGATATAGCCTCTCTCTCCTCCTTCATCTCCACCTCGAGGAAATTCTAATCTAACATAAATCTTTAATTTCAATTTAAAATCAGAAATAAGTTTAGTTAGGTTAGTTTTTTCGAGATGGGAGTGTAGAGGAGTAGAGTATAGTTCTTTGTTCACGCGTTTACTAAACAATAAATTAAAATTACATTGATTTGGAACTTTCCGCACAAAAGAAAGTTTGAGATAAATGAATTCTACTTACATATCTATGTAAATATTTAATTGCAAACTGGAGTATTTAATAATGAATAGCTTAATGATCAATGCTTAATAATGATGAAAAGATTTTACGAGAATCATAATTTTGAAAATATATGTCAACGTTAAGGGACTAGATTTTCTTTTCTAAAAATTTTATTTTTACAATATTTCAAAGTGTGGCATATCTCAGGAATAAAAGAGAGCCTCACACAATTAAAAGCGTGTACCATTTAGGAATCTAGCCTTCACAATACACGTTGAAAGAAAAGTGATTCGCGAGGTCAGTATCAAGATTTACCGTTATTTCATTAAAGCTTCCAATTTTGCATTAAATGTGATGTATTCCGCAAGCGTAATGCGACTCGCTTTGTTTCGGTAACTGATATCGCTGTAACACGTCCCCTTTAACCCATTAACCCAAATAATTGGCGATTCGCCAGGATCGCCAGAGCGCGCATTCAAGGTCTGATGTATCGCCCGAAACCGCGTTAACCCCTCCGCTTAAGACCAATACCTCCGCAACAGCAATTCCATTAAGGACAATCGCAAGCGTAAGCGATTGTTCGCTCGATCGTTGACATCTTAACGTTACGCCCTACGTGACACATGGTTTCGCTCACAATTTGCAATCAGCATAGACACCATTTTGGATTGTCATTACGAAATATTGGATTCTAATAGTTTTAGCTCAACAAAATATTCTTGAGTAAAGTAAACATCGAGGGGGAAACCGCTGATCAAAATTATGTACACTAATGCCTACTAATGCCCAATTCCTGGGCACTACTGCTAAATTTTTTACTAATGCCTAGTAATGCCCACCAATGCCCAAGCAAGACTAATAGGCTGCGTTCAGCAGAAAAAGTAGCTTTGCAACTGTTATAAAATTTTTTATATGATTGATTTATTACATTTAGATCGATAAGAACTAAGGGCAAGAACGGCTAAGAATTTCGACAAGAATTAATCGTATTGAAGAATCTTACAACAGTTGCAAATAAGTTGCTTTTTCTGCTGAACACAGTCATAGTAAAACTGTATAAGTTAATATTTACCTTAATAGATTTACATAAATACACTTTATTTAAATCATCTAATATATAGGGTGTCCCATTTTAAATAATACGCTCAAATATCTCCGAAACGGTGCGTTAAATAAAAAAATGTTTCAAACAAAAGTTGTATGGCTTGAAGGGGGCCATCAGATGGTGTCATTAATTTGACCTTAAATAGTTACTTGAAGGTCACGTGAAGGTCACCCTCAATTTTTTAAATGGAACTGCCTATTTTTATTGCATATTCTTGTAGCTTATCTCGAGGACTTTCCAAAACACTATAATAAAATATTTTTCCCTCAAGTACTTTTTGAGTTATAAGCTTGAAATCATTTCTTAATTTTACATAAACCGTAAAATATCTTGTAAAATATTCATTTTTCGATTATCTTACCTTAATATTTTTATGTACAAAATAATGAGAGGAATCAATTGGTGTAAAGAAAACACATAGTTATTTTTAAGAAAAAATATGTAATTGTTAATTGCAAATTACATATTTTTTCTTCGAAACAACTATGTGTTTTCTTTACACCAATTGATTTCTCTCATTATTTTGTACATAAAAGGTAAGATAATTTTGTACATAAAAAATAAGATAATTTTGTAGCCTTATAATTCAAAAAGTACTTGAGGGAAAAATATTTTATTATAGTGTTTTGGAAAGCCCTCGAGATAAGCTACAATAATATGCAATAAAAAATAGGCGGTTCCATTTAAAAAATTGAGGGTGACTTTCAAGTGACTATTTAAGGTCAAATTAATGACACCATTTGATGGCCCCCTTCAAGCCATACAACTTTTGTTTGAAACATTTTTTTATTTAACGCACCGTTTCGGAGATATTTGAGCGTATTATTTAAAATGGGACACCTTTATATCCAAATTTCGATGATGACGTAACAAAACGAGAACAATAGTAGTGATAGCAGCGCTGAACCGGCGTTTACCGACCGGAATACAACGGATAACATCATAAGATATTTATACAATTTACCTAAAATTTAAAAACACGTTTTATTGAGTGTTGTAATTTTGACATAAAATTATTATTTGGAAAAAAAGACTTAATATTACTTTAATAACGTCCATAATACGCATTAATACTTCAATAAAACCTAATAATGCCCAAGTAATGCCCAGTAATGCCCAAGCAATGCCCAGTAATGCCCAAGCAATGCCCACTAATGCCCAAGAAACGCCAGTAATTCCCAAACAATGCCCAATAAATCTACCAATGCCTCAAATCTGTACACCGCAATGCCCTCAGCGGTTTGCCCCTCGGTAAACATTTTTCAATAAATCAAATATTGCGTTATAAAGTTTTTATAAAAGTATGCTTCGGTTTTTTTTTGCAAAGTATAAAATGTTTCAAATATTTTTTTCCCGCGAAAAAACATGCGCGCTGTTAAATTCGAGACCTCGCAATGTACGTACAATTCGATCATTAAAATTGCGATAGCTTTTATTTGGGAGGATATCTCGCGCGCGCGGAAGTCTCGTCAATTAACCGAGAGTCGACGCGAATTGCGAAAGTGACGTTGACGACGAATCCTCGCGTTCAGAATGATTTATCGTTCATCTAGCAATAAGTACACCGAGAGACTTGCTACATGTGCAAGCGTCGGATATACGCGCTATGGACGGATGCTATGAGTCTATGTATTTGCGCGGAGAATTGTTAGAGATAGCGTTGATGTGTGAGTGTTTGTGTCATCGACAAAAGCGAGGAGTCGACTCGCCCGAATGTCACGACGAGGGTAGAGAAAGGGCAGACGTACACACGTAACGACAGTGATGACGAAGTAATGGAGCCGCGACTCGGTTTCATCGTCGGGGTTATACATGGACTCCTGATTCCACCCTGGATATTTCAGATCACGATGCGCCTAAGTCGTTTTGCATTCCTCTCGAATCGGATCAATATTCGTTCTACGTTCACGGGGTGACCTGAAAGAAAGAAAAATTTCGGCCACGTATACAGCATTATTTATAATATTATTTATGTTCAGATTAAGTTGATTTGTTTATCATAATAGTACAAATTTGATATATGACAATGTATCATTTTTTTTTTCTTTCGACTGTGAAAATTTTCGAAATTATGCAAATGTTTTATTTATGGAGCAAAATGTCGGAAATAAAATTAAGCAGCAATGTCGCTGTTTTTCGGTTTGCGTATTTATGTAATTTGATAATTGAATGAATTATGTAAATGCAAAGTTTCGAAAACATACGTTGTCAATTGCATAAATATTTTATGTCATGATGCAACTGATTCGCATTTAGAATTCAGATCAATTTGACACATACACGCACATTACCGTAACTTTTTGACAAGTAAAAGCATAATTTAAAACTTACTATTAACATAATTTAAAACTTACTATTACTTTGAACAATAAATTTTTAATAAATTTTAAAAATAAACTTAAAAATAGCAACAAAATGTTTAGTAAATAAATTTTAAAATTTACACACAAGTTTTATAACTTTTTTATTATTAAATTAATTATTCATTATTTTTTTATTATGCTAAAAGCTATATAGTTAAACAATTTTTATCGAATAAAATAAAATATAAAGGTAGTATTTTTAAAATATAATAAAAAATTCTATAGAATCATTTTGTAAAATTCTATATATATTTATAAATGAATCTTTTTTAACAAAAAAATTTAAAGATTGTCAAATATTTATTAGAAATTATAATTTCTTTGTCTTCTTTTAAATTAAACATTACGATAATATAAGACAAAGTCCTTTTAAAACAAGATAAAGTTTCTTTTAAGCAAATTTACTTCTTCATTACTTTCTCTCTTCTCTCCCTCGGGAATTAGCACGATGAATTTTCTATGAAAATTTTGCTGCGAAACCTTTAATAAGACTAGTTTCGGAGAATCCTTTATTCTCTACGGAGCTTATTCTCCCATTTGCTTCCTTCTATTATCGCCTACTTACATTCCCTGATGGGTGAATCATCCCTCAATTATATCATTTCCGAAAACTTTGTTTCGTTTCTAGTAGTAGTGTCACGGGTTATTTCCCGGTTTATAACTCGATAACTTGATAACTTGCCTGTTATCTGCAAGGTAAGCCGAATAAATTTAAGAGGCTGCTTAGAATTCTACGGCTCTCTCTATACTTCTCTTGGGCCGATTTCGGCCGATTCAGACAGTTAGTTATTAAAGAAGCGAAAGATTCTCCACGAGATGCATGAGAATTAATTTCGTTTTTCTCGTGTCTCTCTCTCTTTTATAATAGAAATTATTAAAATTCTTCTTTTCCATAGAACGGAAACGTGTTTTATTATTCTTTTCTTTTTAATTTTTGGGTGATAAAAAAAATATATAATATTTTTTATGCATAAGTACAAAGAAAATATAATTTTTTAGGAAAATAATTTGAATAAAATATAATTAATTTTATTTAACAAACTAACAAACTAAATTATAATTAACTTAATAATATGGTTTATTTTGTTATCAAATAAAGTTAATTATTTATTAAACTTTTGTATGTGTCCATGTATTCAAAAACATCATAATCTTTTTATTAAAAAAAAATTAGTTTATTAAAACTGTTTGATATTAAACGAAATACACATTCACAGTTAAAAAATACAAATTGTTGAAAAGATATTCCTTCACAGAATTGACTTAACAGTTTATAACTCTATGAGTCATATCGGATTCGATTTAGCGGCAAACCTCGAGTCCTTGACAAGGAAGACTAGCGAAAAAGGAAACGGCGCCACGATGGCAGTAGATGCTATAAGTCATCATCGAGGATTTATCAATCGTCGACATGGCTTAATCCGATCCTGCCTTACAACAATTATATAGGATATTTATTTTATTATAAAATTTTTGGTCGATCTATATTTTTTATTAACAATAAATTGGAAATTTGCAATAATTAATGATAAAAAATTAAAGCATTTTTACGTATTAAATTTTTGGAAAAAATTTGGTAATAAAATTATTTTTAATAAATTTTAAGTATTTTGTGCTTTGATAAAACTTCAGTTTTAAATCATTTCTTTTGGTTGCTAAAAATAGAATTTTTTAATTTAAATTTTCGAAAAAGCGTTTTATGCTCTGAGAAATCAATTTTTTCGTCAATTTTAATTGGTAATATGTCAATAAAATATTTATTTACCTAAATATCATACATTACACTATGCAATTTATTTGAATTAATGTTGACAATAACAATCTAAAAGGTAATCGAATGGAAAAGCCATTCGTGATGCATTATTGTGTTTTAAGATATCAAATTTGAAAGCTTGCTTGATGGCTTGGTTAATGCAATTTAATGTATTTGAGCATATTTATGTATACATGCAACTTGATTAAACAAGCGTTGCGTAAATTAATAATGTATGCGATATACGGAATATAATAATCTACAATTCCAGAATTTATTTATCGAGTATTATAGCTGAGAATTAAAAAGAAAAAAGAAATAGTTGAAAGAAAAAAAGTTTTATATTATATTTATGTTGTAAAAATTTATTAAAATTCTTTCAAGAAAATGTTTAAGAATTAAATATAAAATGTATGTAGTTATATCAAATGCTATATTTTATATTAGAATATATAACCCTATATTTATAACATATTTAATATGTAAGAAAATTATTTATTTAAGAAGTATCATAAAATACAATTTTAGGATAAAATTTTCTGTTTTAAAACGTAACATATACAATAATTTTGCAACATATTATATTCTATAAAATAAATTAATGTAAAACAACACTTATTTAATAAATTATTATTATAAATTATTTATAAAATAAATTCATGTAAAACGACACGCATTTAGTAATACGTGAAAGGTGCTGTATTATAACATGTGTCAGCGTTTTTTAGCACGAGTCTTCAGTGATTGAACATTTCATGTGTTGCCTCAATGTACTTAAATCGATTTAAGAGACATCGGCGATGAATCGCGCGATGGTCCTCTATCATCAATCGATATTAATGTCCGGAAAAAACTCGTTCTAGAGTGATCGGGCGATATAATAAATCAGAAACTCACTTTTGAAGCGAATGTGTTCGTGTGATATGTATATACGCACACAGATGAATGCTCCACTTTCGTCCACTCTCTCAATGACGAAAACGCTTTAACTGCATTAACGTTTACGAACCGCGATATCGTTCCTGCAAAGATTTAAGAACGGCAATAGTTTAGAAGGCAAGTTCTGGGGTGATTCGCTTCGTGAGCTCCCTAATTTCTATTTCCGCTATGACGTCACATCATTTCTTTCTCTCCTTTCCCCGAGCGTCGTAAAAGCTGTTACGTCTGTGATGAGGGTGACTTTTGTGTTCCGTGACGATGATCGCGTTTTGGATGGTGCCAGTATGACGCATATAGGGTGTTCTATCACTACCGCATCAAGACTTAATGCACAGTTTGATAATTATAGAAATAAAAATTATTAATTTATAACGTGTACCGTTTTCTTATTGTCTCCTATTGGGAATAAAAATTT
Source organism: Camponotus vicinus (assembly GCF_025532165.1). Classification (NCBI taxonomy): domain Eukaryota; kingdom Metazoa; phylum Arthropoda; class Insecta; order Hymenoptera; family Formicidae; genus Camponotus; species Camponotus vicinus. The sequence goes on along the minus strand of NW_028141967.1, from coordinate 14,027,980 downwards.
ATATAGAAAGATATATTTTCTCAGATTCGCTTTTTGCTCCTGCAAATTCGTTTGCGCGGTCTTTCGCGATATTGACGAGACGAAAACTTGGCTGTAATCTAGATAACGCCGAGAGGACGATTGATTGAAGGCAGTAGTGGTCAGTTTCGTTTTAGTTTTGCGAATAATAGAGTCGCGAACGATATCGTTTGTCACGCGAAACTGGCCATTTCGAAGGGAGAATATCGTTTTGGGGGATTTACGAATGCCATTTTTAACAACATTGCAGACGCGACATAAAATATATAGAAAATAATAAAAGTATATGATCAAAATTCACCGGTGCTATGTTTAAAATGTTAATTTTTTTGAGCTTATCTCTCGATTATCTGGCCTTTAGTTCCTAAATTTGCTCGGGAATCGCGAAAAGCCTGTTTCCGCGGTTGTGAACGATGCGCGACTCCGCTGCTCGATTAATTATTCGCACTCGTAATTTGATATTCTGCACGCGCGGGCCAATATTCGCGCATAGCCGCGAAATAACAACCGAATGGTTTCCATGAACAACAAACCGGATTAATGTCGCTACGGCAATTAATGTAGCAGTTTTGTTGCGGGAATAATGCACAAGGTATCTAATAATACGGAAACAGTAGTGATCGCGCACAATATACACTTAAATTTTATATTAAAGCCGTGAAATAAAAATTCGTATATGAATTCGATTTCATTTTGTTTTTGTTTATTTTATCGGAATTTTTGCCTGATTGCGAAATTATGAGACGCGAAATAAAAATTTCTTTACATAGACTTTGCTTTTTATCATTGATTACCAATTTGGATATATTCATTTATTCGAAATCAATTTCGTATATATGCACTTCTTTTTATATAAAATATTCTAGATTGAAAATTGCTTTTAATTATCAATTAGTTAATTATACTAGTTAAATTATAGCGTAGGTGTAACATTAAACAAAAGAAAAGCTTTTACTTTATTAGTTTTAAAATTAGATTATATTTAACTTAATTAGCTTCGTTAGCTTTGTTTTATTATTAATTTTTAATTTCTAGAATTTCGTTCGTCTTTTTTCAGGAGATTCAGTGATTGCATTCCATAAAGAAATCGGTCGATTCTGCAATTATCGGTCGAATTTACGGCACAAGTCTACGATATTCGGGTAAATAATAAATTATTTTATAAAATTTTCTTATAAATATATATATATGTATTACAATATATAACAAAGTAAAGAAATTAAAAATTTTTTTGAAGTTGACAAGAGAAATGTATACTTTATTTCTTCATTAGGAAAAATAATTTGAATTAATAACACACAATAATTTGAATCACAATCATGTAAGTTGGGAGAAGAAGCCAAAGTTGGGCATATTACGTATGTGAATAATTTTTCGTTTACCTCTTTATATGTGATTACATAAAGCATCGAATTTTGTCCTCCTTCCCTTTAGTTCCCATTATTGTTTTCCGGCCGTGGACACGACGGAGGAAAAGCCGACATCTATTTGCGAAAAGCGGATGAAACATCTGGGCGAGGAAATTTAATTTCTATGCTTTAGCTCTCTGTGCGCTCGCTTAGCGCTAATTTCTTGCCATTTGTAACTCGATAAAAATCGACGGTCCCCTGTCACGCCCCCTCTTAGTCTCTTGTGTCGGAGAGAAAAAAAAGAAGGAGAAAAGGCGACGATAACGTTCTTCGACTCCTTTTTCGCTCTGATTGGAAATGTTTGTCTCCACATCGATCTATGATCCAAGCGTGCCTCGCCAGCTCTCTCCCTTCCCCTTCCCTTCTCCTTTTTCTCCTCCTTCCCTTCTTTCAGTCACCAGAATTTTTCCCGTACTCCGAAAAGCTCTTTTCTCTCGAGAACGTTTCGATCAGTCGTAGAAAAAAACTTGTCAACTCTCTTTCTATCTCTCTCTGTCTCTCGCTCTTTCTTTCTTTCTCTCTTTCTCTTTCAGCGTTTATTGGGGGTTCCTGTTGAAAGCCGGAGACGAAAACGTAAAAGGGGGAAGAACAAGGATAAAATGGAAACAGAAAAGTGGAAAAAGATTATGGATGTTTGAACTTGATTGAAGTTTTCGAGAACTACAAGCGTGCGATCAATTGAAATGATCGTGAATGTCGTCTTCGTTTGTCATCTTATGGTCTTATGGTTTCTGTTTTGTCCAGGTTTCCATCTAGCCGTGTCGTGCTTTATTACGTTAAAGATTATATAGAAAAGTTATATCCTACTTTATTGCATGAGAAAGAAGGAAAGCGCATCAATACTTACGTTAGGTATTAGAAGTATATTATACAGGGTGTCCCATTTTAATGTCCCACCCTAAATAACTTTCTTATTTTTAATTTTAGAAAAAGATGTTTCAGACAAAAGTTGTATGGTTTCAAGGGGGACATAAGGTGGTGTCATTAGTTTGACCTTGAATAGTTAGTTGAAGGTCACGTAAAGGTCACCTTCAATTTTTTAAACGGAACTGCCTACTTTTTATTGCATATTCTTGCAGCTTATCTCGAGAGCTTTCCAAAACACTATAATTAAGTACCTTTTCATTAAGTACTTTCCGAGTTATGAGACGAAGTAATTTCTCAATTTTACATAAACCATAAAATATCTAGTAAAATATTCATTTTTCGATTATCTTATCTTAATACTTTTATTTACAAAATAATGAGAGTAATCAATTGGTGTAAAGAAAACACATAATTATTTCGAAGAAAAAATATGTAATTTGCAATTAACAATTACATATTTTTTCTTAAAAACAACTGTGTGTTTTCTTTACACCAATTGATGACTCTCATTATTTTGTACATAACAGTATTAAGGTAAGATAATCGAAAAATGAATATTTTACTAGATATTTTATGGTTTATGTAAAATTAAGATATTATTTTAAGCCTCATAACTCGAAAAGTACTCAATGAAAAAATACTTTATTATAGCGTTTTGGAAAGCTCTCGAGATGAGCTGTAAGAATATGCAATAGAAAGTAAGGGGTTTCATTTAAAAAATTGAAGGTGACCTTTACGTGATCTTGAAGCAACTATTCAAGGTCAAACTAATGACACCACCTTATGTCCCCCTTGAAACCATACAACTTTTGTCTGAAACATCTTTTTCTAAAATTAAAAATAAGAAAGTTATTTGGGGTGGGACATTAAAATGGGACACCCTGTATGTAGGAGTATTAAAGAGGTTTAAATTTAAAATTTTAAATTAAATTTAAAATTTTTTAAATAAATAGTTGAAATTAATTACATAGAATTAAATATTATATCAACATTTATACATGCGATTAAATAATGTCTGATCAAAGATTGTTTTGTTGAGACGCTTTTCAGGTAGATGGAGAGAAATAGGAAATAGCGATTTAGATTTTCGAAATCCAACAATTAAGACACGTTGAAAGACACGAAATATTAAGAAATAAACAAAGGGTATCTAAAAGCATAGCACTTGCTTTTAAGTGAGAGTGAGAAAAGTTAGAAATCGTTAATCCTAAAGCGTTGTTTGCATATAGCAAGAGGAGATAAAAGGCAAAAAGTGTAGAGAGACAGACAGGCAGACTTCCGAAGGGATGACATGGGAGAAAATCAATTTGCTCGCGCGTGTGATCTTCTTTGAGACTTAAGAAATCCCTTAGGGAGAATTCCACAGTCGACGCAGTCATCTCTAGTGAGACTCCTATTTCCTTCTACATCCCCCTTTCTCTTTGCAAGTCTCTTCAGATCGTCGCATTTTTTAATGATCTAAAGGAGTCATCCTTTTCTATCGGCTAACGTCTTTGTAGTCGATTGTCGATAAATCGTTCTTTGATAATAAAACCGCCTCCACACAACATGATCAATATACACCAATATTGGCCAATATAATTATATCATATTGACATTGGACAACAATTGCTATGATGGCGATATGTAATTGCCATGTGAAATTCATGCACATGATATAGCCAACATTGGATATGTTGTGTGGAACCTCAAGGATACTGTTTTATTCCTTTTTCGATCTCTTTATTCTTTCCCACCTTCCACCCGTTTTCGCTATGCGTATACATCATTTCTCTTTGACAGAAAAAGATTTGCCCGAAACTAGGCTTTTTCTGGCAAGAAAGAGAAGGGAAAATGTGAAACAAGGGTGCAAATGGCGGGCAGGGGTTGGTATCGCGCGCATCCGCCGCGAAAAGTCTCCACCCTTGCTTCCCAAAAGGCAGCAAGCAGGAAATCAGCAGTGGGCGAATGGCTGGAATCAGATTCTGCTTGTGCGGGCGTCCTTCTTCTTTTTTCTCTCTCTCATTTCCGGGGCGGAGTGTTTAAAGCCCGTGAAATGGGCCGCCTCGCTCTCTTCTTCATCCCCCTTGCCCACGATTTGTCGATTTCCTCGCTCTCTCCCTTTCGCTTTCGCTCGCTCTACAAGCTGAACTTGGACGTAGGGGATTCTCCTCGCTAATGGCTAGTAGTTTCTCCCGAGGCTTGAAGGTTTTTTTGGGGTGCTGAGCGCTCGTGCGCGGTTGCCGAAAATTTTAATTGCCGTCGGTTAGAACTTGGCCCTTTATCTTTTGCACGTATTACTCAATGTTCAAGTTATACAGAAAGTTTTACCGCAAGTTTTGCGAGCATATCTTTAAATTACTGCAAAGGAGAAATATTAAAGGAAAAAACTCATTAGCAAACTAAAAGATTGTGTGTGTGTGTGTGTGTGTGTATCTATTTTTACAACTTTTGAAATTTTTTTAAAAGTTTTTATAAAAAGTTTTCAAACAATATTTTAAGATTTTTTAAAAATATATTAGTTTTACAATTTCAAATGTTTTTGATTTTTAATAAATTTCCTAACTTTTGGCGCAGCAAAATTATGAAAAAATAATTTTAAAAAGTTAAATATAGAGTCTAATTGATGTAAGATGAAGAAAAAATTAAACACTATCACAGAACTGATATTTATTACGAAAAAATATTGAGAGAAAGAGAGAGAGTGGGGGGATAGTTTCCATCCTTTAAAATAAAAATAGAATGCTTTCCATCCTTTAAAATAAAAATAGAATGCTTTCAATTACATAGACGTTCTTCTCAATTAAAATCATTCAAATTCGAATCGTGATTTGTCGATCTCAGATTTATCTGTCACGTATCTGTCACGGATATTGTTCTGAAATAACGCCTGTTTATTCAATTCATTTCTGCAATGGTTATGTTTGATTTAAGCCAGGTAATTAGAAAACAATAATACTCTATTCTAAATCATAATTTATGAAATAAATTCTTTGAATTTGTAAAAATATTTCTGATAAATGCGGAAATAAACTCGATAAATTTTTAATTAATTAAACATCAGTTGTTATCAGAACTTTTCGTATCCTGTACTCTCTTTTATACAAACTGACGACGAAATCCAAACAAATGGTGCCTACTGTTTGGCTTGTCAGCTTGGAAAAACAATAAGTTGTTTTATATCTCCAGTTTTTTATTCCCTTCTTTTTTATGTATTCTTTATAATTTTGAAATTACGATATAAAAACTTTCTTCTTTAAAAATATAAATATATTATTATATTTGTATAGATTTTATATTTATACAAACTTTAAACACATACATATATACAGGGTGTCGCAGACCACCCGTATCAGCCGAATATATCAAAAACTGAGCGCGGCAGACAAAAATATTTCAGACAAAAGTTGTAAGGTTTCAAGTAACGCATTACATGGTGATATCAGTTTGACCTTGAAGAGTTATTTGAAGGTCACGTGAAGGTCACCGTCAATTTCTTAAATGGAATCTATTTTTTATTGCATATTCTTGTAGCTTATCTCGAGGGCTTTCCAAAACACTATAATAAAATATTTTTCCCTCAAATATTTATTGAGTTATAAGGCTTGAAATCATTTCTTAATTTTACATAAACCGTAAAATATCTTGTAAAATATTCATTTTTCGATCATCTTACCTTAATACTTTTATGTGCAAAATAATGAGAGGAATCAATTAGTGTAAAGAAAACACATAGTTATTTTTAAGAAAAAATATGTAATTGTTAATTGCAAATTAGTACTTGAGGGAAAAATATTTTATTATAGTGTTTTGGAAAGCTCTCGAGATAAGCTACAAGAATATGTAATAAAAAATATAGTATTCCATTTAAGAAATTGAAGGTAACCTTCATGTGACCTTCAAATAACTCTTCAAGGTCAAACTGATATCGCCATGCAATGCGTTACTTGAAACCTTACAACTTTTGTCTGAAATATTTTTGTCTGCCGTGCTCAGTTTTTGAGATATTCGGCTGATACGGGTGGTCTGCGACACCCTGTATATGTATATATATTTACATATATATTTTTATATATTATTAATATTTTATATACCATTTTATTATTTATGCAATAATATGGATTTTTTATTATCTATCTATACGTGTTAAATATTTTTCTTTAAACTTTCAAAAACTGACTGTGCACAATAAAAAGTTAATTTGACAAATTAAATCCAGTGAATACGTCCGTTAACAGGAGACTAGTCGTCAACAAGTCCGATGGATAATCCAAATTTTTCGAAAATTGTTTTATAAATTAATTCCAAGCTGACAAGCCAAAAAAATAAGCATCATTTGTTTGGATTTCGTTTCGCCAGTTTACATAAAATAAAATATAGGAAACGAAAAGTTCGATAACAACTGATTTAATTAGTTAAAAATTTACCGTGTTTTCACATTTCCATCGTGTTATTTCACATTTATCAGAAATATTTTTATTTTTGATTTGTTTAAATGATATAATTGTTTTAGCCAATTTGCGTATTTAAGCAACTCAATTGTGCATAGAAATTCATTTGAAGTTTTTTCTCATTAGATATCTTTTAAAAATTCAGATATTTTAAAAAGTTAATAATTTATTATATTTAATAAATTATTAACCGACGTATTCACTGGTTATATATATATAAAACATTATTAAATATAATAAATTATTTAAATACTTTGCGTTATTTTCACTTATAATGAAAAAATTATTATATATTAAATACATATGAATGAAAAGTAAAATTTTTTTGTATTATCTAGTTATAATCAGCGTACAATACGAACATTTGATCACAGAAATGGAAAAAAATTATAGTGATACATTTGAATCACATGTAAATACTATGTATATACTATGTATATACTAATATATACTATCGATCGAATCGTAAATAGAAATGTAAAATGCTAAATCGGTAATCGAGCAAAAATAGCTATCGAGTATGAAATACTTTCGCCATCACTATTGCGCGATGTAGACGTCACTAGGTATATAGCAGAAATCGCATGAAATATCGAAACGGAACGATGCGGAATAAATATTCCACGTTCGGCGAGTTACCAGCTATAGCTGGCCTGTAATCCCTAACGAACCGAAAATATCCATATTTCCGGGCGATCGGCAAAGCGTCGAAACGTCGCTTCCTCCATTAGCGAATCGAAGCGATCGAATATCGCGAAAGTCGAATACCGGAGACTAACGATTCAAGCGTGAACAACATTGTCAAAACCGGAACAATGGTGTAATCGACTAGAAGGTAGAATCTTCCGTTATCGGAAGCTCCATTATTCGGATGTCCAACCATTTCAATATTTCAATATATATTCCATGTTCCGTTACCCAAATAAAATATCTTCTCGTAGAATATCTCTCCTCCTGTTGAAATAGAAATAATACTTCGTGCAATATTTATTTTCTAGAAATGAAGAAAGGGAGACTGAAGAAAAAGAGAGAGAAAAATTGTATCTCTTTATTCCTCGAATTTATAAATTATTACGATTATAATTTACTAGTCGATATTGTTCACATATTATAATTTATTATAAAATATTAATTTAAGACTGACTGATTTTATATATGTAACAATGGATGGTGCAATGAAACTAGACTCGGAAGAATAGAAATTTTATTCGCGATTGTGCGAACGAGTCGCTAATTTGTGACAACGCGTATAATGAAGGAAAGGAAATTTGATTTCTTCTTTCTTTCTTTGTATGTAAACAGCGAAAAATGCGAATGGTATAACTGCACCGTAATTCCCCCGATGAAGAGACCGAGAACACGGGAAATTGTGCGCCGGCAAGATAGGTATGTATATCTCTACAACGTCGTAGTCACACGCGGGATTATCCGTCGTTTGACTCGCCAAGTTATGCAAATCCACAGAGACGCGCGTATGCCGCGTTATATTCAACGACATTTAACCGTCCAGCAGATATACAACTTTATGATTTCGCGATAGTAATACGAATGGCATCATTTATTTCATTTTCGAAATTATAGCGCGCATGTATTTGTGCGCGCGCTGTAATTTGCCGCAAAAAGTTTTCCTACCCGACTTTACGTCAAATAAATTTGGGAATCTTAATCTTAATATTTTTTGCTTTTTTCGCTCTTTTGGTGATAAGTTATAAAATTTTTAAGTTGAACACAATTTTTGAGGAGAAAAGAAGAGCCTCTATCTATTTTTTTATTGATTTTAGTATATGTACAAAAAAGAAATATATATACATATATATTATCATTTATTGAAAATAAGAATAATCAATGTTGTCATTTTTGTCTATTTGATCATTTTATACTATCAAGTACTTTTCTCTTTTATTACATCTTTTAGGCATGATTTAAAAAAATATATACATATCGAAATATAAAATTGCTTATTTGCAAAATATTATAATAACGTGTAATTTTATTTGAATTAAACAAAATTTTTTTATATTATTTTTGCCAACTGAGTTGACATTCTTTGAATAGAACTCGAAATAAAACTTTCAAAGCCAACCAAATTAGTACTTGGAATACAAAGAATTAAAGGCGAAGAGGACTAAAGATAAAAAAGATTGGAAGGAAAGTTTCCTTTGTATCTGGATATTAAATTTTAAATATCTATTTTTTTCACTTTAAAATGTCGCTTCTTATTCGTTTAAGTAATAAATTGTTTCTATAACGCCGTAGATATTAAACTTAAAAATTATAAAGTAATGTTGTAGAAATTTTTCCCTACGTTTGACATCTATGTTATATTATTTAACTTGTAAAATTGCAAATTATTTGCAAAAACAAGTATATTTTTATAAAAGTCATCATCTTAACATAATATATTTGATTATTGCAAGACATTTATTTTATAAGATTTATGTGCAGAATTTGTCTTTGGAACATTAATATTTTGCATGCAATAAGTCAATGAATAAATATTTAGTTTTGCATTTCTATTATTGGGAAATTGAGCTAAAAATAATAATAACTGATATGTAGCTAAACGAAATAGACTATGTGTATAAAGAATGAACGTTAGACATATATACGTTAAAAATAAAACGATATTACAAAAAATAGCTTTCGTGATTAATTAAAGGCAGAGAAGTTTGTGTGCGTTTTTCTTCTATAAATAATACTTTATAGTCTGTTAAATTCTATTTTAAAAACAATTCTGTTTTAAATAAACCAAAATTTAAAGAGACAATCTCAGACAGAAATTAAAAATACTTTTCTTAAATAACGAAGCCAAAAGTGATTAACGATTTGCTGCTAATTGCAATTACTTTTTCCCTATTCGCGAATCTAAAAGTTAGTTCTGCAGAATGCTATTCACGAATATGATTATACTTTACTCGTGTAAACGCGCTTTTGAGAGTTTATGGCGCAATGCCAGTTATCGCCGACCGTAATTTCTCATGTTCTGACATCGAATCTGATGCCTTTAACGACTATCGCACTAATTACGTCGCATTCGACATCAGTTGTGCGATATATTGCGTGGCGCAATTAGCAACGTCTCTTACGCAGGATATTATCCTGGCAGTGCATAATGTGAACCAATTAATAATCACTAACCGATACCATTATTGATTATATTATTTGTTACTATTGATTGCTAGCGCTCGATGCAATTGCAAAACTTGTATTTATAAACTAAGCATAAGCACGACGTATTTTTTTATGCCGTAACGTGAATTACGCTCGGAAAAATATACGACAAAGTTCGAGCAAGCCGGCGAATATGTACGTGCACCGTACATGCGAACATAAATACATTCGCATGCATATTACATTATTCTCGCAATGCTATCATTTGCTCTCGTTAAAGGTTTTACGCGCAAAGAGAGAGAGAGAGAGAGAGAGAGAGAGAGAGAGAGAGAGAAAATACTGTATATACATGTGTATAAATTATACGTACCTGTAAATTTCACTGTCAATTACGTTAATGCAGATGAATCATGCTACTACTGTCTTGTTTTTTGAATTTTTGAATTTTATTTTTTATTTTTTACAAAGTAGGAAATAAGGATACTTCATTTCTCTATTTTCCAATAAAAAAAAAAATATATATATATATAGGGTGTCTTTAAATTATTAGATTAGATTTTCTAATAGCATATACTTAGAGTAATTTTTTTTTCTCAGCAAAAATGTTGTGAGAGATCATTATTTATGGCAAGCTCTCAGTATTCCAGGTTTTTTTTGTTATACATTTTTGTTACTAACAATGAGCTGCGAATTAAAATTTTTTTAAGGTAAAATTTGAAATTAACTAAAGAATTTTATTATTTTTTCGAAACTTTATTTAATGAAAAATGGTCCTTTTTTTATTACGTATAATTTAAAAGTTATTAATATTTTAATATTTTTACTAAAAGAATCGTGTCCAAATTAGTGGATGATAATGACAGAATGTTATATTACTCTTTGTGTATGTTTATACTTTCTCTAGAGCGCAGAGAAAGCGAGAGCGAGAGAGAGAGAGAGGGGGGGGGAGAGGGAGGGAGAGAGAGAGAGAGGGTCGAATGGCTTAACTTCTTTTTTTGCTTTTAGATGGCATCAAGATTTTTTATTTAAATTCTAAATAACAATTTTTACTTCTTTTTTATTAAAATTGAAATATTTTCGAAATAGTAATGGATCTATCTTAATTTGAATCTTGTTACATAAAAATCTTATAGAGATATTGATTTTTTTAAAAACCGTGGAAATTCGATTTATTTAAAGTGTACCACGTGAAGGTTGCATGATTGGATTTATAATCATTGCATGTTTATGTGCATGTGTACGTACATATTTTTTGCTCTAAGTTACAAAGCTACATTAACACCTCTGTGTACAGAAAATATTTCATTAAAAATCATATAGATATGTCATAATTCGTTGCTGCAAATTGAAGAGGTTGTTGCCTTCTGAGCTACTCTACAACAGTATCTTATTTGTTCTTTTTATCGTTAGTATGCCAGCCGACTCTCAATGTGATACAAGTAACGCCTACAGCACTGTTACTTTTAGCGCTCGATTGCTAGCTTAGAAGCGGAGTTGTCAGCCGTAAGCAATACAAACTTCCTAAAAGTCTATTTCTACACAGTATGTTCGTTCGGTAGGCACATTTATTTATTTACACACAAGAACATACATATCAATTTGTGAATTAAATATATATTCATCCTTATTCCCTATGTTCTTGTTTAAAAATTGATAAATGTTTTTTGACATGGTTGGAGCAATTTCAAAATTTTTTTATTTTATATGTAAATTGTTAGGATATAGTAACATAAAGATAATAGTCCACAAATGACAAATTATTTCTAAAACAATATTGAGGATATATTCTTGGAGGATATCGACATATTCACATAACTGATCTACCTGTCAAGTAGTTGCAAAGAAAGAATCCTAATGTACTACAAAAATTCCGTCTTATAAACATATCCTAATATATATATATATTAAGATAGACATAAAATACATTAAGATATTTGTGGAAAAAATCATTAATTTAAGATATATTTTAATTCTCTAATATTTAAATATGTCTTAATTCTCTAATATATTGAAGAAATATTTATTAACGTACATATAAAGATTTACACAATTTACACATTAAATGATTTATTATTAGCTTTTTGAAGAAATTTACTGAAAATTTATTGGAAACATATTTAAGTAATCTTCTGTTTTAAGCTATTTGGAATAATAAGTTATTGTTCCTTAATTAACTTTATTTCATAAGTAGTCTCACAAAAAATAATTTAATTACATTACTTAAATAGAGTTTAATAGTATTTCCATCGGAGATCTCGGTAGAAACTTGGGCTACAGCTGGTTTAATCCAACGATTGAGGAACTTTTCGTTTAAATGCTCGAGCTGTACAACGATAATAAGTAAAGGCGCCGCCGTGTTAAAACATTCGTTGTTTAGTTATTAATCCGACATCTTTCAGAAGCACACAAAAGTTTAACACGGCTAAAATCTCCACATTCGTCGCTAATGAAGATATATTGATCAAGATTTATTGATTAGCGCTATGCTTTACGTAACTTGTAAAGAAACTTTTAATTGCGTTTAACTGCAGTTGTTCAGTAATTATTTGTAATTTTCAAGAAGTGTGTAAGAAGACACATTTAGAGCTTTTAAAATTCTGGAAGATTCGGACAAAATCTGGCTTATGATTTTAAAATCACGGCAGGTACGATTTTATTATTTTTGCGAAAAAAAGTCTTCTCGGATACCGAGATGAAAATGCTTGTAAATAACAAAGTTGAGAATAACATTAAGTCGAAACTTCTTAATTTCTGTTTAAGTTTAAATAGAAAAGGTAGCTGAGAAGTTATAGCACAATAGTTTTAAGTAAAAATTCTCATAATTCGAACTTCTAAATAATATAATTCAAGTAGAAAAAAGATTTATACATACATACATACATACATACATACATATATACACATGTGTGTGTATGTATGTGTGTGTGTGTGTGTGTGTGTGTACATATGTATAGAAATTAAAAATTTAATTAGGCAAATTTAATTTAGCATTTTAAAATGTTATTGTAAATAATATTATAATTAAAAAATACATTATAACGTATCTACAACAGTTGGTAAATGGAAAATAATTAATCCTATATTTTATGACTTCAACATTTTTTTCAAATATGTGTGTGTGATACCAAAGCTACAGAAATGAATCGTCTAGGTTGGAAAAAGAAACTTCTGATTGCAATACATTTCAGTTTGCTTTCGACAGTTCTATTAATTTCACACGCGTGGATAAAATGTCTAGAGTGCTTATTACGTACCAATTACAAATTAGAGGCTGTATTAGAAGTTGTAGCACGCAAAAAGTTCATGAAAGAAAGATTTCGGATGAAAACAGATTTAATTTTTGATCTAAACCAAATTAAAAATAATATATATATATATATATATATATATATATATATGTATGTATATGTAGATACATATGTATATGTATATAGTATATCACATGTACACACACACACACACACACATACATATTCACATACACATTATTTTGATTAATATTAACAAATTCAGTAAAGATATTTGGATAAGATATTTTACTTTCATCGAAGTACAAAATAATGGAACTCAAAACTTTAATGTGTGCGCGCGTATGTTAATGATAATGTCCAGAAGTGTTTAAAAAAAGTTATTATAAAATATTATGAGGCATTAATGAAAAAATATTGAATGTACACATTGAAGAAGAAGTTTCCCCTGAAACTTTTCAATAATTCGCACGCTCGCATTCCATGAATTTTGTGTATTTAAACAATTTACATACCTGCGTGTGTATCAGTCTCCATTCTACTACGTTTATTGGACTTTCATTCCCTATGGTTTTCATTTCATTTAATTGGCAAATACAGGTCGTTCTACGATACACTCTATCAGTTCAGAATTCGCTGTTAAATGGAAGTATAATAAAGTAATAATTAATATAAATAGCAAATTGCACATAAAAATATATATACGGAGAGAAATTTTTACAATTAAAGTGCCAATAAAAATTTTCTCTATGTATTAGCTATATACAAAAATAATACTGTTTGATCGATTTTCCGAAATGATAAAAATTTATAAAAACGTTTCTATTTGCATAATTCCTGTTCTACTATTGCATCGTTATGTCAGGTCCGTACGTTCCTATTTCGCTTCATTTGCGCTCACCGCGATTCATTATTCTGACAACGTCCCTCTCTTTCTCTTCCTCTCTCCCTCCCTCTCTCTCTCTCTCTCTCTCTCTCTCTCTCTCTCAATGGACCAACTGTGTTTCAAATTTTCAGGATGTACATTCACGCGCCGGACAGGATAAAATTCCGCAGTTTGGTCAACTTTTTTTTGCTCTTCTCTTTTTTGTTTTTTTTTTTCCACATTGTTTGTCGCCAACTCGATTTGCAGTCTCGCCAATCGTTGATGATTCGGCACGACAGCATGCAGATTTGCACGTGATCTAGTTGTAAAATCTTTGTCAAAAAACTTAAACATTAATTTCTACGCTTTGCCGCGTAATTCAGATATATGTCTTTTATACGGAAGATAAATCTTTTTTATTTTTGAAATTTTTAGCTACTAATGAAAAAATAATAATATGAATTAAAAAAATTTTTATTATTGAAAGATTTTAGCTATTTGTTAACAGAAATAATAATGTAAATTAAAATCTTTTTATTGAAAATAGTATATATATATGAACATATTATACATATATATATATATATATATATATATATATATATATAACATTATATATATATTATAACATATATATATAACATTATATATATATATATATATATATATATATATATATATATATATATATATATAAATGTATAATGAGATTTTGCAATAGGGATCTGCCATTAAAGGAAAACAGAACATCTAATTATTTCTTATAATGATTTCTGATGATACAAAAAAAGTTTCAGATATAATTTAAGTGATTTCAAGGGATATAATAGATATAACAAAAGATTTTTTCTCAGGATTATTATTCTAGAGTTTTTAAGATTAGTAATACTTAATTAATAAGTAAAATAATTATCTACAGATGAAACAATTATTTTATATTATTTTTACCTAAATTATTAAAATACGTATTTTATTTTTATTTGCATCTTAAATAATTAATTTTATTTTTTGTATTTATTAATACAATACGAGTGAAAATTTGTGTCACATGTAAACATGTATAAAGAAAAATGATATTTTAAATTTCTATTTATTTTCTTAAAAATAAATTTATCTACATTTTTATTTATTTTCTTAAAAACAAATTTACCTTAAAGTTATCTAGATGAAATGCTTTATAATCTCATTTTTTACTTAGATAAATTTAAAGTAAGATTATCTTTATCTTATCTCTTTAATACATTTACATATATGCTACCTTATTTTCATTTAGATAATTTTGAAGAGTTACTTAATGGAACATTGCTAGTCAGAATTGATAGAAAATGTTCTATTAGTAAATAATTTTTTTAAAAATGCTTCATTATTTTTAAATTGCCGCAATGTTCAATGACAAAAGAAATCATGATTTTTAAAATCTTCATAGTGAAATTATATATTAAAATAATAAATAATTCGGATGAAATAAAATATGCGCATTATATATGCTTGATTTGATCTTTTGCCATTTTCTTTTCTTTAAATTGTCTTATATTCTGACGAATTCTGATTCGAACTTCAACTGCAATATTTTTTTACATTTATGCGTCTAACATTTTCAAGTCTCGCTGTTTTTGATTGCCGGTTTTTAGATATTTTTTAATGTAATAAATTTTAAATATATATAAAGCGAAAAATATATGTATATCGATAATTATAATTAGAAAATTTTTCCATATAATTCTATAATTTCTCTTAGACATTATCGACTTTTGTTGTAAATAATAATTATTTTAATTTTCTCTCTTTTTTTGTGAGTAACATAAAATTATTCGATTATTGATTGTTATTGATATTGCTGACGGATTACTTTAATAATCTTATAGTTAAATAGTTCATGTATATATTTCTATATTGGCAAATATAATTATATGCGTTCATAAATCATCTTTTGCCATCATTAAAAAAAGAAACTTTGAAATTCAATTAAATAGTCTAATTTTTTATTTTAAATATTTGAAGATATTAAGATTGTGCAAGTTTTTATATATGAATGCATATCAATATCCGCTATAAAATGCTATAGAAGAAAATATATATTTTCATATAAAAAGATATCAGTAAAACTACTGCCATTTAAAACATTCATGTGTATGAACTTTTCTTCGAGAAATTAGAGAAATCCTCCGAAATTTTCCGCACATGTGAACACTTTGTATTTTGTATTTTACTTTGTGTGATCATTGTGTTATACAAATTAAAAATAATATCCGAGATATTGTCTTGATACGGGCAGCTCGTAATTAGGATAATATTGGTATAATGAGGTGATACAGGCGCAGAGCGAACTGACATGTGCGTAAAACCCCCGCGGGTGTCTCGCGGTTTCCGCATTGTGCATCTACGTCTCTTCCGTGCGCGTGCATTGTTAATGGAATTCCGGATATAATCGTCGTGTAGCATGTTTATCGGGTTAAACGCACCCGCCGTCTGATTCGCCTCTTATTGTTGGCATTGAACGCAAGAGAGAAAAAGTGAGTTTGTAATTAAACAAATATAATCCGCAGACTCGATAGAAAATTAGATAATTTTCTTTTTACTCTCATGATGTCGAAGATCATGTGATTTGCAAGTGCGCGTGTTTTAAAAAGAAAAGTATGTAAAATTCTAATTTTAAATTTTTAAGAAAATATTTGACAATTTGAAAGTATTTGACAGTTACGAATAGTTTAATTTGGATGCGAAGGGAAGAATTAACAGATGCACGAAATATTTGTTTAAAAGAGCCGCCCCACGTGATTCGCGCATTAGCCTAGTTATGGTAATAACCATCTCGCGGTATGAAATCGCTATTATTCCCATGAATATCGAGCGGCCTAATTCGCGCCTCGCGAGGAAGAGTGATTTATCGCGGACGAGTTCGAAGGATTTAATTTCCGGATAGCCCTCATCCTTAGAGCCATCACCCTTAACCCTGTTCAAGCCTTTCATTCTTCTTTGTTTCTCTTTTATCGATAGATGATTATTTTTTAATTTGTAATTCGATAGCAAGGTGAATTCACGCCTTTTTTTTCTCTTATACTTCATCTCACTTTACCGTCTAATACCGATATTGGTCTAACGTATCTAATTAATTGATCCCAGTTTAACTTCGCGAATCTCGTTATCTCGTTCCAGCGGTTATAACATTGATGGTTTAAATCAAGCTTTAAAGCGAAAGTTTCGATAAATTTGGGAAACTTTCCGATAAATGACGTGTAAAATTTATTCATGATTTAATTTATTATGATTTAAAAAGTTCAAGAGAGAGAGAGAGAGAGAGAGAGAGAAATATTCTAACACATATTCTTATTGCATCACTTTTTATCGACATTATATTAAATTAATTAAAACTTTAGGATCTGATTATAATATAAATTTATTAAAATTTTAAAATAAAACACTAAAGTAAATTATTATAAAATTTTAAAATATGAAATTTAATATTAATTAATTAAGAAATTAATATATTATTAAAGTATTGTAATACATTATTAAATTAATTATCGTCAAAAGTGACAGTGAATTAAATCACGAATGAATTTTACATTGTCATTTATCATAAATTTTTAAAATAAATTTCTACGGTATTATCTTAATGCTCGATATATAAAATATGTTTTCTAGAAGAAGGCGGAGATTTTCCTCTATTCGCACGTGTCGAAAGTTAGCCACGTTAGGATACGTGGTGATTAGGAAATATCGACAAATAGTATCACTTTGTCGACACATTGTCAGATTAATTAAATATCATTATGTTTTCTGGTGTATCACTCAACGCGTGTAATTTGAAATTAGTAGCCGACTAGTGGGTGATACGTCATTCCATCTTCATTATTATCGATGCTTGTCGTTGAGTTCTATGCAGTACATTGGGTTATTTCCCTTTGAAACGTTTCATCATATTAATCGATGAGACGCGCGTCGATTTTAGAGTTTGAAGATCTACATTTGATGCATTTTTGCCATTCATTTCTCTTGTAAAGCAAAAATTTAACTATCTATTGTAATATATTGTAAATTTTTTATTTAGTTGCGCTTTCAAAAATTTAACGCAAAAATTCTAAAAGTTAATGTAAATATTTCTTTCTACTTTTTTATAAAAGTTAATAAAAAAGTTAATAAAAAAGTTTATAAAATTATATTTCAAAAATTTTCTAAATTTGATAAAATGTCGATATCTCTCTTATTTTATACTTTAATTTTAATTATATTAATTATATTTTATCTGTTCACGGTTATAGATATAATTTATAGTATAAACTCATAAAAATATACATAATCTTTATTTCTGAAAAATGTGAACAACCTAATTTATAAATCAAATTTCTCTTTTATTAATTGACCAAGAGATAAAACAAGAGACTAATTTAATTGGACTATTTAGTTAAAAGATTTAGTTAAAAGATAAAAATGTTTATGTGTGTAAGCTTATGCTTTTGATTTCATTGTTAACAGTGACTCATGCGAATCTCGTATAGCATTATTCCATGTCTTTTATATATATGTACGTGGCAGTAAGAAAGCTCGCGGCTGGGTTCGTGTTATCCGCAAAAATCGCTTTGAGTACACGATGGATCGATCGTGCGCGTTCTGAGTAACCTTACGGCGCTGCTTTAGAAACTTTTCTAACTTGCTGAAAGAAGGGAAATGAACGGAGCAATCGACGGATAATCGCATAATCATGAGGGACAGAAATAGCATAATAAGAAATCGAAAAATTATGCAAAAACGTAGTCACAAACTTGTAAAATTCAATTAAGAAGACAACGATACATTTATATAAATATAAAATAAATATATTTTACAAAAAATTATAACATAAAGCATATTAAATGTTATATAATGTATAATTTTTTATAATTATTATAATTAATATATATTTTATAATATATAATATGTAATATATATCATATATTATATAATTATATTATTATTATTATTATTATTATTATTATATGTATACATATATATATGTATATATATATATATATATATATATATATATATATAATATACTATATATTATATAATTATTATATATATATAATTATTATATATATAATTACGTAATATATTATATACAATATCATATGTATGTATTTATATAACATATTAAAAATTTGAATATAATAATAATTGTACAAATAAAAAGGAGATTTTATCTTTATTTTTTTAAATGGAATATCTTGTTGAATAAGACGATTGTAAAATTAATTGATTTTATAATATTATTCTGCATAATCATTTTGTTTTAATAACTCTTATTGCAAGCAAAAATTGCTGCGAAAAGATACTATTATTGTGCGATCATGAAAGAAAATGGCAAATCGCGAAAATACGGTGATCGGAAAACGCATGTTGAAAGTGATCGTTTTCCTCTGTCAGCGTCATCGCGGCGTCGTTCAATTGAAACGGAAGACAGTACATTAATGTTTAAAGAGGGAGGGGAATGCGAATCCTAATGCAGAGAGAATACCAGAAAGGACAAAATGTGCATATACCTTTGGTGTGCATTACGCTTGAATCATGCAAAGATATCGATTTAGGACTTCACAGAAACTGACCAGTCTATATGTTCTAGCTTCGTTCAGTTTCAGTTTTGGATTCTCATAATTGCATGATTGCAAAGTTGCAAAATGTTTAGTTTTCATATAGAGTATGGTCGCAATTTCTTATACAATATAAAATATTTTTTATTTCTTACTTGAAGAATTAAAAAAACAAAGTACATAAAAAAATTATAATGTAAATTATATATATATATATATATTTAATAGAAATTTTTATATGCATACATATTATATGCATACATTTGAATCACAATTAATTTTATTTTATATAATAGTAATATTGCAATATTTATTATATATAAGTATTTTGTATTTTTTCACTTATTCTAAGTTTATTCTTTTCTTAAACGCATTATAAAAAAATTTATATTCGAAGAATACCTAATTTATATCATGGACATAAGATATCTAATTATAATAAAACAATAAAAAAGAGTAAAAATTAAAATTAAAAAACAAAGGAGAATTTAAATGTAAATTTATTAGAGAATTCATCATTAAAATTAATCTCGCAATTTATGAAATACTATATATTAGTAGTCATATAATAATGTAACTAAATTTTAATGTATAAATTTTCATAAGTTACATCGTTAAATATTTCAATTGACTATATGTTTAAAACAATTAAATAAGTAAACAGAAATAAATAAATAAACCCATTATAAATAGAATACTATTTGCAATTAGCAGTTTTTTAAATTATAATGTTTCATATATAGATACTTTATAATTTTATACAATTAAAAAAAATTAATTCTTCTGAGAAAGTAAATTAAAAATTCAGTATAACATCTTTTTATATTCCAGAAGTTTAAGTTGAAATATGCTTTAGTAACATTGTATCATATATTGTCATCTTGATAATAGCAATTATTTTATTAATATATAAATAAAATTAATCAATTGATGTAAAAAAACGCACAGTTGCTTTTTCTTATATCAATTGATTCCTCTTATTATTTTAAGCATAAAAGTATTGAGGTAAAGATCATTGAAGAATGAATTATAATTTATGTAAAATTAAGAAATTATTTCGAGTCTTATAACTCGAAAAGTATTTAATGAAAAATAACTTAATTATAGTGTTTTGGAAAGCTCTCGAAATAAACTACAAAAATATGTAATAAAAAATAAGGGTTTTCATAAAAAAAATTTAAGGTGACTTCATGTAATCTTCATGTAATCTTGGCAACGCCACTTGTGGTCATACTGAAGAGTAGTAAATAGATATTTTAGAACCCTACAACTTTTGTATTTAACATTTTTCTCTAAAATGAAATCTCTTCAAGTTATTCAGGGGGTTCCATACTTTTTGTACACCCTGTATGATAAAGAATTATTATTGATTAAATAATAATATTTTTAGTTTTTCCAACTTAAAAAATCATTAAAAAATATATATTATACATATTTTTTCAATTGTTAAAATTATTTTCCTCGAAAGACAAAATTCTGTACAAACTTTTATTTTGCTTAGAAAAAGAGTTTTTAATAATTTATACATATATACATAGTTCTTTATAAAATCATCTCCGATGATATTCTTAGAGTTTTCCTGTAATTTACATATTTACAGCTGTTGAAATAGGAAACTTGTTAGGACCTTTTAATAAAATAAGATGTGAATAGATTCGTAAAAGCAGGTTTATTAGGAACGGTTAACAAAACGTGATGTGTCTTATATGTAAGCTATTTGCGAAGCTTACGAGAACTAACTAACGATAACGAAAGTCGTGATAGTAGCGCCACCATGTCAGGAAGCGCGGATTGCAAAATGAACTAAATGACTAAATATAAAGATTAATACCAACAAAACTTTATTTGATCGAGGCGCCCTTTAGTTTAGTTATTTTAGTCTAATTATAGACATTTGTATATTGCGCCATTATCTGTCATCTATAAATTTATTTTTGCTCGCTCATGCGGTGCGGCATGACTCTTTTCCTTTCGTCTTCTTCTTGGCTTTATTCTTATTTTCTTCCCGCTTTATGAGTAATGATACGTTTATTTTGTCTATTACCGTTAATCTAATAGAAATAAATATTATTCACGTTATTTCTATTAATATAAGTGCCTGTGAGTATCAACCTATTCTATACAATAAATCCAAGAACAAATTATACAATAGAAGAAAAGAAGAAAGAGAGAAAGCCAGATAGATAGCGAGAGAGAGAGAGAGAGGAGGGGGGAGAGGGGGGAGAGAGAGAGGGGAGAGAGAGAGGGAGAGAGGGAGAGAGGGAGGGAGAGAGGGAGCAATTCTATTTAGTTTAACCAAGGAACTGCAATTTAATACATATATTTAGAAAACATGTATAATACATTTATTTATAGAAGAAAATACATAGAATGTAGAATACATAACATGTGTGTATGTATAGAAAAAGCATAAAATATAATATATTTATTTATATATATTTTATTTATTTCATATCTATAATTTGATATATTACAATCATTATATATGTATATTATATAAAACTGTAAATATACAGTATGTCTCAGTTAAAGGAGGCCACCTAAATATCGCCTTTATTTTTCATGATACGAAAAATGTTCGTGACACAATTTAAATGGCTTAAATAGAGGAATACAATGAAAAATAAATGTTTTTTATCAAGTCATTTTTTTCTGTGTTTTTTCAAGGTCATTGGTATTTTTTTTATCTGGAAAACGTGTATTTTTTTCTATTGTATATTGTAGTGGATGAAAATATGCATTCGAATATGCCTGAACCATGATTTTTAGATGACCTTAAAACGAATATTGCGATGAAATTGTTGCGATTGTATTTGAACTTACTGTTTATATCATAAATGTTCAAAATAATGTCTGTTAACAGCGATACACTTTCTGGTACGAGTAAATACAGATTGTACTGCTCTTTCCATTAAGTTATGTTTATCAATATGGTCTGCTTTCTGGTTGATCAGAAAGAGATCATCAGTGTATCGATAAATATCTCACAATGGCCTACAATTATTCGAAGCAGGAACGAATCGAATTGATTTACATTTATGGTGACCAAACCTATTAAATTATTTAGTACCTATTTTGTACTAATTTGTACCACTAATAATAATTTTGTAACCTGCGCAATATCGAAAAAAAACCGTGACACTGCTACCTTAATATTAAGTCGGCAGAATCACAAATAATAAAAAAAAAGAAAAATAATTTGTAAATAATTTGATAGGTTTGGTTTGATTTTGCTGATTTGGTCCTGCTGGCTTAACAGAAATTTTATGGTGCAGCTAATCAGTGTATAAGAGAAGCGATACGGTTAGACAAAGAATGATTTCTTAATCGCAAGTGTCCATTGCGTTCATCATATGCTAAATTGATTACAAAATCCAAAGAAACCGGTAATATTGAAAACAAAAAACAGAGATATCCAAAACTATTACATACGAGAGCAAAGTAATCCATACTGTCGTCCATACTAACTACCGTTGTCAACGGACATCATTTTGAACATTTATGATATAATCAGCATAAGATAGTTATAAGTACAATTTCATCACATTATTCGTTTTTAAGATCATCTGAAGGTCATGATTCAGGCATATTCAAATGCATTTTTTTCATCTACTACAATATGCAATAGAAAAAATGACACGTTTTCCAGGTAAAAAATACCAATAAAAATATCTTGAAAAAACAGAAAAAATGACTTGATAAAAAAAATTTCTTTTTCATCGTATTCCTCTATTTAAGCCATTCAAATTGTGCCACGAACATTTTTCGTATTATGAAAAATAAAGATTTTTTTTAGGTGGCTTCCTTTAGCTAAGACATCCTGTATTATAATAAAATATATACAGTTATTGTATATATAGCGTTTTTGTTTATGAACGTATATTTTTTCGTTTTTCAAAAATCGGTTATCAATGGTAAAAGCTGTACTTTATCATGCACACGACGGTAGGATTGAACATTTATCCGCAAACTATAATAGTCTACGTCTACACGTAAACAATGTAAATTATCATCATATCATCTATGTCAACAATGAATAATTTATGAAGCATAACTTAGATCACATTTAGTTTATATTATACATAATACTTAAACTACATTGCAAATTATATTTAATATAATGATATAATTTTGATATTTTGATACTATGAAAAAGTTTAACAAAAGATTCAACGACTGGATTTTATATTGATAAAAAAAGAAAATAAATATTATATATTTTATATTATTTTAATATACAAATATTATATTCGATTTATACTAATATATTATATTACATTAAAATTATTTTTTTATAATATAATAATAATTTTTTTACATTCTGACATTTAATTTATAAAAATTTATATAGTTTACACACTTACACGGAAAAATTACCCTGTAAATACAATAGGTACAATATACGTACAATACTATTTGTGTAAACAATTCACGTAATAAATTCATATAATTTTAAGGATTAAAAAGATAAAAGTTAAATAGCCTAGATTATATATTGAAGATTAATACCATCATCACAACCATTCCATAATTCTTCAAAGTTTCCTAATTACTCCTGTGCACATCATTAATTATAACCAGCCACTATAAGAGGTATACTCTCGACCGTGGAATGGGCCTTACTGGCCGCGTCTCTTTCATGGCAGTCACGTAGACGATGCGCGGTTTCGTCGTCGTCGTCGTCGCCGTCATCGTCGTCGTTATCGTCCTCGACACGGCACGTAATAACGGCGCCCGTTGCGATGCCGATGCTGACGTCGAAGCATCACAGCGGCAGATTAATCCTGATGAATTGCTGGACGGAATTGCGCGAAATTGCGCATCTCTACCGGGTGAGCAATTCGAAAATCGAATTTGTTGACATACTGGGCGTGCCATGTCGACAATGTAGTTTCTCTAATTAAACGGATCGCTCGTATATATGTATACGGTGGACACGATTGAACGAATGGACAAACGTGGAATGTGCGGTGGCGGGCCTTTTTTTCAGAGGCAATCATGTCGCTAGTTGATAACGCGCTAGGTAGTCGAAAATTTGTTAGAAACGACACGACGAGCGACAGCGCAAGCGGGCGCATTTACTTGCAAATGAAAGCGGCGGACTTAATTAACGGCGAGTTTTCGCGACTTCATGTGGACTTGAATGTGAAGTCATCGGCCGTCGTCGCGAAGCATTAATTTTTTCAGTCGTTGAAAAAAGTTTTTTTCGAAAAAGGAGATCGTATGTCTTACGTTCATCATTATTTTTTTTTTAATATCTCACATAAAACATTAACTTTATTAATGATCTCTTTCTATTCTATAAATAGAATAATGAGATGAATTTATTGTGATATGAAAATAACAT
The DNA here is from genome assembly GCF_025532165.1 of Camponotus vicinus. NCBI lineage: Eukaryota > Metazoa > Arthropoda > Insecta > Hymenoptera > Formicidae > Camponotus > Camponotus vicinus. The sequence continues at coordinate 14,003,115 of NW_028141967.1, read as the reverse complement.
AATCGTAAACCAAAAAATGTATAATTGTATATCGTATATTTTTATGCAATACATCGCTAGTATAATAATCGATTCATTAATTGATTTTATTGATTTTTGTGTGTGTAATTTAAAAAATACAGAGATTAATTTTTTATTTGATCTCTGATATACTTAAAAAATTGTCTCCAAAAAGCGCCAAGAAATTTTTTTCATGCTAAACAACTATTTAATAATTTTAAATATAATTTAATTTTAATTTAAATAATACATATTCTAACTTAATTTTATTTTCAAGTTTTTAAAAATTTGCTTCTAACGAAAAGAAAGAAAAGCAAAAGTTCGAATTTCAACGTTTTTCTCAACATTTTATTGTTAAAAGAATGACCGAGAGATCAATAAAATACTTTTCTCTTTAAAACTTTTTCAAATCAAGTAGATTGGTATTGTGCACGTCTCTTTGCACAATTTTTGTTGCAATGTTTGTTGTAAGACTTTTTCAAAACCTGATAGAATGTTATTTTTAGCATGCTATGGTTTTAAAACGGCGTATCGTATTAATTTTGACAAATTGCTCAATAAACATTAATATTTATTATTATGTATAATTTAAATTTAAATTTTCATAATTAATCTTTCTTCAAAATAAGGCTATAAAATTAATTTTATCATTTAATAATAAGTATAATTTTACAGAGTATATCTTCTATAATTATAATTTTAACTATATAATGAAATATGCTGATAATTATAATTTTATATAATTGTATATATTATATATATATATATATATATATATATATATATATATAAAATTATATATTTTTTATACGTTTTTAATTATATTATTAATTTATATAAATTTAATTATTAAGTTCTATTACTCACATATTATAGTTAAGAAATGATTTGTATTAATTTAATTTTTATTATTAAATATAGCATTATAATCATAATTGTATAATTATATATGTATATAATTCAAATACAATAAACAGAATATTTTATGAATCTTTAATCAGTAGCACAATAAACAAATAGCAATGATATATCTGTTTAAAGCTGATAATATTTTTGTTGAATCAAGAACATCTAATTGCCCAAGTTTGACGTAGATTATAACACAGTTCAAGATAAACAGTCGCAATGTTGAAAATAATTCAATGAGGGGAACGCGCCGTCGAAATTGCAAGCCATGCGAGCCATGTCGTTTGATCATATCGTTTGACTCGCAGAGCGTTTTTTTGCTAATATACAGGGTGTCCCAAAAGTCCCGGAACGGTAGAATATTTCATAAACTATGCACTTTAGAAAGAAATGTTTCAGACAAAAGTTATATGGCTTGAAGGGGGCCATAAGATAGTATTATTGGTTTGACCTTGCAAAGTCGTTTGAAGGTCACGTGAAGGTCACCTTCAATTTTATAAATTCAAACGACTTTTCAAGGTCAAACCAATGACACCATATTATGGCCTCCTTCAAGCCATATAACTTTTGTCTGAAACATTTCTTTTTAAAGTGCATAGTTTAGGAAATTCGACCGTTCCGGGACTTTTGGGACACCCTGTATATGTAAAAACTGTCACTGACTATATTCAGATTATAGGAAGCAAAAATATTGAAAAATGATAATAATTATTGAACAATAAAAAATATTTATAATTAAAAAATAAATTATAAAAAATATTTATAAATAATTAAATTAATAAATTAATAAATATTTGTAAATATTTACAAATAATTATAAAAATTATAAAATTATAATTTTGTTACGCGTACGTATAGCGCGTGCGTGCATGCGTGTGCATGTGTGTGTGTGTGTGTGTGTGTGTGTGTGTGTGTGTGTAACATTTTATGAATGAAGAGCAATGTGTATAAAACAAAATTTTTTTTTTAAATTTCGTTTTGACCATTTAATAATTTAAAACACATTTATGGCACTCCATTATTATTCGCGTTTCTATGGCAATTTTGACAATGTTTTAAATAATAAAAAAAAATTTTTATTCAAAACTTTTATTTTGATAAAGTTTTAATTTTTCGCAAAATTGAGTGATATAGACTTACATTAGAAAAAATTGCGAATAATAGTTTAAGATTTTTCTAAATAATAGTCTGAAATGAATTCACAGATATTTAAATTTTTGTGTTGAAAAACAATTAATTCTAAATAATGATTTAAAATAAAAATGGTGACTTTTAAAAAAAAAAATAATAAATGATTTGAAACAGGACGCAAAACTGTTAAAATTAATAATTTTTTTACACATAGATAAATGTGTGTGTGTGTGTCCATTGATATTCATTTTTTATTGTTTAAAAATTTTGAACTATCTTTTTAATTTTTTTCCAAGAGTTTATATCTTAGAAATGCATTAATTTTCATAAGGTAAAAATTCACTACATTATTTAATAATTAATAATTAATATTTAATAATTAAATTTAATTATTTAATAAAAGAAAATTGTTTCTAATTTTTGAATGACACTATCAAAAAGCTCATAAAAATCAAATAAAAAATAACAGTAATTTTTTTTAAATTAATGATTTATCCAAACAATGATACTCGTTTTTTGCGGAACATCCTATACATCTCACAGATACACACATGCACATGTATATATAGAACAACAATTAGAAAGTTGCTAAAAATTCGGTTGTTATTTGAAAAAAATTGGACGGAATAAAAAAATCAAACTGTTTTTTATTCAAGAAATCTGTTAATTTTATTAGCATATAATACACAAAAGCAATATAACAATTTGATAAATTTTATATTTAAAAAAGAAGTGTAAAATTGGTGGTAGGCAAAATTTGAATATCAGTATTATTTTATATAATTTTTATATACTAATAAAATTGATTAAAGACTTTTGATACTCAAAATAGTATGATTTTTTCAATTATATTTCTTTTTATTTCCAAATAATAATAACTGAAGTTTCAACTGCTATTACTATTAATTGTCATCGTTCATATCTGCAAATGTTATGTGAATGAAACCAAAATATGGATGGCTCTGATTGAATATCTACAAGTAGAGAGAAAACTGACTAATTAATAGTTAGACGCGGTAATCAGCAGAAAAAGAATTTAGCATCAAATTATTTTACATCATCATTTGTTTATGCTAATAAAATTAATTAAAAGCTTGAACTTAAATTAAATTGAGTTTTTTTTAACTCTGTCTATTTTTATCTCCAAATAATATCCGTATAGTTTTAATAGCCTTCTAATTGCTATCTTTTATATCTGTAAATGTTATATGAGTTAAAAGCTGTAATTTTGAATATCCATAAATAGAGAAATAGAGTTAATTGAGAGCCAGACGCGATAATCGAAGAGCAATTTTTGTTTCAAATGTGACTATTAATTGTTTATATTCGTACTTTCCATCTCTACTTCCATCATCGCAGTTGTCTAATAATACATAAAACAATAATGTGGATTATAAAATTGAAAATTTATATATATAAAATATATAAAATATATAAAATATATAAAAAATACATATATAAAATATATAAAAATAAAGGATGTAAAATGTAATGCCCTTATCAATTTTCTCATAGATTAACACGTAGTTACATAATTATTATTTGCATTTAAATCGCGTTAGAGTTATATAAGATATCAAAATTAATCTTGCTATTGTTTTGATTCATCTTGAAATTCAAGACAAGATCGAAACAAGATTTTTAATTAGTTATCAAGACAATTTTGTTATGATGTTCAGATTATTGATCTTATAAGATTGTTGATTTTTAAAACGAGTTAAAATATGTATATTCGTAAATTAAATACGAAAAAAAATTATATTCTTTTAAAATTATAAAAAATTATATATTATTAATATATAATTTTAAATATACATACATACATATATATATATATATATATATATATATATATATATATATATACACACAGAGAAATATTTCTTTGGATTTAACAAATTTTGCTGAAGTCAAATAAATTTAATTATTGGAATAGTCCAACCAAACTAATATTCGATTTAACAAATACGATTGTTTGACTTTCAAATAACGTATATGTTTATTTTAAATAAAATTTTATCTTGAAGAATTTTACTTTTTCTTTGACTTTAATCTTTAACAATTATATTAACCCACCCAGCATCATACCGTCTAAAAGTTTTTTTCTGTCTGATTTTAAATAATCTGTTTAATATTCTAAATCCCAACAAGGAATCCAGATTATTAAATAAATTATTTTAAATTCAGTTTGAAATTAAACTGATAAATAGTGATACGTCAGAAAGAGGATGCTCAACGTGCACATGATCAGAGAACCTGCATGTGAGTAGCATTCTCTTTCTAGCACTAGTGCTAAGAGGGAAAAAATATACTTTAGATTTTACTGTTTAATACTAGTCCTTTATATACATTTCATGATAAATATTGAATATGAGAAAAATTAAGACTGGTGCGCCGCGTAACGGCAAGCGAAGAAACATGTGTCACATACTATTGGCTATTCTAAATAATAAGTTAATTGAAACAAACAACACTTTTATTTGAATCAGTATTATTTCAAATAATTGTCATTTTTCTGTTAAACAATATAAATAATAATTTTTTCAACAACGTAAAAAATAATTTTTTCTTTAGCGAGACAAATATAAGTCAAACAAATAGATAAATTTGTTAATATTTATAAATGTTTTTATTTATTAAATCAAATTTTTTAAGCTCATATAATAATATATAATTATATATAATTATTTAAAATTATATATTAATAACATATAATTTTATAATTTTGAAAGAATATAATTTTTTCGCATTTAATTTACGAATATACATATTATATATATATTCACATATCATATACATTTCTTTCCAAAATACTATATATTAATATATATTTTGACAGATAAACGAATGATTGAAATATAAATAGTGAGGTCTTTATAATATATGCCAAATATTATTTAAACAATTATTCAGTATTAGATAAAAATTGTTAATAAAATTGAGATGAGGTACAAGACGAGATTCTTGCTAAAAAAATCCACTCAAGACCAAGACAAGATTTGAATTTTCGAAAATTTTCAATACCAAAACAATATTTTTACGAATATTGTTCTATCTTTTTTGTGCAATCCTAAATCGTGCGAACATGTATTTTATTGATATACATATATGCATAAATGTATTTTATTATTATTTCCTTTAAAACTTATTTTCCTCCTTATATCTTGTACTCGAAGCAAAATAAAGTTCAAGAATAATTTCGACATGATACGATACGTAATTGCTGCGTTTATATGTCGAATCAGGATTTTCGCTGCCACATCGCTAATTGGATTGCCGAGCTATTAACTCACAGGCAGGTAAGATTCCCCGGATAACTGTTGATCTCCTGACGAAGTTTCGCAGAGACACGAGAGACGATGACGCTGGTAATTAGGTGATATTCTGTACCCGATATGTGTATTTAAAGCCGAACAATTTGTCTTTAGCTTTAAATTATTCGGAAAGTCTCAGTGTAATTTTATCAATAGAGCTTATCTTAGATGACACACGTTCAATTGATGAAAGAGTAAAAATAATTCTTAATTCATCGAGCGTATTACTTCTTGCCGTTTGTCACGTTGTGACGTCAATACTGCTTCTCGTATCAGCTCTCAATCGACTATTTCCGCTTCCAATTCTTCGTGATCCGATCGGAAATAGAAGTAAAGACAGCGGAAATAAAAGATGCGCGTGGATATTTGAGATCTTTTACGTCTTTTCCTGATCTCAAGGAAGCAAAAGGAAATAGGTGATAGACTAATATTAGCACCTTCTCCTTCTTCATCCTGGATACTCGTACATCCTTGTTATTTAGTTATGATAATTCAGACGTAAAAATTGGAAAATCGTAACGCGAGTCATATTTGCGTTCACACTCAATATGTCGCAGATATATACGGTGTTTTACTGGTGAATATAACGGATGTACATATGTGTCAGCGATTCGTGACTACGACTGATGTATCGTCCCGCTCTTACTAAATATTAATCCACAGCTCTCTCTCTTCTTCTGTGAATTGTGAATCATGAAGCCTTTCTGAATTTTTGAGCGCACACAAATTTTTTACCTGGTCGCGTAGAAATATTTTTGCATTCTGTCTTTATTTTAAAATTATTTATTTAGTTTAATTTTTTAATCTAGGGAGGGGCTTATATTTTTTTAAATTATATATCTTTTAACTTTAATAGTTTCTTTTTTTTAAATAGAGTAAATATATAATCATTTTTTAAATAGAGTAAATATACTATTTTTTTTAAATAGAGTAAACAAAAAATTCAGCATCAATTTTCTTAATACGATAATATTTCTTAAAAATTTAATTAGATCATAAATTTTATTTATATAAAATTTATGGTTGTATATATATATATATATATATATATATATATATATAATGTTAAATAATGTTAATAAATTATTTCTGAATTAACAGAGTTTATATTATTATTCAAAAATAATTTTAGGAAGATTATTAATTCAGATTTTGCTCCTTTCTCATATTTTGCATGTTAAAGAATTTAATAATTATTCTTTCAAAATCTAATTGTTAAAGTAGCTTCGTTCCTCTGAGAGAAAATGATGTTCTTTTGCTTATTAAGAATATTCATGTTTTAATGTAATATTAAATAATGTAACAATAAATCTTTTTTAACGTGTTATTTTACTAGATGTACAACTTACTTTATCAATTTTTTTATATGCTTTATTAATTAATTATTAATATGTGATTTGCATTAACATTGTAATTTTGCAATTTTTTTTATTTTAAATTTTATTGTTCAGCTTTAGTTTATTATTCAAGCGTCTTAAATAAATTTGAATATTCATACTTCTTTATCCTATTTTGATTCTACAGTTGTCCATTAAACTAACGCAATTAAACGATAAATTCATGTACGTCTATACGATCGAGGTGAATGGGCAATTTGTTATCCACTCGAGATCAAAGATTCTCAGCCTTTGATCGCCTATGCGACCGACAATTTGTGGAAGGATCATAAGAAGATCATCTCTCCTTGGTTTGATTTTTATATGTTCGGCAGAATTCGACAGCTTTAACTATTTCTTCTCTGGCTTTTCCTTTTATCCTACTTCTTTAAAATCCTGCTGAGCTCTCCTTGCCATAAACGAATAATGCTAATATTACACAATGAAATATTTCGTGAAAATAGCTGATTTTGCGTTCTTAAGAAATATAAAATTTGAGATATTAACGTTAAGAATGTTAATTAGAAAAAATGAAGAAAATTATAACATTGAAACAAAGGATTAAATTTATTATTTAACATCTCCTCTTTAAGAGAGAGCATGCATTTTGTACATATATAATTTTTATTTTATCTTTATTTAATCTGTCTATTTCATATTAAGCATTATTAAGCATTATTAAGGTTAATTATATTAATATTTATATCTCATAACATATATTTTATTATTAGAGGAGTAGTAAAAGCTGATAAAAAATTCTTTGATAACTAATTTGGATAGTTTTCTTATTGTTATTTATTAACAATAAAATCAAGAAATATAATAGCAAAAATCAAGAAATATAAAAGTGCTAAAAGACAAACAGATTTTTTAATAGAACAAAAGGGATTTTCTTCTATAGAATATTTTTTCTATAGAATAGAAAGTGAATATTTGTCATTGACTTATTTTTTTTTTAATGCGGGTGCAGGAGCAATCCAAGATAATCTTTAATGTCCGTGAGAGAAAATCAAACAGTGAGATACGACTTTTTTGGAAGAGTCGAGATTTTCTTTGTGATAGGAGGAAAATTTAAAACCTTCCGCTAGAACGAGAGAAATGGAAAATTAGTTAAGCCTGTAAATTAGTTTTCGCGTATATATATATATATATATATATATATATATATATATATATACACGCTTATATATATATATCAGCTTATATATATATATATATATATATATGTAGATCGTGCTTAAGTAACGCTGGAAAAATGTAATTAACGGATAATGCGGCTGGTACATACTCGTTTCTTGCTTCACCTCGCTCCAACGTGCTCTTCATAAAAATACATCGATATACGAAGTGCCTTACGTTGCAGGATAATCCGCGTACAATAGACCTCTAATACCATTAGCAGCTCGTTTAAGCAATATTGAGATTATTAACTTTAATAATATATCTTATCTCTTTATTCGTTGCTTCTTGTCGTTTTTACTTAAAGAAATGAAGATAAAATTTGTTTTTACTTAAAGAAATGAACATAAAATTATATTTATAAATTTAATATAACTTCGATAATGAACTTCGATAAAAATAACTTTAATTCTTCTCTTTCCCTTTTTCTATGTTTTCCTCCTTTCGTTTTTGCTTTTTTATTGCCTTTTTATTACTTCTCTTTTTAGTTTATCTTATTCAATGGAAATAAGTCGAATAATATCCGGTCGTTGGAAATGAAGTTTAAAAAATATGTGAATACGTTATCAATTTTTCAATTTTTAGTCACTTTATTCAGAAATAATAATTTTACGATAAGATTTTATTCCACATTTTCAATTTATCTTTGTTTAATAAATTATTTTTATTATGATAGAGTTATATTTTTTTTATCTATCCTATTAAAAGATACGAGATGTTTCACGCAAATATTTCATGCAGTAGCGAGGCGAATAACGTATGTCTAACATTTTATATTATCGACTCTTAATAAGGTTTACAATTAGATAGATCGAACTTGTAATAAGTCTAATCGATAGATTATCTTTATTATATACTGCAAATATTATATATATATATATATATATATATATATATATATATATATATATATATATATACAGGGTGTCCGATTCGTGAGGGACCAAACGAAAAGTGATGATAGATTGGGTCAAACTAAGAAGAAAACTCCTCTACCATTTTGCAAAATTCGCAATAATTATTAAGTAATAAGCAAAAATGTCACATGAAGGTTTAATTTTTTAAATGGAACCCCCTATTTTTTATTATGTATTCTTATAGCTTATCTCGAGAGCTTTCCAAAACACTATAATAAAGTATTTCTTCATTGAGTACTTTTCGAGTTATGAGGCTTAAAATAATTTCTTAATTTTACATAAACCATAAAATATCTAGTAAAATATTCATTTTTCGATTATCTTACCTTAATACTTTTATATGCAAAATAATGAGAGGAATCAATTGGTGTAAAGAAAACACATAGTTATTTCGAAGAAAAAATATGTAATTTGCAATTAACAATTACATATTTTTTCTTAAAAACAACTGTGTTTTTTTTTTACATCAATTGATTCCTCTCATTATTTTGCATATAAAAGTATTAAGGTAAGATAATCGAAAAATGAATATTTTACTAGATATTTTATGATTTATGTAAAATTAAGAAATTATTTCAAGCCTCATAACTCGAAAAGTACTCAATAAAGAAATACTTTATTATAGTGTTTTGGAAAGCTCTCGAGATAAGCTATAAGAATACATAATAAAAAATAGGGGGTTCCATTTAAAAAATTAAAGGTAACCTTCATGTGACATTTTTGCTTATTACTTAACAATTATTGCGAATTTTGCAAAATGGTAGAGGAGTTTTCTTCTTAGTTTGACCCAATCTATCATCACTTTTCGTTTGGTCCCTCACGAATCGGACACCCTGTATATATATATATATATATATATATATATATATATATATATATATATATATATATACACAGGGTGTCCTAGACCACCCGTACACCCCTTTTCTTTCAAAAACTAAGCATTTTAGAGAAAAACGTTTTGGACAAAAATTGTATGGTTTTGAGGGGAACATAAGATGGTGTTATTGGTTTGACCTTGGATGGCATCATTAAGGTGAAGTCAAGGACACCTTTAATTTCTTAAATGGAACCACCTATTTTTTATTGCATATTCTTATAGCTTATGTCGAGAGCTTTCCAAAACACTATAATAAAGTATTTTTTCATCAAGTACTTTTCGAGTTATAAGGCTTGAAATAATTTCTTAATTTTACATAAACCATAAAATATCTAGTAAAATATTCATTTTTCGATTATCTTACCTTAATACTTTTATGTACAAAATAATGAGAGGAATCAATTGGTGTAAAAAAAAAAACACAGTTGTTTTTAAGAAAAAATATGTAATTGTTAATTGCGAATTACATATTTTTTCTTCGAAACAACTATGTGTTTTCTTTACACCAATCGATTCCTCTCATTATTTTGTACGTAAAAGTATTAAGGTAAGATAATCGAAAAATGAATATTTTACTAGATATTTTATGGTTTATGTAAAATTAAGAAATTATTTCAAGCCTCATAACTCAAAAAGTACTTAACGAAAAGATACTTAAGTATAGTGTTTTGGAAAGCTCTTGAGATAAGCTACAAGAATGTACAAAAATATATAGGGTATTCTATTTAAAAAAATTGAAGTGACCTTCACGTGACCTTCAAATGACTCTTCAAGGTCAAACCAATGGTACCATATTATGGCCCCCTCGAAACCATACAACTTTTGTTGAAAACGTTTTTCTCTAAAATGCTTAGTTTTTGAAAGAAAAGGGGTGTACGGGTGGTCTAGGACACCCTGTATATATATATATATATATATATATATATATATATATATATATATATATATATATATATATATATACAGGGTGTTCATAAAGTCCCCATCCCTTATATTTCGAAAACGGTTCAAAAATTATGAAAAATCATAAAATATGTGTTCAATTATTTTGAAGGATTACTTTTTTAAAAGAATTAGAGAAGGTGCCTCCTCCCCCAAAGGACAAAACCCAAAGAAAACTTAAAAAAATTAAAATACAACTTAAAAATAAATAGAACCCTCCCTATATTTATTGCATATTCTTATAGCTTACCTCGAGAGCTTTAAAAAAGTACTTATTATAAAAAAAGTATTTCTCATTAACTATTTTTCGAGTTATGTGGTTTGAAAGTTACAATACCGCCGACATTAGTATTAACCCGAGATGTACCGCGTGGAGGTTGCACGGTTGGATTTACGCCTCTATTGTATGTGTGTAGCATGCTACTTTATATTACATAAAAGTATAATAATAAGGGTTTTCTCTGTGAATCTCTCTTTGAGGGAGAGGGGAGCAACTTCTCTAATCCTCTTAAAAGAATAGCTTCTCGAAATGGTTGAACACGTATTTTACGGTTTTTCATAATTTTTGAATCGTTTCCAAAATGTAAAATAACTTTATGAACACCCTTTATATTTTACTCAATAATACATTATTTACTTTCTTTCAATAGTATTAAAACGCCTTACTTCAATTTTTGAATGCTTGTAGCGGCGAAACGACTCCATCAATCGATATCGCGCTAATGTGACTTTTGATTTCAGCTTCACATAAACTATTTATTTCCAGAGTTTCAGCAAATTTTACCGAAATCTAATTTCGATAAGAATCGTGCAGGAGTCCTTCTCATTCTTTTAATTTAGAGAGATACTTTTAATTTAAGGTTCGACTGATCATTTACTTTCATCATTTTTACCTTTTAGCTGATTTTTTAATATCATTTAGATTTTTCGATACAAATTTTAACACAAGTTGCTGATTTTAACAGTATATGTTATAGTATACATGTAACATATATCATATGTAATAACAGAATTGCACGTTTTTTATTGTAAATATATTTATTATAAATATGCTATAATAAATATGCTATAAAGAGATAAACTTAAACATAAAAGTTTCAAAAATGTTAATCTTTAACGTTAATTTTTGTAATACACAGATAAAGATGTGCATTTAAAGTATAAAATATTTATTTTAATAATTAAATAAATATGCAATTTCCATGAGAAAAAATAGAGAAAGCAACATAGCTGTTAATATTTGAGAAATATAATGTGAAAATTATTGTAACATAACTTTGATTTTAATATCTTTGTTCTTTGAATTATTTTATTGTATACTACATAATTATTCAAAATGCGTTTAATTACTGAAATTAATTTTTTATTATGTTTCACATTGATTTTGTGTAAAAAAAATATAATAATGGTATAAATAACATTAAATAATTTATATAATTAATTAATTATGTAAACCGGCACTTTATATAATTACTTGTTAAACTTTCATATAATTTCACATATAATTTCATATAATTTCACAATAATTTACTATAACAAGAAATATTTAATGTCTGCTAAAAAATGTGATATATTCAAAAATTATTTCCTGATAAAAATCACTCATCAAAAAATATATTGTATACATAAAAGCGTTTTATTTTATTGTTTGGTATGTTTGAACTTGTTTTTCTTTAAAAATTATTATATAAAAAATGTGATAATTGAGAATAATTATATATTTATTGTTAAATTTACAGGATATATTTTTGGACAAAATATTTTCAAAAATATTTGTATAATTTTGTATTCTTAATCTGGTGCAATTTTTTATCGTAACTTTTATAATAGAAATATAGGTGCAAACAATAAGTTTATACAATAAGAATGCTTCTTTGTACAATATGTGTTTTGTTGAATATGTATGATTTTTTTATTAAAGTTGTTGCTCATACATTGACAAGAAACATAAAGAATTATCACTGACAAGTTATTTAATGAATATTTAACGTAAAGAATCATCTACGTTGGTAAATCCTCGTAGATTGTCGCTTTTTTCGCTAGAAAAATCATTATTATTAAAATTTATAGAACGGACTGACGCGCATCAGTTATCCCCAGTTTTTCGAATTTTTTGAAAAAATATTCCACACCGCGCTATGATGTCAAAGCAGCTTGCGCATTTTCCGGTTACATTGTATGTGTGCGTGCATGTGTATGTGTCATATGGGATGCATCGTATATGTGCACATCATTGTTATGCATACATAGCGAGGCCAAAAATTTCGACTAAATAGCGAATCAAATCCTGAATCAGGATAAGAAATAATCGCCGTCATGTGATTTTTTAATATTAAGGGAACAAGTTTTTTAATATTAAAGTTGATATCGCAAGATACATAATTGTGCATATAAAAATGCAAGACTTTCAATATAATCGTTTATCTTGTTATATCGAAATAAATTTTAGATATTTTATTCTCGTGTGTGTATGTGTGTGTGTGTTAGTAAATTCAATTTGTTTACAATAAGAAAAATAAATTTAAATAATTACTATTATTTTTAATTCTTATATAGATGGTCGAAAAATGTAGGAAAAACTGATACATTTTTGCTTCTTTCTAAAAGAATGTAGTCTATGAGTTTTTCTAACAATAAAGCATTTCGTTGACTGGTGGGTGATAGATCTCTGCGCAATAATTAGCGTTGCTGGTAATTACGCGAGCAGATAATTACCAGAAGTCTAACTATCCTATGTCGGTGGCTTGTCAGTAGATCTTGCAGAGTAAAATGCGAAAAGTTTCAACATTGTGTCTATAATTCACTTTTTCTACATAGTTATGAGTAGAAAAAGCTTTCGAAGTGACCGACAGAAAACGCGAACATTTTTCATGTTTCTGCGAGAGAGAAAGAGTGAGAGGAGGGGGGAGAGAGAGAGAGAGAGAGAGAGAGAGAGAGAGAGAGAGAGAGAGAGAGAGAGAGAGAGAGAGAGAGAGAGATGGATGAATATTTCAATGTAGTAAAATTGGTCATCAATGACAATTTTTAAGGTTTTTAATCGTTTTTGTATATTAAGTGTTATTTTTTATGTTATTAAATAAAAATAAATTAAATAATATAATAATGTTAAAATTAATTAAATAAATTAAATAATAAAATAATGTTAATATTAGCTGAAATTAAAGTTTTTAATTAAACAATAATTTAATTGATATCGATTTATTAATTAAAATGTAAAGTTCTCAATTATACAGAAACTCTTTCACAAAATTGATTAGAGCAATATATTTTTTTTTACTGGATGAGAAATATACATTTTTGAGATTTTTTTTTTTAATAAAATTGAAATACAAAATTTTATTTCTAAATATATTTTTATCTCTATCGTTTTTTAATTTCTTTCTTTTGTGATATTTTATTATTATTCTTTTTAAGTGTGAGAGCTAGACGTGATAAATGAAGCGCAAATTCTTTTTTTTAGTGTGTCTTTATTGATAGTTCATTTTCAGTCAAACGTTTCAGTTTTTAATTTGAACTGATCATTAGCAACTGTTACAATATTATATGAAATTTAATATATTCAGATCTCTTTCATTCAGATGTACAATTGTAAACACTCACGTAATTAATTAAAGTAAGGGTTGCATACATTGGGTCTGCGTCGATCCAATATACCCATGTACGGGCATTAATAAACTATGACGGTTCATACATGTACAGAAAGACACTTTGCCTAATGGGATGCGCGACAATGTGATATATAAGATTCAATGCAAAGATTGCGACGCCTCATATGCCGGACAAATGAATAGATTTTATTAAAAATAAAATTACTCGAATTAATTTGCACCGCAATTACATTAGATACTAACACATAGAAATAATACACATAGACTAATACTCTGTCATCAGGACCACATACTGAATAACCATGAGTTTCCTTTATACTTATATTATATTCTTTATTTTTATACATTATATTCTTCAATTGTATTTATTATATTCCGCTGAATTCTTCATATTTTTGTTATTGCGCGTAATAATTATATATTTAAATTTATATATTATGAGTATCAAAATTTTCGCCGAAATATCTGTATTTATTCTTTAATTTATTGTATGTGAGTTTAGTGAGCCATGAAATTTAGTTCGCATGACCGTTGATTAAAATGTTATGTTTTAATTCTCCTGAATGAAATTATACGTAACTTCATTCATTATTGCTCATCGGAATTTTGTTTTTTGTTAATCAAATTGCATTGTATCATTGCGAATTATCGCAACCGGAAACAAAACAAATCTTATTATACATTGCCATATTATCGTATATTATAATGATTACGGCGCTAATTATAATATTTCGAAATTCGAATATTTTATATCGAAATAAACTGAATAGAAATTATTATGGTTTATTGCCAGTTAAATATAACTATTAATATTATTACAACTATTAATATTATTTATATTATTTTGATTTATTTTTGACATTATATATATATTTAAAAGTTATATTGTTATTTATTTATTTATACATTTTTATATTATATATACAAAGTCTCAGAACTGATGCGTACTATCTGCTAGTGACAGATATTTAAAAAAGTATTCTGGTCTAGAACTTTCAAGAATTTTTGATTTTTTTCACATTTTCTTTAAGTTTAGAGTTTAAAAATATATCTGTAGTATATTAACTAAAAAATTCGGAAAAATGGCGGAGTTATCAGATCGAGAAGCAGAAGACATAGTTCGGCGTTCGTAAATGTTCATGTAAATTCTACATAAAAGAAAGATAGTTTAAATAACATCTAATATTTTGTATTGGTATGCTTGTTTCTTGCATCAACTGTTTTGATTATTTTGGATCTTCATTGAAAAATAAAATAATAATCATAATTTCATTATAATTTATACTTATTATTGATGTCAACTTCATGTAGTATATCATAGAATAAAAGAAGATATAGATATATATCTTCTAAAGAAGATATATATGTAGAAGATATATACTCAGCATTCAGCATTTTTTCGAATTTCGAAGTTAAATGTTGGGTATTTAAAAATTCAGATAATTTTCATATCTCGATAAAAAAAGAACAAATAATGAAAAATTAATTACTACGTTTCTCTTGATTTTTGTTTAAAAATATTTTTTTATACAACGTAAACATAATCTACAACTAATTTAAGATAGATAAATTAGATGATTCACTCTGTATAATAAAGTTACATTATTATATTATACATTAGGGATTAAAAAATATTAAATTTGTATAATTATTAAAAAAGATTTTCAAGTTAGCGCGTACAAGAGATATCGATTTAATATAACATTTTCCTACTTTCTAAAGTGAGAAAAAAAATTTAAATATTTTTATAACATAAGATATATAGTATTTTAAAATTCGCATGTATCGGTAGAAAAAGCGAAAAGATATATAATATTTGCGTAAATAGCTATGAGAATTTGAAATACTTCTCGCGTGGTATGTTTTCTTTTGAAATAATAAATTACTTTATAAGATATTTATCGCAAAAAAGTTTGCTAGAACTCCATTACAGTGAAAAGAACGCGCGCAAAGAAAGAAGAAAAGTAGAAAAAATTATAGTTAAGAATCTATTTTATTTCTTTTCAAATTAAATTGGCTTATAACTTTTATCTTAAGGAAATGTGATAAATTCGTATGATTGGAAGAATTTGATATGTGTGTGTGTGTCAATGTTTTAATGATAAAATTTGTATTTTAATTATTCTCATATAAAATTATAATATCGAAAAAGAAATATTAATTTTATTATCGAAAACTCATTGAATTAATCTTTTTATATAAATTTATAGAAATCTCTATAATTTTTTTGGTTTAAATATAAACAAAAAAAATTATTTTATTATATATATATATATATATATATATATATATATATATATATACTTATTATATATATATATACAGGGTGTCCCATTTTAATGTCCCACCCCAAATAACTTTCTTATTTTTAATTTTAGAAAAAGATGTTTCAGACAAAAGTTGTATGGTTTCAAGGGAGACATACGGTGGTGTCATTAGTTTGACCTTGAATAGTTGCTTTAAGGTCACGTAAAGGTCACCTAATTTGCAATTAACAATTACATTTTTTTTTTCGAAACAATTATGTGTTTTCTTTACACCAATTGATTTCTCTCATTATTTTGTACATAAAAGTATTATGGTAAGATAATCGAAAAAAGAATATTTTACAAGATATTTTACGGTTTATGTAAAATTAAGAAATGATTTCAAGCCTCATAACTTGGAAAGTACTTAATGAAAACTAACTTAATTATAGTGTTTTGGAAAGCTCTCGAGATGAGCTGCAAGAATATGTAATAAAAAGTAGGCGATTCCATTTAAAAAATTGAAAGTGGCCTTCACGTGACCTTCAAGTAACTATTCAAGGTCAAACTAATGACACCACCTTATGTCCCCCTTGAAACCATACAACTTTTGTCTGAAACATCTTTTTCTAAAATTAAAATAAGAAAGTTATTTGGGGTGGGACATTAAAATGGGACACCCTGTATATATCACACTTGTTTAATTCTGTATATTAAATTTATAATTACTATATAGTTATTATTATTAGAATGTTGGCATAAATTTTCGCCTTCAAAAAATCGATCGTTTATTGTTACGTTTAATGAAACCGATAGTTCTGAGTTAAATAAGTATGTAGTTTTGAATTAGATAAGTTTTATATATACTATGCATTTTAATGATGTGCGATTAATTTATTCTTGTTTTGAAATATGCACAAAATATGTCGACGATGATGATGGCGACGATTGTGGCATCGACGTCAACGAGCGTGTCTGCGTTTTTAGTGCAGCTGTTGGAATTGTCGAGCTCCTATTAACGCGGCGCGTTAATTACACGAACAAGGCTGCGCATGTTACAGCGAGAAATTTTTTTATTTCGTTTAATTCACGCCATTTGGCCTCGGCTCGTGTTACCGATTCGATTCAGACTCTCGTCCCCTTTTCTAAAATATTGCCCCAGAAAACGTAAAACTCTGCTAAAGCACGATTTATCAACAGCATTCAACTCGATACCGGAAACTAATAGATACCGATAGATAACATTTTATTTTTCATTTTGTGTAAAGCGTAATTCGTTGGCTTTAGAAGTAAGAAGCATTGTAGGGAGAAGAAGAATGAGGGTAGATAGACAAACTCTATTCGCCGCAAACACGTTGCGAGTGTTCTTATAAATCGCGCGAAAGCGCGGCTTCCTTTCACGCGGATAAAAAAAAAACCGCAGAGAGGAGAATCTCGCCTCCTTTTTCTCGCGGATTCGGAGAACCGCGTGGGATAGGGGAGGAGAAGATTCACGGTTCGATGGGCTGAATCATCCACTTTGCAACTAGCGAACTCTTGCAGAACGCCGGTAATGTTTGAACAGAGTCCGCGAGCTGACGAGCGGAAGTTCGATGCGCATCCGCGACCTGCGTTCCGCTAAAATAAAAACGCCGCCTCTCTTCACTCTTGTCCGCCCATATCTTTTATTGCGGGTAACTTAAACGAATTTCTCCTCCTCCCCTACCGTGTGCCCAGGAAATTTCCGAACGAGATAAGAATCGGAGATTCGCGAGCGATATCATCGTTCGATTTCGCAAGTGTAATTGTTCAATAGATTCCTCGTGGTGCTTCTTCGTGGAAGTTTGAAAGAAAGTTGAAGCTAATCAGATATGTCGCTCACGAAGAAATGATGAGAGATCCACATCAATTTTCTCAAATCCTTCGAGTGACAGAACGTTAAAAACTTTGAATGGGATGAGTATACTGAGAAATAATGATAATGCATATAACGATATTGTAGAAATCTGACATTACTTGACAGTACTTTTTGGGCTGACCAAAAAATAATGTTGGATTCTTGCAATAGATGACGCTTTGTGTCTTTTAAACTCAAAGAGAATGCAAAATTTAAAGTAATGTCAATTTGATCAAGTCATATTAATCAAGTTTATATCATGTTTTAGTCAATTTGACGTTAGTGTGATGTCAAATGACATATTATTTTGACTTATGTTCTCCTTGGAAATCTCTGTTCCTGATCTATAACAAACTTATAACAAATAAAAACGATGTTCTTCTACGATTTGTATTCTTATCGCGTTTTTTCCTTTGGAAATAAAAAAGCATAAATGCTCGAAAATAACCGTTTCTCATCAATCACCAAGTCGTTCATTTTCAAAACAAGGTTCATTTTCAATTCAAGAAAATTTAAATGTAAGTGTTTTTTCTAAATCATGCATTAAAGTGCCAGCTTTTGAAATATGTATATATTATATAGATTAGGAACAATGCTTTGTATTGAAAAATATAAAAACGTTATCTATTGCAAGAATTTGACATTTTTCGCGGGCAGTCTAATAACTTAATAACTAAAATCAAATTCGTGAAAGAAATTGTTAGAATGTTCGATAGCTCTATTATAAATAAAAATGTTATGAAAAAATATAACTAATTATTTTATAAAATTTATTTTTTTAAAATATACTCCATGTAAGATAAAAATAAATAAATTCAAATAAGATAGAAATAAAAAAAATAAAGATTTTTATTTTTGTTAAAGTCAAATAATAATTTGGAAAATATAAATATTTTTATGTAATTCACACAATATGTTTAGAAACTTTCAGGAATTTTAATATCTTGTAATGTAAATTTTTACATTACAAGATTGCTGTGTGGTTAAATATATTTAATATATTTAATAAAAATTTTTTTTATGTGTACATTATGTGTATGTGTCGCACATATTTTTGCTTCATCTTTAAATATCTTTTTTGTTTATGCATGAAGTGCACTAAAATATAAAATCAGTTTTAAAGGTTATTCATTATTGCGATGTTTTTTTTCTGTTTGTAGGTCGACACTCTCTTAAATTTATTTTATTGTTGGAAGGAGTAAAAATGGTTTTGCTCATGCAATTTTTCGATGATGACATTCTGATACCTTTGATCAATGTGCCGGATCTTTCTCCTGTTTTTTTACTTCTTCGCTATCTTTGCTTTCGGAGTTTCAAGACGTAACCAGCACTTGTAAAAGAGTTCTATCTGAAATTTACTTTTTTCTATTTTCGGTGCACTTTACTTAGAAAGTAGCATTTTTTAAAAATTTTAATGATTAAATATAAAACAATCTAAAAAAATGCATTATAATCTAAAAATATTACAGAAAATAGAAATTGACAACTGTGGCTAATTTAAAAGATTATTTGAAATAAACAGAAAATGTTCTTAAAAAAATAGCATTAAGTGCTAATTTTCTGGATTTTGTGTAAAAAAGATAGATTCTCTAAAAAATTAGTAAAAATGCACAGAGAGAGAGCGAGAGAAAAAAAAAATATAAAATGGGAGAGTTATTTTTGTGAATTAGCAAAATGCTCTTTTTTCTTCTCTCTTTCTCATTCATTTAGCATTCAATTCTGCGATCATAAGGGTTATGCGGAATGTCGTGTAATCTCTGCGCCGGCATAAATTATGGTCGACCTGTAGCTAGGAAACTCGATGTAGTTTCCCGACGGTGATGATTAGACGGCGCGAAACACAGCGCGAATTTTCCCAGAAAGGCAGCGCGTGACAAATCCAGAATATTCGGCAGCAAAATGCGTGATAAAAAACTGAGACAAAAAACATGCAGTATGATCGTTCGGAAAAACGGAGTACATAACGTTTGTATATGTAACAATTATGTATATGTGTAGGTAACAAATATGTACGCATATTTTTTTCTCATTTGTAATTTATACTGGAATTAGGGAATTATACGTCTCTCGATATTCAAATATATATTATTTACTTTTGAGTCGGTAAATAATTTATTTAGTAACACATACGCACACACACACACACCCACACACACACACACACACACAAACGCGCGCAGACATAGACCCGAAAGTGTGTGGTAAAATTGAAAATCTCGGGAAATAAATGTCGATCCGCCGTCGCGATTAATCATTGCCCATGTGCCGTTTAACTTACCTCGCTTACTTAACTTACCGGCAGATTAATGGCCGAATTAATTACCGAAGAGAATTACACAGGACAAAGCGCGGTTTTTTTATCTTCATTCTTTGTTTCCGTACAGATTGGATGCAGTTAACTGATCGGAACGGCGAGGAGAACGAAATTTCCGAGATATTGAACTGCGCGCAGAAAAGTAAAGCTTAACGGTGAGTACAGAAACGTTTATTTTGAAGCAAGACTCGAATGAAACGAAAGGAAATACTGTGTATATAGAGCAAGTCAAGAATTATATATTATATTATGAAAGAGAGAGAAGAACTTTAATATTGTTTAAATAATTTGTTTTTACGATGAAATGCTTTTGCTTTATATTTTTAGGAACTTGTTAGAAAATTATTTTCATTTCGTTAGAGCGCGAGAGCGAGAGAGAGAGAGAGAGGGGGGGGAGAGAGAGAGAGAGAGAGATTTATTGAAGTCGCACAGAATATGGTTGCAAAATGTTGAAATGAGCACTGTGCAAACATTTTGTAATGAGTTTTATCTTCTTGAATTATGGCTCTTTAAATATTTATAGGACACGACCGGGTAATAGACACATACAGGGTATTTTATATAAAATGATACAAGATGTTTTCTCTTTAAAATTTGACGTCATACAAAAAATGTTTCAGATCGAATTTGTAGGATTTCGAGAGAAAAAAAGCTGATGAAATCTTATATTATAATGAAAAAAACATATATAGTTGTTCTTAAAAAAAAAAATGTAGCTCTGCTCATTGCAAATTTTTTCTTGCAAAACAGCTATGTATTTTTTATATCATTTAATTCCTCTCATTATTTTGTGCATAAAAGTATTGAGACAAAATAATTGTAAAATGAATATTTCATAGTTTTATAACATATTTTAAAGTTTATGTGAAAATTCTATATGTAAAAAATTAAAGTATAAAATATTAAAAACTTATCTTTTTAAAAAAGGTAAAAAAAGGACGCCTAGTTTACGCACTAATTGTATCTAACTGTTGTGTGTTTTGTCTACAAAAATAGTGAAATAAAAAAATTGCGCCAACTAAGAATAAAAACTTGTTTACAAGTTTAAATAGAAATGTTTTAATTGAAAACTCTGTTATACAAAATTGTTGTTTTAATTTCCAAAAATAATAATTAAAAAATTAAAAATTTATTTCAAATTTACCTAAAAATTGAAAACTGGAAATTAATATAAAAAAAATAAAGAAAAATTTAATTAAAATAACTTAGCACTGCCAATTTGATTAGTATATTGTTCAGCTTAGAAGTGTTGCTAAATTTCCAAATATAAATCAACATAAATTAATTAAAGAAATTAAATAATTAAATTTAAATGTTAGACTAATAATTAGAATTAATAATTAGAATATGCGCCAATTTCTTATATATATATATATATATATATATATATATATATATATATATTTAATTAGAATATGTGTCAATTTTATTGGCAGTGTCATTTTCTTAATTAAATATTTTTTTTACTTTTTTGTTTTACATTACTTTTAGTTTTCAATCTTTAAGTTTTAAAATAAATTTTTAATTTTTTAATATTATTTTTAAATTTTTAGATATATATATATATATATATATATATATATATAGGGTGGTATACGTAAAGTTACAAATTAATAACTATAAAAATATTTGTCAAATCAAAAAATAGTTCATGAGAAAGTTTCATGTACTCAAGAGGCTTCGTTAACACGTCTATTAAGCTAGCATGCCAATATGGGCACAATGACATAAAACGTACAAAATATTTAGTGCTCTTTATGTGCTAATTTGTTGCTCTAATCCTGATTTTATTGCTCTAGCCGTTTAGCGAGAAATTATATTTATGCTTACTTTTAAAAAAGTTAGAATGCCTATTAAAAAAAATAATGATAAAAGAATAATAAAAAGAAAGCACTTATACTATAATTTTGTGCTAATTATGTGCTTACAATATACACTAGTTTAAATTTCGGTACGCTACTCTTTACACCGGAAACAACCTCAAAATATACGTCATACAAGAGAGAAGTACCAAAAATAATAACGATTTCGAAAATTTCTTTACACTATAATTTAGTGTTAATTATGTGCTTACAATATATACTAGTTTCAATTTCGGTATGCTACTCTTTACACCGGGAGCAACCTCAAAATATACGTTATACAAGAGAGAAGTACCAAAAATAATAACAATTTCAAAAATTTTTCGATCGAAATCTGTTTTATGATTATATTGCTCCATTTTTACTTGCGATAAACAATTCCTACATTACATATATCTTCTTTGTGTTTATCGTGCACTTTCCTACAAAATATATGCTGATATTTTATGCTGATGATTTTTATGCTGCATCTCTTATAAAAATGTTTTAGACGAAAATTATATCGTTTAAAGGAGGACAAATAATGTTAAAATCAATTTTTTAAAAAGTCGATTTTTCAAGATCCCATAAAGGTCATCGCCATTTATTATTATCTTCAAAACAAATTCCATATTACACGATAATTTAATCCGTAATGACATCAAAATTTGAGAAGACATATGATATCGTGAATTTTCAAAGCGTATGAGTATACCTTATAAGAAACTATTATTATTTTCGATACTTCTCTCTCGTATGACGTAAACTTTGGGGTTGTTTTCGTTGTAAAAAGTAGCGTACCAAAATTTAAATTAGTATACATTGTAAGCACATAATTAGCACTAAATTATAGTATAAAGAAATTTTCGAAATCGTTATTATTTATTTTTGGTACTTCTCTTTTGTATGACGTATATTTTGTGGTTGGTTCCCGGTGTAAAAAGTAGCGAACCGAAATTGAAACTAGTATATATTGTAAGCACATAATTAGCACTAAATTATAGTGTAAAGAAATTTTCGAAATTGTTATTATTTTTGGTACTTCTCTCTTGTATGACGTACATTTTGAGATTGTTTCCGATGTAAAGGATAGCATATCGACATTTAAACTAGTATATATTTTAAGCACATAATTAGCACTAAATTATAGTATAAATAAGTTTTCGAAATCGTTATTATTTTTGGTACTTCTCTCTTGTATGACGTACATTTTGTGGTTGTTCCCGGTGTAAAAAGTAGCAAACCGAAATTGAAACTAATATATATTTTAAGCACATAATTAGCACTAAATTATAGTATAAAGAAGTTTTCGAAATCGTTATTATTTTTGGTACTTCTCTCTTGTATGACGTACATTTTGTGGTTGTTCCCGGTGTAAAAAATAGCGAACCGAAATTGAAACTAGTATATATTGTAAGCACATAATTAGCACTAAATTATAGTGTAAAGAAATTTTCGAAATCGTTATTATTTTTGGTACTTCTCTCTTGTATGACGTACATTTTGAGGTTGTTTCCGGTGTAAAGAGTAGCGTACCGAAATTTAAACTAGTGTATATTGTAAGCAGATAATTAGCACAAAATTATAGTATAAGTGCTTTCTTTTTATTATTCTTTTATCATTATTTTTTTAATGGGCATTCTAACATTTTTAAAAGTAAGCATAAATATAATTTCTCGCTAAACGGCTAGAGCAATAAAATCAGGATTAGAGCAACAAATTAGCACATAAAGAGCACTAAATATTTTGTACGTTTTATGTCATTGTGCCCATATTGGCATGCTAGCTTAATAGACGTTTCGTTAACTGCATAAACATAAAGTCGTTCCCGCTTTACCTTTAAAGGGAATGGGGAGTAACTTCATAATTTCAAATGAAACCCCCTATAAAATGTTTCTACGGGAAAAAACGAAAGAAGACTTAAATCGAAGAATACGTTGAAGCTTGCGTTAGCGTGACTTTAGAAATGTTATTTAAACAAAGTTTTGTAAGAAGAATTAATAAGTGTTTAGCTGATAATGGATACCAGTTCGAACATTTAATAAAGTAAAAGAATAAAAGTATAAAGTCTTTTATTTAATTTATTATTAATTTTAATGCATTCTACTTTAAGGTTTAAATGCTTATAACTTTTGATAGAAGCATTTTTCAAACAAATGTTTCAGATAAAATTTACTTGTTTTTTCCCGTAGAATCCAAATATGCAACATTTTATAGAAGGTTCCATTTGAAATTATGAAGTTACCCCCCATCTCCCTTAAGGTAAAGCGGGGGCGACTTTATGTTATGACATTATGTAGTTAACAAGGCCTCTTGAGTACATGAAACTTTCTTATGAACTATTTTTTGATTTGACAAATATGTTTATAGTTATTGTTTTGTAACACTTTACGTGGGCCACCTTGTGTATACATATATATATATACATATATTTTTTTAATATAACCAAATTATATATAAATATATATAGAATAATTATATATAAAATATATAAAAAAATCATATATAAAATATACATAACACACACACACACACACACACACACACACACACACACACACACACACACACACACACACACACACACACACACACACACACACACACACACACACACACACACACACACACACACACACACACACACACATATATTTTATATTATACATATATATATTTATGTTTATAACTTGTTAAATATATATTTATTATTTATCTTGCGCTTCAATTATCACGCTTTACAGGCTCTTACTTACTAAATTTTAATTAATATTCTAATTACATATTATTTATCTTGTCACTATTCAAAATGCTGTTAACACATGTTACTAATGACGCATGTCATTAATATCGCAAAGCACCGTTAGTGTAATCTTCTGTCGAGAATAGGAACTGTATGTTTTCTCTTTCTATGTGTTATATATGTATATGTGCGTTGATGACGGTGATGATAATGATAAAGACGTTTCTTAATTGAAAATTTCCATATTTCGATTTTGCATCATGATATCTCTGTTTATAGTTCACGCAGCATAAAAATAAAGATACTTTCTTTATACGATTCAAACTTGCTCTATCGATTAAGCTTAATAAGAATTCGATCTGTTCAGCCGTTATTGAGATTCGATAATCTGATGTACTCTCAATTGTCCGACTCGCGTATAGATACACGGAGTGCCTCGCTAATGAACTTGGCACAAGACACTACTGTTGTCTCTTGATCTCGTAAACTTTCAACTTTTTAACCATTCTATCCTTATAACTTTTTATGCTAAATGTGAGGATTTGTATAAAACAATTAGGGTGATTCCATTTAAAAACAATCAATTGATCGTTTGATCTTGAAAAATGATCTCTTAAAATTTATCAATTTTTTTCTTTCAAAATTCTATAAATTTTACTTAAAACATTTTTTCTGTGCCTTCATGTTTCGGAGAAAACATCTTTTAACATTATATGTGAAACATGTAGAGACAGGTAGAAAATAAAATTTTGGAATTAATTTAAATCAAATTAATATTCCACCGCGCAATTTTGTTGCCGCACTAAATATGTAGACTCTCGCACGAAATTTCTTTCCGCTTTAATTGAATTTCGACAAAAATTTATAATTAAAGCCGATGGACTTTAATCTATTTTAAGCTTAAATATGATAGAACGCATACAATTAAATTTTTGAGAAATCAAGTTTTGACACAATCAAATATTTGAGAAATAAAGCATTTGCGAAAAAATTGTTTCGGATAAAAGTTGAAATTTCAAATATACATATATTAAATGATGACACTATTTTAACTTTAGATCATTCGTAAAAGTCAGATAAAAATGTCATCTTAAATTTCTTAAATAAAAACTTCCACTTTTTATTAGGTCTTCTTACAGCTGATGTAGAAGCATTTTTAAAGTGAAATTAAATCTTTTGTTAAGAATTTCTTGAGTTATGAGCCGTGGAGAAGATATTAACGTCGGCATTAGCATGATCTATACATATTTGTGGAGAGGATTTAGCTAAATAGGAATAATAAACTATATAGTGCTGATTTTATACGATACTAAAAAAATATTTAAATATTTAAACTCGTAGAGATATTTTAATATTTAACTAAATAAATTAACTTTATATTTTTGAGCTAGTTATTTTCTAATCGACTGCTTTAAAGTGCCTATCTTTAAACATTTTGTTGTCTATATTCTGAAATATGTCATAAAATTTATATAATATTTTACGAAATATTTTTGATTAAGGTTCTTTTATCATACTTGAATAATTTCTTTATTTTTGTACAATTTATTTTACAAGATTTTTTTAAAAATAATACTTTATCGTTTAAATAAGTAAATATTATTGTATAATCATTTATGGAAAGATTTATGTAGTAAGTATGTAATAATTAATGTCAAAAATTATCTATATCTTCATAAAGAAGTTTTTATAATAGAATTTGAATAATATTATACATGAAATATATATTATTCTATATTTATTTTATAAGAAAAATATGTATATATTCTTACCATTTTATTTATTAATGCAAATATTTATTAATGTAAACTATATTAAAAACAATATACATTGAATATCTTTAAAGAAATTTTCATAATAGAGTTTGCAATATATTAAAATACATATAAAAAATATGTTTGTATATTTATTTAATATGTATATTTATTTTACGAAAAATATGTATAAATTTTTAGTATTTTATATATTAATAATAAATAATCGCTTTATATATAATTATATATACTTTTAAATTATATACATATAATTTTAATTTATATTTAAAGATATTTATCAAATATCTATTTTTTATATTAATTATATTTTATCACAGTTGTTTAATATATTTACAAATATTTATTTATTAAAATATGTAATAAATCACATAGTTGTAAATTTATAGCTTTAAGTTTTACTTATAATCAGTAAAAAAATATAACCAAAGTAATTAGCATAATATGAACGTAGTCACGATCGGCCAGTCGTTATTTTTTATGTATGTATATGCTAAGCGGTAAAATATCATCGCATTTCTTGATAATGTTCTTGATAATATTACATAACTCTCTCTCATGTTTAGAAAATTGTGTTCTATAATATTTTTAAGATATTGAAGATTTAACATATGTATGTAAAATTATTTTAGTATTAAAAATTGTTTAAATAGAATATTTAAATAATAAGAATAACGTATTAATTTAATAATAAGTATTAAATACTAAAATCTTAGAATTAAATATTAGATCTTAAAATAAAAAAAATTAATCAAAAATTAATCCCAGAAATGGAACCTTAACAGTACGGATTAAAATTTGCTGTGATTTTATTCACTCGCATCGCGAGCGAGCGATACATATTTTACGGCACTTAACGAGGTGCCACACGCGGATATTGTATGTTAGATGTTTACATGCGACGACTTAAGGCGATAGACTGGGAGGAGCTGTTTGTCCAACTTATATAACCTCGTGTGATATCTCAGCAACATATAAATTCTTCTTGTCAAGCAAAATAATCTTCCTCATTGATATCCATTATAAATAATGTCATCATAGTTTTTTATGAATGAAAATTCTAGCATATATATATATACACTTTATCATTTATTTTCATTATATTTATATATATCTATAATGTTTTATTATAATTTGATGATACACACATATAAAGATTATTTTTGATGCTTAATATCTTAAAAATAGATTAAAAAAAAAAACATTTCGAATAAAAATTACATAATTATTGGTTTAAAAGAACATGTAATATTAATATAATCTTATTATGACCTTGCCTCAAGTTAAAGTCATTTAAATTTTTATTAGTAAAACCTTTCCCTTATTTAGTAAAACCTTTTCCCTGCATATTTTTAAGATTGATATCAAAATATACTTTAAAAACATTGTAATAAAAAATTTTTTCGTTTACCAAGAGAGTTATCAATCTTGAAATTTACTATACTTTCCGCATTTAGATGATTGCGTGATCGAATAACACTTCGTTCCCTTTTTCTCTTCTATTTTATGTATTATTATTTGTTATCAGCTTAAGCACGATACCAATTAATTAAAAAGATGTGAGTGTGATATAATACTTTTATTACTGTTAAGGCTAATATTTGAATCCTGAAAGCTGATTATTTGTGGGTCAACGTGAGTGTAATAATACACACAATTATACAAATTATAAAAATAAAAATTATCTTTTTAGATTTATGTAAAATTTTTAACAATTTTAATATTTTTATCAAAACATTATTTAAAACCAAACACTTGACTATTTCTGAAACAAAATATGTAGTTGACATTCCGCGTGCGTGTATGTGCGTGCCTGTGCATGCTCTACGTGTGCTTATGGGTATGCACATGGGACTGCACTGCGTACCTATTTAATTTAACCGTCCATCAGCAACGTCCATCGAGAGCATCCTCCTCGATATTCTTTGATGTTACATTACTGGGTTGGATTTAATCAGCTGCAAGTAATCTAGCAGAAGTACCGTGGAAAAGGTGTCACTGGGCGCAGTGGTTTTGGCGAAAATGAAAGGTCCCGTGCGCTCTGAGTGCACGTTGCAATTACTATGCTTTGTTGTCGGATAAAGAAATGAAGTGGCTATCAGCCAAGTGTGTGGTCGATTTAAGAGCCGTTTTGAACGGCTGAAATATATCACGAATTGTAAAATTAAATAAGTCGTTATAACTTCTTTTTGGAAACAGTTTTGAGAAGTAGTACTAATAAAATATTAATAATATTATCTTTTATGACGAAGAAAGCAGAGCAAAATATTACCAAAAATAATACGAGAAATATTTATATGCATATATATATATATATATATATATATATATTCATTTAAATAATTTAATGAATATTAAAAAGAAGAAAGTATATTCCGCAGCTTATTTCTCTAAAGTTATTTAATAATAACGTTGCATTTCAAAAACATGTTATTCACTTACACTCAATGTGATATTATGTGATAACATGTTGCTTAATTATTTGATTATTAATAAACTGAGCTACTCGTTATATGTAACTACGTAAAATATATAACATGTGTAAAATATATATTCAGAATCACATTGAATATCCATTTACATTTTTTAATTACTTTCATTTATATTTTTTACTTTCAAATGAAATTTAAACAATTTTGAATTTAAAGCATTATTCTTACAATTAAAGATGATATTTTAATATTTTATATTTCTTTTTATATTTAGTGTTTTCATTGTTTGGTTTATTTGATGTATTTTTTTTACTATTTAGTGTCTCTTTACGTTACTATGATCCTCATTACTTGTAATTTATTTAAAATAATATTTATATATTTATAAAATTAATACACACACACACACACACACACACACACACACACACACACACACACACACACACACACACACACACATATATATATATATATATATAATTTGTAATTTACTATATACAGTAATATATATGTATACAAACTAAATATTTTTTTGTATAATAGATATTTTTTATATTTTCTAAGCTACAATATAATAGATATTTTATATATTCTAAGCTACATTAATACAGAGATGCAGCAAGAAACGTGCAAGTTGCTTATATTTGCGATTTACATACATATTAGATAATCTATGTACACACTGTAGACTATATAAAATATGCAGACTATATAAAATATCTATTATACAAAAAGCGTTTAGTTTGTATATATTACTGTATACAGTAACTTACAAATTACTAATAGAAATTTATCAATGTTTAATAAGAAATATATTAAAGGAGTAAGAACTTTTCGCTTAGAATAAATATGCCATAGATTATCATTTTTGATAAAATTAATAGAAAAAATAACGATTTCTTCCATTTACTTGAAATATTCTCTTTATTTGATATTTGGAAATATTTTATTATGTCTGATTATTATATATAGCAAAATATATACATGGTATGTGCAATATATGTATCTAGAGATTGCATAGTATGTGTATAATGTATAGAAATGTATTGTGTATTACGTATACTAAAGTATAGTAAATTATGTATGTGCATTTAATATCTTTATATATATTTAGACACTGCATAGTGTATGTATTATATAATTAATATCAATGTATATACACATAGCAAGGTATGTACAAATTATGGATGTTTGACATATATTATACTACATACATTTAAAATATAGCAATGAAGTACATATTACATATTGTAATGTAGTCAAATCATATATATGAGTTATGTAAACATTTCACACAGGATATTATTTTCATATCATGGAAGAAAGACTCATATTCATAGAATATATCCGATTATATTATACGATTCACTTTTCGATTATTTTGTTTCAATAATTTTATGTATAAAATATTGAAATCAGTTGGTGTAAAACAATACATAGTTATTTTTATAAGAATATATAGTTTGAAAATGTATAAAAATATATAGTTTCATTGCAAATTTATATATATATTTTTTTATAAAATAACTATGTGTTTTCTTTCACATCAATTTCTTTTATTATCTTGTGTAAATTATTAAGCAAGATAATCGAGAAATGAATATGTCATAGTTTATATATGTTAAAAATTAAAATATAAAATATCTCGTAAACTATTCAATTTGTGGCCATCTTATAATTTTTTACGCCGAATATTGCATGGAATCTATTTATATAAAAAAATTAGATTGATCTTATTTAAAGAAACTAGATTGATCTTCACATGAACTTAAAAAATGATCTTAGTTAAAATTCAAGATTATCAACTTTTTTCTCTTTTCCTAAAACTCTATTAATTTCATTTGAAACATTTCTTTATACGACGTCAAGTTTCGGAGATAACATTTTGTAATACTTTATGTGAAACACCCTGTATATATATTTAAACAATTATTCAATAATTGAACTGTGTATATTTAAGGGTTGAATAATTTTTCAGTCTTCTATACATTGCGTTCGTACGAAGCTATCCCATATGTTTTATGTTGTCATAAAAATACTTGACTAGAATATTAACAGTTCACCGCTACATAATAGCGGAAAAATGATAGTCGGCCATTAGCTTTTAGTACGGACGCCGTTAGGCGTTAACGATAGTGGTTATAATAGAGACGAAGAATAAAGATCGACCTTAGCGATCATTCAATGTCACTAGTACGTACAATATCTGCGCTTTGCAAATAATCGTCCGTCATTTAATTCGCGGTTTATTCACATATAGAACTGTGCGGATGACAGCTCTTTCTAACATATTGGCTTATGATACATATACATGAAATGTATCTTTCAACATAATACTTATTATTAAATACTCTAGTTATCTGAAAAACAAAAATCAATAACAAAGAAACTTTCAAAAATAATTTTCGTAATTTTATATCCCAGCAAACACCAAATAACAGTTATATAACTGTTAGTTATAATTTCCCACTCAACAATATAACTGTTACATGTAACAGTTACATAACATGTAACAGTTATATTGTGGAGTGGGAAATTACAACTAACAATTATATAAATGTTACTTGGTATTTGCTGAGGGATTAATGTGATACACTAATTTCATGATACTAGTTCTCATCGTTATAAAGTCGGACAATGCACAACAAGCTCTTCTAAAAGTTAAAACTTACGAGTACATAGAGAGTAAGATAAGATTTATATGCCATGTGAATCGATTTCTTGAGGATGAACGACCGAATGGGCAAATAATCGGACACGTTCGAGGTGTCGTGATAAGCGGCCAGCCACAGATGTTATCACTTGCTAGTCTGGGATATTAAAGACAATAGATATCCAGCCCCGGTCAGAATTCAGCCGTTTGGACGCACTCCAGATTGTAAGCTGAACCAACAAGCAAAATCTTGTCTGTATCGTTGATTCGCAAAAACTGGCCGTTTCGTAGCCAGTCTTGTTATATCAACATCAACAAAGATATCTGTGAAAAACGCGGAAAAAATTATTTTAAAAATTATTTTGAATATATGTACATGTTTGTAAACCTATTCATGAATATTGCATATAAAATTATTGCAAATGTGTTCTAAAATCTTTACATCCATATCTCCAAGTTTATAAGCAAATTATATAAAGTTATAAGTAAATATATATAAAGATTACAAACCGTGGCTAATGAGATTAAAAGTGTGTAGTATATTTATTCCTATTAACTTTTAATTTTTCTGATAAGATTATACATATAGGGTGTCCCATTTTAATGTCCCACCTCAAATAACTTTCTTATTTTTAATTTTAGAAAAAGATGTTTCAGACAAAAGTTGTATGGTTTCAAGGGGGACATAAGGTGGTGTCATTAGTTTGACCTTGAATAGTTACTTGAAGGTCACGTGAAGGCCACTTTTAATTTTTTAAATGAAATCGCCTACTTTTTATTACATATCCTTGCAGCTCATCTCGAGAGCTTTCCAAAACACTATAATTAAGTTAGTTTTCATTAAGTACTTTCTAAGTTATGAGGCTTGAAATCATTTCTTAATTTTACATAAACCGTAAAATATCTTGTAAAATATTCTTTTTTCGATTATCTTACCATAATACTTTTATGTACAAAATAATGAGAGAAATCAATTGGTGTAAAGAAAACACATAGTTGTTTTGAAGAAAAAATATGTAATTTGCAATTAACAATTACATATTTTTTCTTAAACCTTAAAAAAAATAAAACTATTTGTATTAAGTGTAGAAAAATATTCATATCTCCATAAATAGACGAATAGAAATTAAAAGATTGTTAAATACTATTAAAAAGTTAACTATACATTTAAAGATAAATATGTCATCAATGCAACTAACCAAATAATTGATTATGTGTGTCCAATTTATAGTTTAAAGTTAAACCCGAGTTAAGAGTTCTTACTTCCTGAAATAAATTTTATACGATAACAGAAACAGAGTTTAACGTAAATATTAAGTTGTATAAAACGAACTTTAAAAATGAAGTATAAAAACTTGACGTGTCCAAGTCGCATTCTGTTTTTAAGCCGCGGTTTCATAATTCTTTATTTTTTTAAACTTCTTGTTTGTTGCATGTACAAGTTTAAATACATTTTTACTTGGTGTACGTTTTCTTTATCTTTTTTAGAGAAGTTTGCTAAGAGATTTTACTACGTTTAGTTAATTATCTGAAATTATAATATATAAAAAGATTTTGTACTATTTATATTAGTATATAGATTTTTTAAAATAGAATTCGCGAATAAAGTAAAACGTGAGAGTCATAGAAAGAAATTTATAAGTTGGATGAAACTTAAGTTACTTATGAGAATTTAAAAATATATATTTGAATCTTTGATTAGATGTTAACTTTATATTTTTAACAAATATTTTTGAAACTATTTTGTAATAAATATTTTATTTTTACAGAAGCTATTCATCTATTTTTTAGTTGTCATTTTCGAATACATTTTTAAGAAAACTGACTTGAGAGAGATAGAGAAAGAAAGAGAAAGAGAGGGGGGAAGGAGGGATGGAGGGAGCGAGAGAGAGAGAGAGAGAGAGAGAGAGAGAGAGAGAGAGAGAGAGAGAGATTGATTGATTGATTGATTGATTGATTGATTGATTGATTGACCTTTATTAGCTTTCTCAGCTATTTGTAGTATACAATTTTAAATTACATTAAATAACATTAAATAATATATATTCCTTCAACATTCGCTTAAACGGTTCGATCCTTTCATAATGTTTCATTTCGGCTAGTAAAGCACATTATATTATTTCACTCTTTCATAAAACATTCTTTTACGCACTTCTTGTTCTGCGAAATTGTATTGCAATATCTCCGGCCTGTCGCGTTTGTCTTTCACTTACATTTCCTACTATTTCTAGTCTATTTCTTAGCTGCTCTGTCAGCAAATTCTTTAAAATCTTAAAAATATATAAACATACGTTATAATATAGCCTCTGTCTTACGGACATGAACTGCAATGCTTGCAGCATATGTTCCATTTTGGTATACCTATCACATTGTAATATAACTCTCATTGCCCGATTTTGCGCTACTTGCAATTTATCCAGCTGTGTTTCTCCCATATCCATTAACAACGTTGCACAATATTCGAAATGAGGTGCTATGATTGCCTTATATACAATACATCTAGTATATGCCGATATACAATTTCCTATTCTATTTAAAAAACTCGTCTTTTTTCCTATTTTTTTTAACATATAGTCACAATGATATTTAAATCGAAGTTTATCATCAATAATTATTCCTAGGCATTTCATTATCTCTACTTGCTCTATCTCAGTTTCATCCAAGCATTTCGATACAATATTTCCTTTCAGTTCCTTTCTTACACTCCTAACTATCATATATTTCGTCTTTCCTGCATTCATTTTCAACTTATTTATGTTCATCCATTTTTTTACTATATTAAATGCCATATTCATTTTTGACTCTAACTGCTCACTACTTTCACCAGCTATACAGAGTGTCCTAGATCACCCGTACACCCCTTTTCTTTCAAAAACTAAGCATTTTAGAGAAAAATGTTTCAGACAAAAGTTGTTTGGTTTCGAGGGGCCCATAAGATGGTACCATTGGTTTGACCTTGAAGAGTCATTTGAAGGTCACGTGAAGGTCACTTCAATTTTTTTAAATGGAATAACCTATATATTTTTGCACATTCTTATAGCTCATCTCGAGAGCTTTCCAAAACACTATAATTAAGTTAGTTTTCATTAAGTACTTTCCGAGTTATGAGGCTTGAAATAATTTCTTAATTTTACGTAAATCATGAAATATCTTGTAAAATATTCATTTTTCGATTATCTTACCTTAATACTTTTATGTACAAAATAATGAGAGAAATCAACTGGTGTAAAGAAAACACATAGTTGTTTCGAAGAAAAAATATGTAATTTGTAATTAATAATTACATATTTTTTCTTAAAAATAACTGTGTACGGATGGTCTAGGACACCCTGTATATACAGGGTGTCCGATTCGTGAGGGACCAAACGAAAAGTGATGATAGATTGGGTCAAACTAAGAAGAAAAGTCCTTTACCATTTTGCAAAATTCGCAATAATTATTAAGTAATAAGCAAAAATGTCACATGAAGGTTTAATTTTTTAAATAGAACCCTCTATTTTTTATTATGTATTCTTATAGCTTATCTCGAGAGCTTTCCAAAACACTATAATAAAGTATTTCTTTATTGAGTACTTTTCGAGTTATGAGGCTTGAAATAATTTCTTAATTTTACATAAACCATAAAATATCTAGTAAAATATTCATTTTTCGATTATCTTATCTTAATACTTTTATATGCAAAATAATGACAGGAATCAATTGGTGTAAAAAAAAACATAGTTGTTTTTAAGAAAAAATATGTAATTGTTAATTGCAAATTACATACTTTTTTTAAAAACAACTATGTTTTTTCTTTACACCAATTGATTCCTCTCATTGTTTTGTATATAAAAGTATTAAGGTAAGATAATCAAAAAATGAATATTTTACTAGATATTTTATGGTTTATGTAAAATTAAGAAATTATTTCAACCCTCATAACTCGAAAAATACTCAATGAAGAAATACTTTATTATAGTGTTTTGGAAAGCTCTCGAGATAAGCTATAAGAATACATAATAAAAAATAGGGTTCCATTTAAAAAATTAAAGGTAACCTTTATGTGACATTTTTGCTTATTACTTAATAATTATTGCGAATTTTGCAAAATGGTAGAGGACTTTTCTTCTTAGTTTGACCCAATCTATCATCACTTTTCGTTTGGTCCCTCACGAATCGGACACCCTGTATATTAGAGAGAGAGCTACATATATATTAGACAGAGGGGGGGAAGGAGGGAGGGAGGGAGAAGAGAGAGAGAGAGAGAGAGAGAGAGAGAGAGAGAGAGAGAGAGAGAGAGAATTTTTAGTGATAATACATATTTGAATTTATAATTTGTCATGTGTAATCTACATTTTAATAATATTATTCTTAGAAATTTAGGGAATTTTTACATGCATTTGTTATTTTTTAACTTTATGAATATAAAAAATTATTTTTTTCTTGCCTTTATTAAATCTTTTTATAAATAATATTTTATTTGATACTTTATCTTATTTCTGTATTATTATTCTCTATAAATAAAAATTGTTTTATCATATTTGACGGAAAAATTTATATTGCAAATATGTAATAAGTAAATAATTAAAAGTACTTTTCCAATATCTAGATAAAAAAATTTGTTATAATAATTTGAATTATTATACAAAAAAATAAATTCCTGAAAAAAATAAATATGCATTCTTTTAGCGTTTTATTTATTGTGCGGGAATGTTCCTCGACGGGCTAAAACTATCCCGAGAGGGATACGATATGCGAGCCGTTAATCATTAATTAAATTAAGTCACTTTCGAGAGTTATAAATAACTTTATTAACGAGCGATTTTTCCTCACTCGCGCATAGTACATAAAGATCATAATTGCGGAATGCGAGAGAGACTATCGCGGAGGTGAGATTTTACAAAAGAAATGAATTCTTTAATTAATAATTGAGAACGAGCGCTAACATGAATATTCGCTCAAGTAGGATCAGAACAACACCGATGCCGTTACAGTGTACATTGAATTCAATGATTGCACACGATTAACACTTCCTTACGGAGGCAGTCTGTCGTCGTTATAATTCATGCATTAGTCAAAATTCTCACGAATTGATCGCTTGAATATACAACGGAAGCAGGCGATTACAACAACGAGCAATTACGACACGGCAAGAGCGATCAAAGCAATGGCACAAAGGCACGACAAAATCCGAACTCCGCACTGAGAAAAATCGTTTGATTGTACCAACAAGACGTATATGATTGAAGACATTTTGGTTAAATCAAACAAGAATTTCTAGTTATCATGATAAGACTCGATTTTTTATAACTAGAACGTTTAATAGATTTTACTATAAGGATTTGGTTAGTATTTTCTGGTTGGATCTATAAAATTTCTTACAAAAATTAATAAATATAAGACTCGAAATATAAAATTAAACAAAACAGTTATAATGGCAATACGAGTCGAGTGTCGATGTTATAACACATTTATTTATAATACAATCAAATAAATATTGATATTAAAAGAATACAAAGAGAGGATAGCGAACGTTTCGACCCTATTTTTGGGTCATCTTCAGCGCGAAAGTATATAATAAAAGATAATATAATGAAAAAAATAACAATAACAAAGTGTTTTATATCGGAGTCTGTTACAAAGGGTGCTGTCTAAGGCGATAATAAATGTGTCGGTATCTCATTAGCTTGACGATGCCTACGTAAAAACAAAGGACAAAAAGTAAAATAAGTTAAATAAATAATGTAACTAATATGAACAAAGAAAGAAAAAAGTAAGAATTAAACATGAAATTACGAGATTGAAATGTCAATTTATTAAAAATGATCTAAATAAATATAAACTGAACATAAAGTCAAAGAAATAAAATAATTAAGTTATAAAGAAAGAAAAAAGTACTAAGAATTAAACATGAACATTACGAGATTGAAGTTATTTTAATGTCAATTTATTA
The DNA here is from genome assembly GCF_025532165.1 of Camponotus vicinus. Classification (NCBI taxonomy): domain Eukaryota; kingdom Metazoa; phylum Arthropoda; class Insecta; order Hymenoptera; family Formicidae; genus Camponotus; species Camponotus vicinus. Next base: position 13,965,050 of record NW_028141967.1, on the reverse strand, counting down.
AAAATGATCTAAATAAATATAAACTGAACATATAATCAAAGAAATAAAAATTAAAAAGATTAAAAAGATAAGAAGTTAAAACTACGGAAATAAAACTTACTTCCAGGCATCGAAGATAACGACGCGCCGAGGAGACGAATAGAGACAACTTAACATCTCCGAAGACAAAGATCGACTCGTCTTTAACGGATAAATGTGACTTATATATAAACGGTAAAGAGAGTCAAGTAATGTATAAATGTACACATACGCAAAGTCGCAGACCTATTTGTTATGGTAGAAACTGTGTTAAATTTTTGGCAAGTTGTTGACAATGTTTAAATAAATTTCTGGTAAACGTTCAGTATCCGTTTGCAAATTGAGACCATTCTTTTGCCTTTTGATATATAGCATTTCGGAGATCAATCTTTTACTCAAATATGGTTCCCGATCCAAAACCTGAACGCCATCCCAATCAAAAGTATGATCAAAACCAACCTTGTGATTCGTGATGACTGATTGAGAATTAGTGTTATGTCTAATGTGACTGCGATGTTCGTTGATTCTGGTATGCAGTTGTCTGCAAGTTTGTCCAACGTAGGACGCATCGCAATCCATGCAGTTCAATTTGTATATGACATTCAAAGAATTGGAGGTAGGAAGAGGATCCTTATGAGCCCTGATGAAGATTTTCATTTTATTGATACTATAATATGAGAGTCGAACATCCAAATCCTTAACAATATGTTTAAAACGCTCGGAAATTGAAGGAACGTATGGTATCGTGAAATAAGTAATGTGATCATTTGTGTTTATGACCTGGGTATTATTCACTAAGGAATTTGATTTGAAAAGGTGTTTCTTAAGGCGGTCAACACATGTGTGGAAAATAAAATTTAAAGGGTATCCATTGCTTAAAAGGATGTTGATAGCCAATTTAATATTCTTATAATGGAAAACAGGGTGAGACAAGCGGAAAACCTTGTCTATTAAACCAATTACTGTGCCTCTTTTTTGGCAAAGAGGATGTTGAGATAAGAAGTGTAGGTATCTACCGGAAAAGGTATCTTTACGGTACCAGTCAAAAATTATAAAATTATTGTCGGAAATTAAAGTCACATCTAAAAAGTTAATTTTATTGTCTACAGCAATAAAATTTCTTGTTACATTAATTTCTTTGCTTGCCGCTAGGCGGCGAGCCACTCTTAACTTAACTCGTATTTAATATTTGCCATGAAATGTATATAAAGAACTAGAATTAACATTAAATCCAAAGTATATTCTTTTTCTCTTACGAGCAGTAGTGCCAGAAAGAGGACGCTAGCTCTCTGATTGTATGTGTTTGAGCTGCATCCTCTTCTTGCATCACTGTTTATCAGTTTAATTCCTAACAAACTGAATTTAAAATACATTTTATTCAATAATCTGGATTGAATTTATCCAATAATCTTGTTGGAATTCAGAATATTTAAACAGACTTTTGAGATTAGATGGAAAAAATTTTAGACTTGGTGCTGGTGAGTTTAGTATTATTAACCAGAAAATTTGGTAAATTTAACAGGAAGAAATTAATCAGAATCATCTGGTAATTCCTACAAGAATTCTGGTTCGTCCATTTTCCAACAGACATACTGGTTGAATCTACCAGAATTCTAATTAATGCAACCAGATTTTTTTTCTCAGTGCGATAGTCCTCGTGATCGGTACGTGGATATCTATGTGTGAGAATTCGGCGGCGAAAAGTGTGCGCTTTATTTATTGCATTTCCGTTTGCTTACAAAATTCCCGAACATTTATTAATGACAAATTATGATACATTAACTATATTAATATAACTTTAAAAAAATATTAATATTCGTTTTTATATATATTTATTGTTCATCATAACTAGATGGGTTTCAGAATGCTTAGATAGGAAATGTGATTAATAATGTATATTTATTTAATTTGTTAATCATTACCCAGGTAGCAAGCACACGTCATTTTCTGACTGAACTGATGATTATTTTATTATTAATGTGATTAGTTAGTACATCGATCATAAAAAATTTTTTAAAATTTTTTATATAACATGACTTTCGCGATCAGACTAACAATTTTTCTTTCGACGCATGGGTTTATCTGTGCACGACTCATGTTGCTTAACCACTCAAGTGTTCATTAAATTAGTGCACAATGAAAATATTAGCTATATCAATCGAGTATAATTAAAGTGTCAAAAAATATACACATTTTTTCATAATATAGTTGATATACGCATTTTTTCATAATATAGTTGATTGGCAAGATATATTTTTATAAAACGCAGGAAACGGAAGACATTATTTGTTGAAATTTTATATGATATTAGAAGTAAGTTTTTATTTCTGTTTAAATAAAATAATAATAATAAATATAACTTGTGACCTGTTTTATGTTTAAATAAAATAATAATGACAAATATAACTTGTGACCTATTTTCTTACCATATTTGTATTTTCCAGCGTTTTCAAATAAAGCAGTTTAATCGATCCGAGATTCCTCTGAAGAATAGAATAGCTGTAATTATTTAATGATGCTCTCGAATCGATTAATCTGCTTTATTCGACAATGCTATTAAATACATTATTATGCTAAGAAAAAGACGTCAAAATATGGTGCAAATTTTATGACGTCAAAATGCGGTAGATCCCAGGTAGCAAACACACGTCATTTTGACGTTTCAAACTAGTCACTTTTAGTCATATGTCGTCAAAATGATTTGTTACATGATTTTATATTGACGTCTTGATATAACATTATTTTGATGTCATATTTTAATCATGAACTGACGATTATTTTATTATTAATGTGATTAGTTAGTACATCGATCCCATAAAAAAATTCTTTAAAATTTTTCATATAACATGACTTTTGCGATCAGACTTTAACAATTTTTCTTTCGATGCATGCGTTTATCTGTACTCGATTCATGTTGCTTAACCACTCAAATGTTCATTAAATTAGTGCACAGTGAAAATATTAGCTATATCAATTGAGTAAAGTGCCAAAAAATAATTTTTTTATAATACATTTGATTAGCAAAATATATTTTTATAAAACGCAGGCAACGAAAGACATTATTTCTTAAAATTTTGTATGATGTTAGATGTAAGTTTTTATTTACGTTTAAATAAAATAATAATAACAAATATAAAACTTTTGACCTATTTTCTTATCATATTTGCGTTTTCCAATGTTTTTGAAAGCAGTTTAATCGACCTGAGATTTTTCTGAAGAATAGGATGGTTGTAATTGTTTAATGATGCTTTCGAATTAGTTAATCTGCTTTATTCAACAACGTTATTAAATACATTATTATGCTAAGAAAAATACGTCAAAATATGGTACATTTTATGTCAAAATGCGGTACATCTCATGACGTCAAGAATCTGTGACATTAGATCGTCACTTTTACGTCATAAAAACGTCAACTCGTGACGTCAAGAATAGTCAGTGAATGACCAATTTGAAACGTCAGAATGACGTGTGCTTGCTACATGGGATGTCATGATGTCAAGAATCTGTGACATTAGACCGTCACTTTTACGTCATAAAGACGTCAACTCGTGACGTCAAGAATAGTCAGTGAATGACCAATTTGAAATGTCAAAATGACGTGTGCTACCTGGGTAATTATCATTAATTTTATTAAGTGTTAATTTTTATCCTAACTATTTAATAAGATAGACAATTTACTTATCTTTAACTTAATTATTCTTTAATTTAAATATTTAAAGTGGTATGTAGAATCAATTACTCAAAATTATCGAATGTTGTTGTCACTTTCCCGCGACTTTTTCGCTGTTGTTTACTTTGAGCAACTGTCAAGATCGCATATTTTAACAATTCGAAAAAAGTTAATAGTGCTATAAATGATTGATTTTTTTAATGCAAATTTTATATGTTGTTTTCGAAGAATGAAGACAATTATAATATATATTCTCCTCAATTTTTTACAACAATTTGAACTGCTCTATCATTGCAGAAAATTACATATTTTAACAATTCGAATATTCAACAACTCAAGAATGACTTTCATATATTTTATTTATCAAATATAAATTTTATAATAAAAATTTGAAGTATGAACATCTTTTAACATGCTAATTTTAAATGAATGTATACTGTTAAACTATGAAATTTTGCATAGATTAAATAATATACTTATGCGTTGATATACGATTTTTATACATCGCAAAGATGTATATATTTCTTTTTCTATTTTTGAGATTTATTAAATAATATGTGGCATGGAGAAAATAAATGACGTATGTATAAATTGTGTGTCGTAATATTCTAATTAGTTAATTAGTTAATTAGTTAATTTTTTTGTTTCTCAGTTTACTCCTATAATTTTTTCTGTTATAGTAGATAAATAAAAAATCTTTGATATATTCTTTGATATATCTATTCATATTTTTAATGTATCTATGTATTTTATAATTAAAAAATTAATCAATTAACTAAATTCAGACATTTGTTATGTACATTATATAATTATCCGTCTATTCTAATTTAATGCACATTAAAATCTGCTTAAAAACATACCGTTGTTTCTGTTTCTTTTAGAAAATACATTGCTTTTATACGGATTTAAATAATTTTGTAATTATTTAATTAAGTAATTAGTTAAAAAATAAACTAAATTGGTAAACTAAAAAATGAGCTATATTAATTAACTTATTTAGTAAAATAAAATAATTAATTGCACTAATTAAAAAAGTAGGATAATTATATAATTAAACATTCATTAAAAAATTATTACAATAATAATATAATACAATGAAAGTAATAATACAAATTAGTGATAATAATAATAATAAAGATGATATATTGACTGATAATAGTTATTAATATCTATTTTATATAATATTTACTTTTTATTGTTTATTAATTATATTATTAGAGTATAATTAGTAATATAGTTAGTAATATATTTATTGCAGCTAATATTTGTTACAATTATTTTATACAATTGAAAGAATTATAAAAAAAACATACATATATTTATATGGATACATCAATACATATATATATACTTGTGTCTATGTGTATGTGCATACGCATATACGTGTACTTGTCCATGCACATACTATATATGTATTTATATAATATTTGAATTTTCGGAAATTAACTAAAAATTCTTGATGTAATTTTTGTTGTTATTTTTGTACAATAATTAATCCATAATTTTTAAAATACAGTTTTTGAGACATCTTAGATTGTTCACACTTTAAGATACTACTCTTATTATTTTATTACAAGGATTCATTATTGGCATCACATAAATATTCGAACGGGACATCGACCGATCGATGCATTTGCGAGAAGCCATTGTCCCTCGCTCTATCCTTGCTCGGTGAAATATTTGCCGATGCATACCGAGTATGATTTAAAACGGCAATTTCGCGATAGTAACCGCAATTAATAACGGTGCCGGTCGTTATATACGCTTCTTTCGATAGGCGCCGATCGATCGACATTGGATTATTATCGATTGATATCTTCGGTCCATTGTTATAGCCACCGGTTGATTCGTCAAGAAACTCTCCCCGACTGATCCCGGCAGAATCAAATCAGATATACTTCCAATGATTACGCCAGGGATGCAAATTGTTGTATCGCAGTCGTTATTGTTGTGTCGAGACAAATTCGATTATAAGAGCAAACGCGCGACATTCGGAGAACACTGTGTGTTATATTGACTTTGCAATTCATTGGTGAATATATTCTGCGAATATATATGAAAAAATGACAAATTTTTGACATTCTTAGGCATATATTGTATGAAGGATGAAAATAATACACGCTTTCAATTATGCGACGTTTTTTTTTTGGACTCTGAGATATACGACTTTGAAATATCACAATTTTCATATTTAATTGTATCATCTTTTTACATCCTACTTATGAATGATTTGTTAAATAAATATAATTTAATAAAGTATGAAAAACTGCATATTGTTTTGTTTATTATTTTTGGTATTTTATTTGGAAATATTATTAATATTATTTATTAAAATTAAAAAATAAATATTTAAATAAAAGTGTGACGAAAGAGGGGCATAATCTTTATTCCTATATCCTCTCATGGAAGAAATTCTAACCTAATCTAATTTAACCTAAATCTAATTTTAATTTAAAATCAGAAATAGGTTTATGTATGGATTAGATTAGTTCTTTCTCTGGGGGTACAAGGGAGAGGTAATGCCTCTCTTCTGCTTATGCAAGATTTTACAATAAAATAACTATAAAAAATATATAGTTCAGAACCATTCATATAAAAAAAGTTTGAAATAAATCAATTTGATATATTTGTATAATTAAATATTTATTAAATATCTAAATAATGAATAGCTAAATAATGAAATAGTTAAATAATGAATAGCTTATAATGATGACTGTTTTTTTAATAATAATATTAATTTTTTAATAATAATATAATTTTTGAAAGTTATTGAGAATCATGATTATGTGTGTGTCAAGAGGGATTAAATCCTCTTTTCTAAAATATTTACAATGCTTCAAAATTGCATATCTAAAGAACGAAAACAGTATCACATAATTCAATATATATATATTATTTAAGACTGCATTCTCTACAATATAGATTAAGAGGAAAATGATCCATGATGTGTAAGTTAATGCCAATAATTACCGAAAAAATTCATATAATTGTCAAAAAATTGTTAAGAAAATATCTTTTAAAATTTCTATAAAATATCTCTATAAAAAAATTTTTAAATTGTAATCTTGAAATCTTTTTGAATAAAATTGCAACGATTGCAAATCGGAAACAGATCAATAACGATACTGTAGAAAAAAATGATTATTTAAACAACTTTTAAATTAAAAAAAATGGTATATTTAAGCATTTTTTAGAAAACATGAAATTGTGTAATTACATTATTATTAAGTAATGACAATGAATAAACAATAAAATATATATAATTGCAATACACTATATATATATATACACGCACATATATCTTAAAATTATAAAATCTTGAAATTTTTTAAAAATAAAACAAATATTTTCTATAATTTCTGAAATTTCTGTGGAATGACAAAGTTACAAAACAACACATACACACATATATAAAAATTGAAAGAAAGATACGTTCTGAGCTAATCTAACAGCACTTGCGAGTTTCCTCTTTCTCTCTCTTTTTCTGTTTCTTTTTTAACCCTAAGCCGAAACGGTAATTTTGTATAGAAGAACGTCAAGAATTTTAGCTCAGTCAGTCGGCAAGAGAACCTCCTCCAACTTTATGTCCAGTCTGGCAAGGAAAGCTCCGCTTCTCGCTAACAAAGCAAACTTTTCTGTAGAGCGGAAAAGAAAATGCCGCACATTTCGTATGCGGATTCTGCCGGCTATTTTTGAGATGTGCCGTGCATTTTCTGGGTCTTTGCTATTTTTTGTCTGTCTCATATGAGTAACGAGTTAGTTACGAAATATCCACCGAAGATGAATTAGCGGATAATTATGCGATCAAATATTGATCATATACGCGATATGACATTTATAATAAGACAACGTCACGTTGGTCGAAAAAGAGCGGAACAAGTGAATAAAATGAAATTATCGGATTTCGAGAGTTTCAATTTTCTGGAATGCTTTTGAAACATTCTAATTATATAAAAGGCATTTATAGAACGTTATAAAAGCGTTTCAAAAATTTGAATTTTCACAATACGATATCTTATATATAATCCTAAAATATTCATTTATTCATCATTGTGTACTATTTCTTGCATGATATTTTTGATAATTATATGTCAAATGTCTCATGTAACGTGACATCATGTTTTAATTAATAAATTATTCACAATTTTATTATATATAATTAAAATTAAACAATTTTATAATTTTATATTTTTTCTTAAATGTATAAAAAGTTGTCATAAATTCTTTTAATTATAATTTCACTTTAATTATGTTATAAATCTCAAAATTCTAAAAATGATAAAATTTTTATGATTGGTATAATTTGATTTTACTATTACTCACCTTCTGTACAAAAGATGTTTCACATAAAGTATTACAAAGTATTTCTTCTGAAAGTTGATGTCGTACAACACCAACATATTTTACACAAAAATTACAGGATTTTGTAGAGAGAACAAAGTTGATAATCTTGCATTTTAACTAAAGTTATTTCTTAAAATGGAAAGATTAATCTAGTTTATTTAAATGAAATTACCCTAATTTTTTTATATAAATCAATTCCGCAATATTCGGCGTAAAAAGTTATAAGATTACAATTATAGTAATTAAAAATATTAATATATATAAAGATATTTTATGTTTTGATTTGGTACACACACATATAATTTACACATATAATATTTTACACAAACTATGAAATAGTAATTTATTTATACAAATTAATATCTTTAGTCATCCTGTACTTATAACTTTTTATCCAAATCTTGCAAGGAATTGGTTTATGTATATTAGAATAATTTGACTTAAAAATATAGGTTAATCTTTCTACGAAAAATGATTTTTTCTGAAAAATAATCTTTGTTAAAATTCAAGTTGAATTTTAAACTTTCAACTTTTTTCCTCTTACAATTTTATAAATTTTATCTAATACAATTTTTTATATAATATCAAATTTAAAAAAAAATATCTCATAATACTTTATGTGAAGCACTTTGTAATACTTTCGTATATGAAACGTTACATTCATGCATTTGCAAATTTAACGTTACGAAAATAAAATTGCGCAGAAAATTAGCGCAAAAAAATGGTATCGGCTCGCGTCACGAACCATCCACCTGTCATCGACATCGGGATATTGTTGATACCTATTCGAGTGAACAAATCACACGTACATCATTGATGGCATGCACGTGCCTGTTATGTCTGGTATCTCTTTTACAAGTCGAGGGTGAGAAAAAGGGGGGGAGAGAGAGAGAGAGAGAGAGAGAGAGAGAGAGAGAGAGAGAGGGTTTAAATGAAACCGCCAAGCCGTGGTGACACCCACCTGTTTCGCTGGTCAAAAACCACAAAAATTCCACTCATACAATTCATATCCGTACGCACATTAAACGTGATGATGAATAAGCGTCATGTTTCGATATAAATGAGTCCCGACTGCGTGTTGCTCAAATTTCCTGCGATGTAAAAAGCAGGCTGAATATAAGCTGAACTAAAAAGAATTGAACAGATATCTTTTCTTCATATTTTTTTTTACATTTGATTCTTTTTCTTTTTTTACTTTTTTACTTTAACAAGATTAAGGGAATTTATTGTATTATAACATATAGTGAAATTGTAGCAGAATTTTTGTGAAATATGTATAGTATTCATTGTATTTAAAAACATATTCGATAATTTATTATTTATAACAAATTTACATATGACAATTGAAACAAATGTTCAAACTGCATTCTTTATCTTTTACAATGCAAAATTCTACTTGAATCCATTAAATATCTATGTGCACTATAAAGCTATAATGATTTATATTCGAGATTTTTAATAATATTAAATAAATGATGAGAGTCATATACAGGGTGTCCCTGAGCATGTGCTCACGCACTTGTGAGGAGGTAGAGCGCAGTAAATTAAATAAAGGGCCCTACGGCCCGACGTTCCACGAATCGGGGACTTCGGCTTTTCCGGGAATCGACGGAGGTCAGCGGCGGAATTAGTCGCAGTGTGAACACCAAGCGAAAACCAAGTTATTATTAAAGCAAATTCGAAAGGTAAAAGGCAGTTCTCGCGACCCGAGTGATCTCCCAGGCGTCGCACAGTGGGTCGAAACATAGGAAAGAGCGGACATCGCACTTGTAAGAATGATATAACAATTAAATATAACAACTAGATCAAAATAATTATGCACACACAATTATGAAGTGTATACCTAACCAATTTAAATAATTGTTGTATGCGATATTGTATTAAACAACAATTTTTAAAAATTTATCAAGAGACACGGTAGTGTCTCGCGCCAAGTTCATGCGAAGCATTCGCGCGGCACTCCGTGTATCTATACGCGAGTCGGACAGTTGAGAGTAACTCAGATTATCGGATTTCAATAACGGCTGAACGGATCGAATTCTTACTAGCCTTAATCGATAGAGCGAGTTTGAATTGTATAAAGAAAGTATCTTTATTTTTGCACTTCGTGATCTATAAACGGAGATATTATAACGCAAAGTCGAAATCTGAAAATTTTCAATTAAGAAACGTCTTTATCATCGTCATGATCATCAACGCACATGTACACAACACATAGAAAGAGAAAACGTACATTTCCTACTCTTGAAAGAAGATTGCGCTAGCGACGCTTTGCGATATTTGCGATATTAATGACATGTGTCATATGTGTCATTAGTGACATGTATCATTAACCGCATTTTGAGTAGTGATAAATAATAAAGTGCAAGTTAAATAATAAATAATTAAATTATTAATTAAAAATTCGCAAGAGCCAGTAAGATATGATAATTGGAACGCAAGGTAAATAAATATATCTATTTTACAAGCCAAATATAAATATATATAATATAATAATAATTATATATATATATATATATATATGTATATATATATGTATATATATATATATATATATATATATATATATATATAAAATATATATTATATATACTTATTCTATATATATTTTTATATAATTTGCTAATATATTTAAAAAATATACATACATATATATATATATATATATATGTATGTATTAAAAAAAAATATATATATATATATATATTTTTTTTTTTAATATAATATCTCTTAGCAAATTAGACTAAAAAAAGAAGTGATATAATCCCCAAAAACTTACCTTTTTAAAAAAAGGTAAAAAAAGGGCGCCAAGTTCATGCACTAATTGTATCCAACTGTCATATTGTCTACAAAAGTAGTGATATAAAAAAATTGCGCCAACTAAGAATAAAAATTTGTACAAGATAAATAGAAGTACAAGGAAGAAAACTTGTACAAGTTAAATAGAAATATTTTAATTGAAAACATTGTTATACAAAATAGTTGTTTTAATTTTTAAAAATAATAATATTAAAAAATTAAAAATTTATTTAAAAATTGAAAACTGAAAATTAATATAAAACAAAAAAGTAAAAAAAATTTTAATTAAAAAAACTTGGCGCTGCCAATAAAATTGGCATATATTCCAATTAAATATATATTTAACAGCAAATATAATTGCTGGACATTTATTATTAACTCTCTTAAGATCTTCTGGATCTTGAATTAATAATTTAATTATTATAATTCTTATATTATTTTCACAAATTATACTTTTTACTTTAGAAATTTCTATGAGAATTATTCAAGCTTATGTTTTTTCTATTTTATCAACTTTATATAGTATGGAAATCTAAAAGATTGGAACATATTCCAATTATTAGTCTAACATTTAAATTTAATGACCTAATTTCTTTAATTAATTTATATTGATTTACATTTGAAAATTTAGACTTTTAAGCTGAACAATATATTAGTAAAATTGGCAGCGCCAAGTTTTTTTAATTAAAATTTTTTTTACTTTTTTGTTTTATATTAATTTTCAGTTTTCAATTTTTAAATAAATTTTTAATTTTTTAATATTATTATTTTTAAAAATTAAAACAACTATTTTGTATAACAATGTTTTCAATTAAAATATTTCTATTTAACTTGTACAAGTTTTCTTCCTTGTACTTCTATTTATCCTGTACAAATTTTTATTCTTAGTTGGCGCAATTTTTTTATATCACTACTTTTGTAGACAATATGACAGTTGGATACAATTAGTGCATGAACTTGGCGCCCTTTTTTTACCTTTTTTTAAAAAGGTAAGTTTTTGGGGATTATATAAATATTATCGCGAAGAGTGAAGAGTCATTCAAAGATTACGTGAAGATCACTTCAATTTTTTAAAATGGAACACCCTATATATTTTTACAGATTCTTGTAGCTCATCTCGAGAGCTTTCCAAAACACTATAATGAAGTTAGTTTTTATTAAGTACTTTCCGAGTTATGAGGCTTGAAATCATTTCTTAATTTTACATAAACCATAAAATATCTAGTAAAATATTTATTTTTCGATTATCTTACCTTAATACTTTTATGTGCAAAATAATGAGAGAAATCAATTGGTGTAAAGAAAAAAACATAGTTGTTTTTAAGAAAAAATATGTAATTTGCAATTAACAATTACATATTTTTTTTTAAAAACAACTATGTTTTTTCTTTACACCAATTGATTGGTGTAGAATTGGGGTAGAAATCTACCCCCACTTCATCTAATAGAGCATCGAGACTCGGGACTCGCTCGTTCCCGAGTCTCTATTCTCGATAACAGCGCTCCCTATAATCTGAGTCTCGAGAATCCAGTCTCGCTGTCGGGAACGAGCGGGAGTGAGAGCAGATTTGCACGCCTCTATATAATATAATATATATACAAAAAAAATTTATAATAAAAATTATCTTGCTTAATAAAAGATTATAATAAAAGTTGCTTTAAATTGAAAAAAGTCATATTTATTTTATTTTCCCGAAAATAAGAACTGGTACTTTTATTCCCAGACTATGTTACTTTCGTCCCAGGCCTCCAGGATAAAAGTAACAATCAACATACTTGCGAAAAGCTATAGTAGCTCTTTAAATATCTATCATTTGAGATTGAAACATAGGTATAATAATAGAACAATAAATGGAGTTTTTTAACACATAATCTTTTTTATTATATCTCTAACGATAATTAATTAGTGACCTATAATACAAAAAATGTTACTTTTGTCCTCGGTCTCCCCTACTTTAAAAACTCTCTTGTAAAAATTACTATATTTTATACATCATCTTTTTAATTTTAGAAGTTAATATCTTTTTAGACAACATATTTAAAAATTTAAAAATATTTAAATTTTCCAACGTATTTTAAATATCTTATACATAGGTTTATTGTATTTAACTATTGAAATATATATATATATATATATATATATATATATATATAGCAAATATTTAACTTTCGGTATACTCTACAAGTTTATATCCCGCGTATAAATTCGTGCAGCAGGGCGTAAAACTCGCGTCCGATTTCGGAATTATACTACCAGCCGCGCACCCTACGCATAATCTAATATTTATACAATTAAGCCGATGGTAGTGGGCGAATGGCAGAACGAAAAGGGATGTCTAACAAAACCTCGTTAGGCCGATCGGAGCGTGAAACCGTCGGCGGTGGTTTCAACCCTCCAAAATGGCCCCTTCCGTCAAAGATGGCGAACCGGTTGGCGTCTGGCTAATTTTTGCGAAAATTACATGAGAGGTAGTCTGACGACCTGCCATGTTATAGGCGTGCTGGGACAAGTCATTTTATGTTAGGACCGCCTATGCAACGTGCTTTTCTGATGTTGACTTTGATGCTCTTCGCATTGTAATGACATTACATTGTAACGCGAGAACCAAGAGGAACACGTTATGTATATAATTTATAATTTTTTTGAGTCAATTAATGAATAAATATAAGTGAGATAAATAAAAGAATCTAGCTTTCTCTTCTTCGTTAAAAGAATCTTGGTGGATTTCGGGAATACGAAGAAATTAAGATGAGAAACGGTATAATTTACATAAAAAAGCGCGGTACGCTTTTCAGAAATTTAACTCCTTTCGAGGTGAAATTATTTCTTCTAAATCGTACCTCAATTACTTTCCGAACTTTATGCTTCTCCTTAATGCTTATAGTTTCGACCGCTTATAGTCGACTTAATAATTTCCCGAGGCATCTCGCAAGAAAGGGCATGAGAGTTAGCTACCGGTTCGGAGTTGCGTATCATGCGCAAGGATCTCGTTCTCGAGGGTGTGCGGGCCACTTTGTTTCGCCGACGAAAACATCAAAGGATTCGCCATTGCTTCCTCTCATTCTTCTCTCTCTCTCTCTCTCTCTCTTAGTTTCTACAGAGAGTTCATATAATTTGCTTTTCGCTTCGACGGATTTCAATACTATCGGAAATCTAGGAATCCACCCATCCCTTCTCTCTTACCCTGCTTTTCACTTCCTCTCGTTCGTCGGTAATGGTGCGCGTCTTTTCTACAAAGAGTCACGAAATTACTTTTGGACAAGATTCGATTTTCCAACGAGCGGCATATGGGATCGGGAAAGGAGTCCGTTTAGCCCTAAACACGATGTGACATTTGTGAGAAGCGAAGATGAAAAGATGTATCGTCAAAATGATCAGAATTGATATTAAGGAGAAGAGAAACGACGTCGATTTTTATTCAGCAAGAAAGTAGTTTACGTCGGCACAAGTTTACAGAGGGTACGCGCAATTTACGTCAATGTCATCGGGTATCACGCCGACAATATACTGAATGAGACATCTAACGGAGTAGATGCATCTAAATAAATCGGTTACATGCAGAAATACGGAAATATTATTAAAAATAAAACTAGATGGTGATAGAAATTTTTTCCTTTATTTATTCCAATTGTCTCTCTAAATCATACAACCTTGTTAATATTTTTCTGTTTTTTGTAGATTGTAATTTTGTAATAAAAAGCTTATCCGAATTCTTTTGTTGTACGTGCTTTCATTTAAATTAAAATATTTCCAATTGTTTGTGTGAAGTCGTAATTAAAAATCTAATAACACTTCTATTATAAAATGTCGGTACAAGCTTTCGATTGGAAACAATCCGAATAAGATTGTTGCAATCAAATCTGAGATTTCAAGTGAGAATCGATAGTCGCGAGATTATTTAATTTCAAGAAAAATAACAGGAAGAGAAAGAAAGTTCATGAAATTAACTTTTAAATGTGTCTTACAATTAGATAGAAGTAGAGGTAGTTTGTGTGAGACTAGATTTAAGGAATTGATAACAAAAGTTAGTACAAGTTAATAGTAAGTTATTTGTGTATACGTTAATGTATTTGTGTAAATTAATTGTAATCCTGAGGGAAGATATAATAAAATTTTCATTTCTTCATCCATTCATTCGCAGAAAAAATTCAAACACAAAATCCGTGTTCGGCAATTGCTCGCCATAAATCTATTTGATTAAAAAAAAAGAATTTAAAAAATTGAACAAATGGCCTTCTATTGGAAATTATTTGTCACTAATCTCTCTAAAAATATATACATTAATAAAAGAGGCGAGTAAAAGAATGAAATAATGGGATACGAATGGAAATGTGAAGATATGTTGAGTGATACAATTGAGAGCAAATAACAAGTGTTTGACCGAGTATTTATTGGTAATCAGCGAAGTAAAGATTCGCTGTAGTGGAATGGCTCTGCGATGACAAATGATGGCTGATCTCATTAAGAGGGTTACATAACCGCCATGAATTTTGAATAATTGTTCATTCACAATGCATAATTAAGTTTTCTATTGAGACGAATAGGGACTCAATAATTTCTTTAATAGATCTTTAACAAATAAAAAAATATAATAGAAGTCTTTTACAAATCAAAATGTTTTTTTTGGGAATGGGAGATTGTGCGGAATTTTGATATCGACATGTGCTATCTATTTAAAAAAATAATTTCTAGTTATAGCACGAGATTTCAACAATGTGAGAGATTGACATTTATTATTTATTTTCAAATTTTTTTTTGAATATTCAAATTTGAATTTGCGCTCAATATTAAAGCTTAGATATTATCAAGTTTAAAAATGAAATTGTTGGGAGTAAATGCACGTGAATAAATGTTTATTGAAATGTCCTTTATTTTATTATTTGCAGGTCTATGTTACAATTTTATTTCGAAAGAATTTTTTTTTTAGATTTACAGATCCCTTTATTCAACAGTCAATTTTGATATTTATTTAAAATTTAGAAATTTTTGTATTTACAAAATTTGTCTCTTGAGAATTATTGTGTACAATTTCATCTGTATTTTATTTCCGCTTTAGATTACGCAGCGTTTGTATTTACTGAGGAAACCACTATTTTTATGGTTCTATTTTTTTTTACTTTTGAACGTTTATTTTTGTTAGTTTAAAGCGATATCTGGCATGCATTGAAAAATTATAGATTTTAAAGTGATTGCAATTTATCTGTCAGATTTTATTTAGATTATTTCTTAACTTTTATAAATTTTAAAGATACATGATTTTGCCTAAAAGAAAAGAATCATGGAATTCATACAAAATGTAACAAAAACATTACACAAATGTAATAAAAACATTACATATACAAATGTCCGTCGTATCATCTGCCCAAAAATAAACCATAAATAGATCTCGTTAAACCGAATTAAAAAGTACCATATATCATTTTTCACTAAGCGAAAGACTCGGGTTCGATTCCCGATTCAGCGACTTTCAGCCCGATATTTTTCTCGCCTACAACACTACAATAGGGGGGGAAATAGGGATAATAATTAAATAATGTCTCGAATTGAGAATTATTTAAATTTGCTTGATACTGTACCAAGAAAATTTTGTGCCCTGTGCACACAAATAAGTTTCAACGAAAACTTAATTCTCGTTGAGCTTACGCACTACCATCCGCGTTTGGCTCCTATGGCCGTTTAAAAATGTTTAAAGTTTATATTTCAATATTCGGAGCCTAATTTCTTATAGTTTATCTCTTATAAAGTTTCATATACAACAAAAAGCATAAGAATGTCAAAAGAGATATTTATAATGATTTATAAGTATTAAAAATACAAAAACTACTTAAATATTAAACTCTACTAAATGTAATAATTTACAAGTCTACTAAAATTGCAACATATTAGTAAATATATATTTATATATATCACATCTAATATTTTATATTATTTAAATATAAGATTTGTAAATTATTATTAGGAAATATTGATATAATTTATAGAAATAAAAATTGACACACATATTTCAATACTTTTCGGGCACGTTTTTATATTTTTGTTTTAAGGCTGTTTAATGTATTTTAAAATTTGCGAAAAATTTTTCTTTCGAATTATACATTGTATCAAATATATTGAACGAATTAATGAAATTTTTAAATCAAAGTGTTTAGTGCGATTATAAATTGAGATTTATAATGATCATAAATAGCATACAACTAACTACTTGTTTGACCAATTATATTAATTTCGTATTTGTTTTTTATATATAGACAAGTAATTATTTTAAACGCTTAATATTTTTTAATTTTAAACTTCTCGATTTATTGTACACAAATTTGAATACTTTTATGGTACTTGGTATTTTTTATTTTTTTACAATGGTTTTTTAGAAAAAATAACATTTATTGAAATATTTAGGGTTAATCATAAACGAAATTTTATATGAAATATCGGAGCAATATTTTTCAGAGAAAACCTATTCACTACAATTTTCTTTTTTTTTACGAAGAGAAGAATTTCCGATAAACCGCGTTATATCGTGGCACCTTTCCCTGGAATATCGCGCGCGACCGTAATAACTGATGACGTTGCATGCAGTCCGCAAAGTTCTTTGCTTCCTTAAGGGAATAAAGATCGACGTTGCTTCGGCTTAATCAATTCGCATAATATGCTCCTGTATTGTATCTCTTGACGTCGATGTTCATCATTTTTTGTAAATGTCACATTCAGCTAAGCAAACTGACAAGATATATTATAAGTAAAAATAATCAATATAAAGAATATTCAAAAATTTACGATATAAATTTTACATGCGAGTCTATTATCGAGAAAATTTATCGCATTTTCGACTTTCAAAATGAAAATATTTGCCTTCATTATAAGACGTTTTCAATATATACATCAAACACTTATGAATGTATTTGAATTGAAAGTCAATATAATTTTTATATATGAAACATTTTGTAGTTTATTTTATTATATTAATACATGAGAAAAAAAATATAACATATCTCGAAATACTCATTAAAGCAAGTTTATTTTTAACAATTTTTTTATTAAAATTTATTTTTATTAAAATTTCCAGCAGAAAAAATGGTTCTAGACCTTTTGAGACTCAATTTTCATTAAAAAATAATATACTATATGTAAATTATATCTTGTATATGAAAGAGAACATCGATTATTTTTATTTTGAGATATATCTTATGGAAGAGATAGAATTCTGTGTGATTTACACTTTGAATCAAATCGTGGACGTTTTACTCTGTTATTGAAATAAAAAATACTATTACTTTTCATTTTTTATTTTTCAAATCTGTATTCACTGTAAAAAATTTATCTCCAATGAATTATCTTTGATGTTAATATATGTTATCAAAACATAACTCTGAGCAATTTTCAATAGATTTTAGAGCCGTCAATCATTTATTAAAAAATTATAAAGAACTAAAATAAAATAAAGAATATATCTTACTTCTTGTGCAAAAGTAGGAACCTCGACAAAACATGTATCATCAAATATTTATTGAAGATAAAAAGTGAATGAGTAGGCAGATATATCCCCAAGATATCTGCACCCTCATTCCAAATTTTTAATCTACTCTGACCCAACTTCAGATTAGATTAAACGTAATCTAAAATTTAGTTAGGTTAAGTTGGAAAATTTGAGGGATGAGTGTGCAGGAGGAAGGGTGGAGCTTTTTTGTTCATCCATTTTATTGAATATACAGAAGCGCTTTTTTTTTAAATATTACGTTTGATATATTATTAAATATATAAAACATTATAATTTTACTAAAAAAAAATATATATATATATTTATATTATGTTTATTGTTTTTTTTTTCATTTAATCGTTTCAAATTAAGTGCAAAAAGAAACGTGATCGACGCTGAAGAAGCTGACATACATTCAGTAATTAAAAGCCCCATGCAATTCAAAATTATTGCTGTGCAAATTATTCAGGATTCCATTTCGCATATTTTCCATCTCAAAATAAAAGTGTTTGATTAAATCATATCTCCTTTTACGAATATTTACCGATAAATAACTTATTTGCATATAAATGTAACATTGTACTGTACACATACCATTGAGTTTTTTTAGATGCAATCATGTGATTTTTACGATAATTCATTTCATTCGATTTATAAAAATGTAAAAATAAAATTATGGAAAAATTAAAATTTTTGAGATTATATATTACATATAAATAATGAGAGGAATCAATTGGTGCAAAGAAAACACATAGTTGTTTCGAAGAAAAAAGATGTAATTGTTAATTGCAAATTACATTTTTTTTCTTAAAAACAACTATGTTTTTTTCTTTACACCAATTGATTCCTCTCATTATTTTGTACATAAAAGTATGAAGGTAAGATAATCGAAAAATGAATATTTTACAAGATATTTTACGGTTTATGTAAAATTAAGAAATGATTTCAAGCTTCATAACTCGAAAAGTACTTAATGAAAACTAACTTAATTATAGTGTTTTGGAAAGCTCTCGAGATAAGCTATAAGAATATGCAAAAGCATATAGGGTATCCCGTTTAAAAAGTTGGAGGTGACCTTCACATGACCTTCAGGTGACTCTTCAAGATCAAACTAATGGCACTGTCTTATGTCTCCCTCGAAATCATACAACTTTTGTCTGAAACATTTTTTGAAAAAACTTCTCCTTTTCGAGATATTCGCGTGTATTGATTAAAATGGTCTACCCTGTATATATATATATATATATATATATATATATATATATATATATATATATATTATACATTATAAACTGTCAAATAAATAAGAGAGTTATATGTTTTAAACTTTGATTTTAATTATTCCATTTCAAAATATTACAACATATAGAATAAAAATTAAAAAAGTTGACTTATTAAAACTACAAATTTATTAATTTAAAGAGAGGCAAACAAAATAATCTTGAAACCTCTAGAGATATTTATTTAATTAATAGAAAAACTTTATATATACTTAAACAAATTTTGAATAGTTAAGAATAGCGTGTTTGTAAATACACTAACTGTTTTCTCAATCTCATTATATATATTTTTGTTAAGAAACATTTATTTGTAAGTTTGTAATTTGAGTGTTTCAATATTTGTATACATTTGAGTATGTCAATATTTATATACATATATATATATATATATATATACATATAATATACAGAATAATTTGAAATGTACGCGAGAAAATTAATATCATCGTATTCTTCATCGAAACATAAATACCTTTTTCTTTTGAAAAGTCTTTGAAAACGTACTGTTTCTGAAGTATTGTGATTAAAATAACGGAACGAAGTTAATATAAAAAATAGAGATTTTACGTTTTTAGCAATTTTAGTGATTTCCTGAAAGGGCCGTTTTATAAGTTTATGAACGATTTAACTTAAATTCGAAATTGAGTCAATATATCGATTTTGTTTTCTCGTTAAATTCTTCCTTGGAACCAAATAAGTTAATAAGATTGATGCTATTTAATCCAATGCAATCTAATCTTACAACTATGTCTTTTTCTATTCGTAGCGTATGCTGGCTTTTATAAAAAATAGTTTGCAGATAGAAGTCTTTATTATATTAATCGATTTCTTTTACTAAATCTTATCCGACTATTTCTGTAAATAATTTTTTGTTTGTTTTTTGAAAAATGGATGTAATTAATTTGTTCGTTTATCTACAACATATAATATTATAATTAAAGAATTAAATTTACAGTAATAACAAACAATGTGTGGTTTTTCTCTCTCCCTCGTATCTTATATATAAATGTATTTTATTTAAAAGTCTTTTTCCTCTTAAATATATAGAACGTCTTAATTTTTCAAGAAAATTAAGGACTTAATTTTGCAAAGGAAATTCTTTTCCGATTCCTCCTTTATTAAAAAAGCAAGTCTTGCAGCTTACTTGCCATTTTCCGCTGCGCTTATTCCCCCAATGCCTCAGTGAGGAAGGCGAGAGAAAACCCGATCTCGATGTCACAGTTGCTCTGCTGTTGCGGAAGAATCATGGACGCGCGAGTTTACGAGATCGGCATGCAAACTCGCCCTGGTCGTGAGAAAGAGAAACGAATCGCCTTTTTATTCCTTCGACAAAATCGATACTACTCGACGGGGGTCTGCCCGTATCAACGTGAAAAAGGGCGCCGTACACCACTCCCCTCGCTTTCTCTCGCCCGCTCCACTTTCCCCCCTCATCGAGGACGGACGGATGTGAGCGGGCAGAATAAACACTGCACGGCGGAATTTCCAAAGGGTTCCTATACCATCCCTCCTCTAACATGCGATCGACAGCAGATGCCGAACTTAATAACGATTCGTGTTACACGGCTGTGATTGAACAGTCTTATACGTTCGTTCTTGTAAACGGAATTGACGATATAACATCTGATTTGGAAACATTTTTTATCAAAAATTCCCGAAATTATAAACGATTGAAAACAAAAAGGCGTTTTTTGCAAACTAAATTTTATAAATTAAATTTTTTCACCAACCAAACTTTGTGAAGTTAAAAGATTGACAAAACTAATTTGGAAGCATTCTTCAATTAATGTTAGGAGTTTAATAGAATTTTGATTTAAGTTTAATTAGAAAGATATCTGATGGTAAAACCTGGAACTTGCAAAAAATAATGATCGCCCTCGACATTTTCGCCGAGGAATAATTGTCACTAAATTAATTAAAGAATCTGTTATTAAAAGGACATTTGGTGATTTTGGGATCTGTACAAATTATATATATAAATTCTTTAATATTACATTAATATTTTATTAATTTCTTGCTTGCATAATTGCGTGATTCTGTTTATGGGAATGCGTGTTGCTCTGCCTTTTTTCAGATCTTGGCTACTTCTGCTTGTGAACATAATAATATTACAAAAATAGCAATAACATTTATATGCATTTTGATTTCATCATAGCCCATTTGAGCATTCTTCGCTTGTTTTATTTATTGCATTCTAACGGACTGTGTATCAACAAGTTTTTATTTCATTTTTTCCGCACAGCTCCGATCTGCGTTTTGGAGCACAAGTGAGTGACTCGCGGCCCCTCGAGCATTTCCATTGCGTTATGTATCTTAATTGCGAGACTTAATTATATTATACATTTACTCCTGGCTTTAATTTTAATTTTTAACATTGTACGGTTGCGAATCGAAGTTTTTATATCTGACACTGTGCTGACTATGTTTATATATTTTTGAATTGTTTTTTCTGTGATTGGCATTGAGAAGGATCCGGAGAGGATCGAAACATCTGCGTTTTTTCTACAGTTTAATTGAATTCACGATCATGCGTCTTTGTTTTTTTAAAAAAATAATCAATATGTTATTCTTGATCATTTAATATCTTATGTAATAATTAATTTTTGATTTGAATGCTATTTTTGCGTCGTTCCTCAACGCTTGTGGTGTTATTTGCCTTTTGTTAAAGTTTTTTATGTTTAATATTACAAAAATTTTAATTTTACTTTATTAATTAATCTTAATTTTATTTTAAGATTACAAACTAGATTATTACATGTTGTAATATGAATATCAACATTAAATCAAAAAACGTTGTACTCTTATTTCACTTGAAAGTATCAATGTAAAATTGAAAATTAATAAAAACCATTCAGTAAACAATTTTTACTGTTTTATATGCTATTATTTTTACTGTTATTATATGCTTTTATTATATAATGATAAATGTCTACATTTATCTGCTATTGATTAATACTATTTACTGAACAATCTGCTAAATGATTGTATGATCTCTGGCTTCTAAGATCGTTAACAAAAGCTTTGTTTGAATTGAAAAAAATGGATATTAATTAATGGTAAAATAGTACAAAACAATAATTATCAATATGTTTATAAATGTATGTATCAATATGTATATAAATATATGTTTACTAATATTGTAGATTTGCAAAGAAATATATATATATATATATATCTTCTCTTCAATGTGGTTTGTATTACAATAGTATAAATTTCACTCATATCAAATATCGCAACACAAATTCTATAGTAACGACTTTAAAAACGCATTCTCTCTTTTTTTGTAAACAGATATTCCAGCAATTAATAAAATAATGATAATTTCTTTGACACTGTTTATTTTTCTTTATTCGCCATTTACTATTCGTTGAAATATCCAGAACATACCTTCTTTATTTTATTTGAAAACTTGAGATGGCTTGAAAAATATATTAGCATTCGTAGAATGTGCATATATGATGTAACATATCTAGAAATAGGATTAGGTAGATCGTATTCTTTATTGATTGAGTTTTAAATGGTTAAACATATTAAACATTGACTATATAGTTAAAAAAATTATTAGAATTTTTTAACAAATATTTCTCTCTCTTTGTAATAATGATTGATAATGTGATAATATTTAATAATCTTCGGATTGTGACATAGTTCTTTAATCACTTGATTAGATGTTCTACAAATTCGCTGGTCAATTTGTTTATCATTTAAATTTAATTTTATAGTTAATTAACAAAAAGATACAAAAATGTAAAGAGAGATTAAATATACTTTTCGCTCCAATCAAAACAACAATTACAACATGAATGGAATTAAAAAAATTGGTTAGCTAAAATAACATAATTTTTACAAAAATGATGTTAAAGGAAAAATATAAATTAATGGCATGAAAAATTACTGAAATTAAAAGCAACAAAATCAAATTAAAATTTTTCTACTCACTTTTTGTTTTTAGAGAAAATTGCGTCAGTTGTAAAATCACAGAGACCATATGTATATGTTTAAAAATTATATTTCTCGCTAGCTGAGTGGCAAGTCGTGTCGCAAAAATAAAATTCAGACATGAACAGGCTGTCAGCACCGACATACTTGGTACGCAGCTTTTTGGATAATAAACAATTCATAGACAAAAGTATATTAATTTTAATTAATATGATATTTAATAAGTTTAATAATTCTGTTAAGTATAATAATTAATTAAATGATGTAATTAGTAAATTATATTTTATATTTATTTATTATTTTATATATGAATAAAAATAATAATTTTTAATAATACTTTAATAATATTAATAAATAAAAATAAATATACATCTTTTGTATTATTAAATTATTATTGTAAAAAAGCATTTCTAAAGAAATATTATTTTAACTAATTTTTTAATTTTATTTTTATAATTGTTATTTTGGCCACATATATTTAATTTAATGTCTTTTTTCATTGATTGTATCTTTTTTTCCAAATTTTACATATTTTTGTAAAGCTTGTAAAACATTATAATTTATTACATAAAATATATAGGTTACATGTCTATATAAAAATTTATTCATAATAATATTCATAATAATATTCATAATAATATTCATAATAAATAGCTAGGAATGTAGAATTAAAATTAAAATGTATTTTATTACATAGATGAAGGAAATATAATATTTTGCAATGCTATAATACTAACTATATATAATATTACTAAGATTGATTTGAATTATCGGAGCCAATTCTAATAATTTTGACATATTAAATATATCAAAGTCACATGACCAGTTACCTTCAAAAGATTTTAACCATTATTTATTAAAAAATGATTAACAAAAAAATAAAAGTTCTGTTATTTATTAATTACTTTTTTTAGTGAATAGAAAATGAAAGCTAATATTATTAAATTTACAATTATACGTTTTTACGTTTTTACGTAAGTTTGTAACTATTCACGTAATGCGAAATCTATTCAACATTTCTCAATGCTTTCAGTGCGAAATGAGATTTAGACATAATTACATTATCCCATATGGATTTCCCACTTTCCATGCTTTGCGTGAAAAGTTGGAAATCCACATCGAATCGTATGTACATGTATTAGATCTCATTTCAAATCGAAAATACCGAGCGGTATGGAATAGATCTTGCTTCAAGCGAAAAGTTGCAAACTTAATGAAACTTCGATGATTGAAATATTTATCATAAATATTCCTTCTTACGAAATCAATATTTATATATTTACAGCTACATTTAAATAATAACTAAATAATTATAAACTATGTAATAAATGTTTTGCGCATAGATCTACGCTACTTTATATTAATCTTGTGTATTTTAATTTTAGTACATCACGAAGATCCAATTTCATATTTTAGTGAGAAGTAATATTTTTATATTACTTAAATACACTTATTAATTTGTAAATACACAACGCGCGTCCATCAATAAAGAAAGGATTTTTAATTAAATCGAAGAATATTTACAATATTAAAATTTGTGTCAAAACTAAAAATATTTTATAAATCAATAAATCAATAATATGTGTAATGGAATGTAATATGTATAATGAAATGGAAACATAGATAATTAGCAAAGATTTATACGTTGTCAGTACATGTTATGTATGTATCTCTTTAATGAAAAATATTTTATAAATAAAATTCGAAACGACATATATTTAAGAAAATCAAGAGATAAATTTCAATATATTACAATTTCCATCAGAAGGTTGCTAATGACATTTTACTCCATTATAAATGTTGTTATACTTTATACTGTTATACTAATTTTTTTTTTATTTTTCACGCTCTCCCTTCATATTTTTTCTCGCCGTCTCTTTTATTTTCTTTCAATTTTTTTACTCTTACACGCTTTCTCCCACTTTCTCGCTTTCCTTCATCCTTTTTCTTTCATTTTATTCTATTTTTTTTTACTTATTCTCTTTCCCTCTCTTTTATTTTTTTTTCGCTCTTTTTCGTTCTTTTCCTTTTGCTTGTTATTTCTCATATGCTATCGGCTTCTTAAGGTCCGTACAAATTTGCTGTCTATCCTCATATCGTATTATTAAATTATCATCGCGTATAAAGGGATGCGTTACAAATCATGCATATTGATATTGTGCTGATCAAGTCCATTGCGTATCCATACAACTTTCAACTTTTACATGATTTGTACACTCATCCCTGTTCCATAATCCACGATGATACGATATAAGGATATGCAATAAATCTGTACGCGCTTTTATTTCTATTACTTTTCTTACGCTTTTTCTCACTTTTCCTCACGTTTTCTTGCTTGTTCTCGACTCTTTTTGTTTTTTTCCTAGTCTCTTTCAAAGAGATTCAATAAGATTCAAGAATAAAATACATTATAAATATAATATAAAATAAAAAAATATCATTTGTAAATTATATTACTATTGTGCCTTTTAAGAGATTTTAAGTAATTTGATGTAAGAATTTTAAAAATGTGATATATTTATTTAAAAAATTATTTTTTGAGAAAAAGGCGAAGAGACACCAAGTTCATGCATATATTCAAAAAATTGTTGTAAATAGTATTAAACTCTCTTAAAACTTTCTACAAAAGCAATAATATCAGAAAATTGTGACGATTATAAATAAGAATGATACATTCTATAGAATTTTAGTAATTATTTGTTTTAACGGACAGAAGTTGAATAATTTTTATTTTGATTTTAATATTGACCTTATGATTATTATAAAGGTCAAAGACTTTGGTTTTAAGCAATAATTACGTATTTTTGAAATTATGACGTCAAAAAGAATACTATATTAAGTATATTAATTGATATTTATTTATTACTGCTTATATCTGTTTTACATATCGTTTTGTAATAACAGAATAATTTTATATGTTTTATACATGGATAATTACATTTAAACAAAGATTTACTAATATAATTATTGTACTAATTGCACAAAGCAAATTCCATTTCAGATCACTCGGAGATGCAAAATATATAATATATTATAACTAGATCAATAATTACATAATTCCATATGGGTTTGCAGTTTGCAAATGTAAAGCGATGCTAATGTAAAAGGATGTTCATAGACAAAAATAAATCTTTAATATTCAAAAAATTACAAATCAACAATTGTTATCTGTATTTGAATTTTGTTAAAAATTGCAATTATTAATGCAAAGTTCGAACTTAAGATTGTTTCCAGTCACGGAATCTTAATTAGTTTTCCTTCTTGTATGAACTACAAGATGGTTGATATGATGATTGATGACATATTTTAGTATCGAATTTTTTATAATAATAACATAGATGACTAGATGAATTTTTAGTAATTTATATTTGCTAATAATCTAATTGCTATTCTCGGCTTTATAAATGTCCTTGGCGAGACTATAATTTTCGCTCTAGTTTTTTTGCGAATTCTTTAATCTGTAATGTGAGAGCGTTTGTACAGTATTTTTATCTCTTGTATGAAATGCGAGAATTGATGGTTCAACAATGTCCACATATTTTAATTTGCTATTCCTGATAGACATTCTAACTCTTAAATGTCGCAACTGCTAAAATTTAATGTATTTGATCGAGTAATTGTTTCGAAAAGTAATCGCATAGTTGGATCGCTATATTGCCTCATAATTCCTTAGATGATGAAAAGAGGTTGTAGGTTTTCGTTCTCTCATCTCATAACAGCAAAATATACGGCGAAGTCACCTCTCATCTCCTTCGTTGTAACGATTTTCCTTTTGATAGTTTCATATTTACCATCTTGAGAAGGTGTATGTCTGATTTAGTGCTTTCCCAGAGAGTTGAGCAACGAAATGTACTTGTGCTTGAAGTAATATCACTATTCAGAAATGTCAGCTCGACATGCGCAAACCGTAAGCATAAGTTTTGTTTACAGAACGACGGTAATGCAATCTTACTAGATTTACTAGATTAATGACTAGCTGGTTTTCTACTTGATCCAATGTGGGTTAGTGCTTGTTTGCTACTCGTGGTCATACTTTTGCTGACCTGGCATAGAACCTGCTGCAGAATCCTCCCGGGATGTCGGGCGCTGAGACGAACGATTCGCTGGCATGATTGCGACCACTTGTTGCGCACGCAGGACAATTGAGGACAATTGAGATGTTTGAATTTACGAAGAAGCTGTTCGCAATCATGTTGGAATTATCCACGATCGAGGTTACCAATATATAGTGCGATTATTTGATTTCGATTGTAACTCACTTGCCTACATTTCACGGAAAATTTTGCAGATAAAAATACTAAAAAATAAGAACTAGTTATAAATATATACAGTTATATATGAGTGGCTCGGATGCCAAGTGGTACAAGTTCACTCAAATTCAATTTCGAGTAAAAGTGCAAACAATGCGATTTATTATCAACCAGTATTTGCTATTATACAGGGTGGCCCATTTTAATCCATCCAGTCGAATATCTCGAAAACCAAGCCCGGGAGAGAAAAATGTTTTAGACAAAAGTTGTATGGTTTCGAGGGGGCCATAAGATGGTATCATTGGTTTGACCTTGAAGAGTCATTTGAAGGTCACGTGAAGGTCACTTCAATTTTTTTAAATGGAACATCCTATATATTTTTGTACATTCTTGTAGCTCATCTCGAGAGCTTTCCAAAACACTATAATTAAGTACATTTTCGTTAAGTACTTTTTGAGTTATGAGGCTTGAAATAATTTCTTAATTTTACATAAACCGTAAAATATCTTGTAAAATATTCATTTTTCGATTACCTTACCTTAATAGTTTTATGTACAAAATAATGAGAGGAATCAATTGGTGTAAAGAAAACACATAGTTGTTTCGAAGAAAAAATATGTAATTTGCAATTAACAATTCCATATTTTTTCTTAAAAACAACTATGTGTTTTCTTTACACCAATTGATTCCTCTCATTATTTTGTACATAAAAGTATTAAGGTAAGATAATCGAAAAATGAATATTTTACAAGATATTTTACGGTTTATGTAAAATTAAGAAATTATTTCAAGCCTCATAACTCAAAAAGTACTTAACGAAAATGTACTTAATTATAGTGTTTTGGAAAGCTCTCGAGATGAGCTACAAGAATGTACAAAAATATATAGGATATTCCATTTAAAAAAATTGAAGTGACCTTCACGTGACCTTCAAATGACTCTTCAAGGTCAAACCAATGATACCATCTTA
Organism: Camponotus vicinus; assembly: GCF_025532165.1. Taxonomy (NCBI): domain Eukaryota; kingdom Metazoa; phylum Arthropoda; class Insecta; order Hymenoptera; family Formicidae; genus Camponotus; species Camponotus vicinus. The sequence goes on along the minus strand of NW_028141967.1, from coordinate 13,936,305 downwards.
TGGCCCCCTCGAAACCATACAACTTTTGTCTAAAACATTTTTCTCTATCTTGCTTATTTTTCGAGTTATTTGGCTGCCTAAGTTAAAATGGGTCACCCTGTATATACACATGTATATACATATATATACATATAGTATATACATATGTATATACATGTATATATATATATATATATATATATATATATATATATGTATATATATGTATGTATATATATATATATATATATATATGTATATATGTATATGTATGTATATATATATATATATATATATATATATATATACATATATACATATATACATATACATATATATATATATATATATATATATATATACATGTACATATATATTAAATAATTTTTAATAACCGAAGAAAGAGAATAGAATTTTTCAATTTTAAAATTGATACAAAAATTGTATATTTAAATCATAGATCTATTAAACAAAAATATTTTTAGTAATTTAAAAAAATTTACACATTTTTAATATTAATAAATTTTTTATGTTAAATTCAATTTAATAAGATAAGATTTTAATCAGAAATTAACACAACTACTAAATGCAGATAATAAATATTTATAATATTCTTCTTGAATTTCTGATATTTAGTTTACTCCTGAATAAACTAAACAATATCAGAAAGAATAAAATGTAGAAGATGTATATATAAATTCTATAATATATTATTATATAGTATTATATCACTATAGTTAATTGTATATATATGCATATATACACATACACACACACACACACACACACACACACACACACACACAGAGGAATATATGTACCAATATCCCAGTATCCTCTTTAAGAAATGTAAAACGATAGTTAATTTTGTCGAAGAAAATAATACTGTTCGTACACTGACGGTTATTCTGCTGTCTGGCAAGAAGGATTGTGCTTTCGAAAGAGGGTGTTTTAGTCTGGAGGAAATTATACCATAAAGGTATACACGGTTATTGCGTTAGGACACGTAAACCGATAACGTTGGCCGTTTACGATTTCACGGTATATAATACTACCGAAAAATTGATGTAAGGCATAGATCATCGTCGGATATCGAGATAGCGAATTATTTGAATTACGCGTTTTCCACGTAATATTATTTTTTTGATTAATGATCAATTAATTTAATGATTAATTCTTATATTCGTATGTCTCTGTTTGGGAATTAATTTAACAGTAAATATAATGAGATAATATTTACATAACAAAGCTTCTTTTATTATTTAAATATATAACTGTATTATTTTTAAAAATTTAAAAATACAATTATGTAACTTTAAAATATTTTTAGAACAAATTAATTACACAATAAAGATTTTATTTAAGTATATGATTAATGTGTATGTTCATAAAAAAAATGTGAATTTTTGAAAACTACTATAATGAGGATTATGCGATTATCAATGGTGATTAATTAAATCGAGATTAATTGTGATACAAGTGATAACTAATGATGATTAATTACAAGCGATAATTAATTATAAATTAATTTTATTTGAAGGACACATTTACAATTGATTACATTTTTAAAATTTATTAACGCTGTAATAACTTGCACTTGCAAAAGAGCAGACGATCTCCCTATGCGACGATAAACGTGGATGACTACAAAGTGACACACGCTGGTTGATGCCATCGTTGTTGACTGGCACGAAATAGGAACGACGAGAGTGGATGCGCAAGCGGTGATTAAAGTTATCGACCTTAATGAGGGGCGGGAGGCTCTCGAGTTAACGACTACTGGGTTAGTCGCGAGCTTTCCGTCGTCAGCAGCGGTCATTGGCGAGGGTTTACATAACAATGTACATATATACTACCAACTGCAATAACATTTTTGAAATTGGAAATGACATGACCGCATATTACCTGAGAGCATTATATTAATATAATATATTATAATAATATAAAATCGTATCATATTTCATATATAACGGTTTGACAGATAGAGAGAAAAGGAACAAGAAAGAGAAAAAATAATAGGTCCAAAAAAAGAGATATCTCTATAAAAGAAAATGAGAAGAAGGAACTACGAGGTGTTTCTGGAAATCTTCAAACTAAGGTTCTTCCGAATCATCGATCTTCCGGCGTTTCATTTTTCTTTACTCATTGAATTGATCGATGATGTGCCTCAGGTTTTCATAGCTATTGAATCGATGAATTTCATAGCTGTCGAAGCATCTTCTTCGTTTCCTGCAACACGTGCTGCTTCTCTTTTTATACGTAGACTTATGTCTTAGATTAATGGTTCTTTCTTTCTTTCTCTTTTCTTAAGATTCTCTCTCTCTATCTCTCCCTCTTTAATATATTATTAAAATTTTATATATGTAGAATTTTATTATATTTTAGTATTAGTGATCACATTATATTAGTATTAATTATGACTAAGACTATTAATCTTATATGTAGGTATGTTGGTAGTAATTATTAAGGTTAATTTTCATATAAAAATAATTACATGAAGAGAAAAAGATAAATCCTGAAATATATGTGTGCAATTTGAAATATTCTAAAAATTTTTAGACAAAGGAATTTAATTGTACATTGTCTATAACTTTGACATATATTACTTTCAAGATCATTCTCAATAATCTTCAAAAAATTTTAATCAAAAACTTTTATTAATCATATTCATGAGGCTAATATTTATTATTAAGCATTCATTTAGAAATTTAAATATGCATTATATCGAATTTATTTATTTCGAACTTTGTTTTGTGCGAAAAATTTCAAAATTATTTTATTATTTTACTTTATAAAGTAAATATATTTAGCGCATGTGCAAGGGAGAAGAAAAATGTTTTCGCCTTTCCATTCACATTCTAAAAGAATCCTAACTTAATCTATTTTTGATTTTAAATTAAAGTTAGGAAAGTGATCCATGAAATATAGATTAGTCAACATTTACCCAATTTTTTAGCTAATGTGCTTTCTTTTGTCTGATTTTCAAATAGTTTCTTTTTTCTTATTTTTTTTTTATTACCTTAATTTTATAAAATCTCTAGATTTACAATTTATATTTATCTCTAGATTTACAATTTATATTTAGAGTTATATAATAAAATAATTTTTCTTTTGATTTGAAACAAACGACTATTCTGATTGCAAGGTCGAAAATATCAAAACTTAAGTCTTTGCTTTTTCTCAGATATGCTTTTATTAAGCATTTATCTTATATTAAACTATTTAATATTAATATATTTAATATTAATATTAATATATTAATTTTTATTTAATATTAGAGAGATTTAAATATATGCAGTAATATTGAATTCATTTATTTCAAACTTTGTTTTTTACGAAAGGTATCACACAATGTATTTTATAGTTTCACTTTATTGCAAAATAAATGCATAGGTAAGGAAGGAGAGATCTCTGCCTCTCTTTCTGAAAAAGCTAACCTAACCTATAAATTTATTTTTTATTTTAAAGTGAAATTTGGTTTGGGTTACGTTAGAATGTTTCAGGGAGCAGGGCAAGGCTCTTTGTCCTTTTCCCGCATTTGCTTTACAGTAAATTACATATAACATATATATATTGAAGTAAATCAATAATTAATGAACAGTTTATCTGCAGTAATTCTTAAAACTGCATTTATTTCGAAATTCTGTAGCAAACTTAAATAGTAAATCTGAAATGTATAGTCACGCAATAATGAGTAAATGTAAAAAAAAAATACAACCATATAAGATATAAGATGAGATATAGATAAGACATAGAATGAAAAAATGATATAAATATGAAAATTATGAAAGTATTTCAAAATCGTATATCTCAGGAACCAATAAAGAGCGTCACATAATTTAAAGTATATGTTATTCAGGAATATATCATCTACAATATATGTCAAGAGGAAAATGAGATGCAAGTTAATATCAAGATGCAAGTTCATATCAAGATTTATCAAAAGAGAAACAAATTAAAAATGTAAAATAAAATTATTTTATTTTAAAAGTAGGAAAATCTCTATTAATAGAAATAGTATAAAATATAAGAAATAAATGTAAGAGAAGCAATTCTCATTCGTATATTTCTTAAAACTTTAAACTTTACTCGACTTTTAAACTTTGACTTTTAAACTTCAAGTTTTTGTTCGAGCATTGTACGGTATTTGAGTACATCGTCGCCGAGAATGGCGTCTCCAATACATACACACGACGGCTTTCACAGACTAGCTCGACATCATCGTTACAGATACATTTTTTTCTTATATTTTTTTACCTAACGTTCTCTAACTAACCGGTTCTCTGTCATGAAGGTCTTTTTAACGGCGATATGGTCTTGCAAATAGGCGCTCTAAGATGAAGATCGCTCCTTATGAATATTCATCTGCGGTGGCAGCCGAATTAATCGTTTGGCCCCGTTAATGCGAAACGTGCGAATGCGCTTCTACGAGTAACAGCGTCCCGATGTCGGCACCAATGCCGTCGTCAAAGTTTAGGGACGACAATGATAATCATCCCAGCTGCGATTTCGCTAGAATAATGCATCGGATGTCCCTAGAATCGCTCTCTGTCTTTCCGAAAGTTCCAATAGATTCTACAGCAAATATTAAACTTAATAAAATAGCAAACTTTTCCTGTATTTCTTTAGTAAATATGACATTTCAGAGATGCTATAACAATCTTTATTATTACACGGACAACAATAATTTATTGAAAAGCAGAGCATTTCTGGTTGTAAAATAGAATAATAAAAAAAGGCGCGTAGATATTTTTCTCCATCATTGAAGCAAATTGTTCGAAATGTTTCTCGTGCACATTTTTAGAAAATCTATTTTATATATATATATGTGCATGCATGAAGTTTTTATTCGTTTCCAATTTCTTAGAACTATTTTAATCGAATTCTTATTAATTTAATCAACTGGCGAAATTATCAACAGTAAAATTTCTAGCTATGCAATTTATTATTTTTTAATCTAATCTTTTTGTTAATGTGTTAATTTTATCATATTAATTAAACACGGCGTGTATTATAATCCTTGATTAAATTCATCGAAGTTGAAATTGTCCTGAATAATTTTTTTATATATACAAAAAATTATTAATACGTAACTATTTATTACGATAAAGTTCAAAAATAATAGAATAATAGATTTCAAATAAAATTATGCTTTTTTTCGTTTTGAGCAACAGGTTGCTCTCGGTCACTATCGATTTATCTTAGTTTTTTTGATACAACTTGTATGTTTTTAATATATATATATATATAGTTACCTCCTGTAAATCTTTAATTGTTGTAGTATACCGCGGTTAGTTCTCTAACTGTAAATTAGATAGAGTGTTACGTGAAACTGCAACGAGGATCATTTGGAATAATTGAGGGGAAGGGGGTTATAATTATCAATAAATATTTCATGATTCTTCATGTAGATCACGCGGCAAACTTGTTTCAAAATCCATTAATGCACTCATTAATCTTCGCTCTAAAGTTTTGACGGTTCACTTTGTTATTAAACTTCGTTTAACGTATAAATAATAAAGCTCGTTTTTCTACAAAAATTCGAATAAGAATATAAAGACCACGAGTCGTTAACATATATCTCTCTGGATGTATTATAAAAGTGTGTAGTACATCTCGTAATATATAATATTGCTCTTTCTACTAATTTCAACCTATTATATATTCAGTCTTCTTTATTGAAAGATTGGCTACATTTTTTTTCTTCTAATATTTCTTCTAATGTTTCTTCTTCTAATATTTTCCTCAATAGATTTCTATCTTTTTTTAATAAAACAATGTTACGATTTCCTCAATTATTTTCTTTTTTTTCCTTTAAGTATTAGAATATAGTTAATTAACGTATTTAGCTTCATTGACCTTTTTATTTTTTTCTTGTCCTTTTTTTAGCAAAATAAAGTATGCAATTGAGTAAAATTTTAGATTGTTTCATGTAGTGTGTTTTATATAATACAAGTTTACAAATGGTCAACCAAGTCATAGTGACTCTGTAATTGATGAATCATTATAAACAAATAATGTTTATATTCTTTGAAGCTATTAATGCTATAAGAAACAGTGTATCGAAAATAAAAAAAATTCATTTTATTTAAGTTTAGATATATTGTATATACATGTATATCAACATCTCTATATTTTAGATCTTCCGAATTTAGGACTTCTTTCTATCATTCATGTATACGAAAAATTTCTAAGACGGTTATAGAATGCAAATTATATATGACTCGAAATTTACTCACTCTGTCAATCAGAATCTGTTGATTTAGTTGGCAATGTTAATGATGGGATATATTTTAGTTAATGTATCTTCCATGTTTAATCATTATTGACCTTAATTGACGTTTTGGTTGACTTGTGAATGATACATTGCAACTTTTGCAATCGATACTGCATATAAAATAGTTTTGTGATTTATGTTGTGTTTCAGTCTTTGTGCACTCTAATAAATCGCTAATTTAAATACCTATTATAAAATTTTTATCATTGAACACTATTTTACCTTGGAAAGAAAATGCTTTTTATGAATGTTTACTTCCCTTTTCCGAATAAAATATTTCTTTGATTCAATCTGGTATTAAATAATATTTTCAATCTCTTTTTAATATTGTTAATTTTATGGATGCTAGTAAATTTTGTCAAGTAAATTTTATCCTATTTAACATAATTTTGGTATTTATAAAGAAAAATAATTTTCTGTAAAACACAAAACAATTTGTGTCTGTTTGTGTGTCCGGATTATACATTCATGATTGCATTTAGGGCAATATCTTGCTTTATAACGGATGAATAACTGCAGAAGGAGCAAGGAAGAAAGAGAAGAGAAGAGAGAGAGAAAGAGAGAGGGGGAGAGAGAGAGAGAGAGAGAGAGAGAAGAAAGAACAGAAAGAAAAGAACAGAAGAGAAAATTTATAGTAAAAGTCAGTTATATCTGTTATATCCGTTTAGTTTACTACTAAATATATGGTGGACTGGTAGTCTGGTCACGAGTACGAGTTGCGCCATCCGTTAAAACGTATATATATATATATATATATATATATATATATATATATCGTGAAAACACCGCGGTTAAAAAATTCAAGTCGTTGTAAGCGAAAAAATATACTTTTGCACAGCACAACATAACAAATACGTCTCGTTGCATATTTTATCGTTATATAAAATAAAATGGGGTAGAATCCAAACGGAGATTAGCGATGCGATTTTGCAGTTTTTCTACACCCCCCCCCCTATGTGTGTGTGTGTGTGTGTGTGCGTGCGTGCGTGCGTGCGTGCGATTTCCATTAAATGCTTTAGTTGAACTGTTTTCACATTCTTTGTCTGCTTATTCTGGTAAAATGTTTTAACATAACTTTCGCGTTCGTTGCAATTATATATATTGTATGCAATTATTTTGAGATTAAGTATATTTTGCGTAGATGTAAATTTGTAATTCTCTAAAATCGCAATCTTTTAATTAATTATAATTAAAAGAAGATTGTTATAAAACTTATATATATGTTCTTTTGATTAGGAAATTTTTATCTTAATAAAAAACATTTTTCCGACGAAAAGAAGAAATTAATAAGATATTGAATAAATATAAATAAACATAAAAATAAATAAATATATATATATATATATATATATATATATATATATATAATTATTGAATAACAATAAATTATAATATAATTACATAATAATAATGAATTAGATAAATGTAATATAAAACAGATTAAATTTAAGAAATAAGGAAAGTGCTTACAAGGAATAAATACTTGATTTGAGAAAGAAATTAAACACAATATCGTTTTACAAAATACTCGAGTTCTCTTTTAAATGTAAATTACGTTCTCTCTATCTTGGATTTAATCTAGAATCCCGAAAAGAGCACAGATAGGGTCGCTCCCTTAGTAGTTGCAAAAATTGACGTTCCCGTTAAATATCAGTGATAATAATTGGCGGTACACACGTGGCGAATATTATTGCGCGTAAGTGCGCAAGGCGGTTCTCAATAGTACGCTTGAACAAGGGTCGTATCGTGCCACAACATCGTACTGGCATAGTAGATGACATATTTAGATCGATGACGTGGGGGAAGAACGGCCCCGTAAAATGATACCTACTTGCAAGGGGTGGCCCGAATGTTAATTGCCTGCATAATTAATGCCATTACCCACGCCCAATGTGGTATTTACGGTTGCTATTAAAATCCATGGAGTTTCGCGAAGAACTTTTAACGTATGTTTAAAATGTTTAATTACATTATATATGTTTATATAATGCTTATGAATTTTGTTGGCATGTAAAATTTCACGATATTATATAATAGTAGTATAATTTAGTTTATATAGTTAATATAGTTTTAATTTTGCAATTTTTAATATTTTTCTTTACTTTTTGATGCACATATAATTTTTTATTTATCAATTTATTGTTGTTTATTATTAATTTATTTACCTATATACTATAATTAAAATATTAATTATATTAATATGTTTTATTTATTAGCATTAAATTAGATATAGTTTTCTTATAATGTCGTAAGCTACGATATGGAATATTAATTAAAACGTAATTGATTGCTGCATTATTTCTCGTTGTTATTTTCTGTTCATCGTTAGGGCGAGTAATATAAAAGAAAACTCGCCTTGTGCTTTCCCCACTGTTGCTCTAACGTGAAATGTGAAACAATTTATTAATTGGAGTTGAATCAACTCTATCACGTAATTGCCTTGTTCGAATATCAGCAAGACAGAATGAGAAAAACTCAATTATTATATAGAATGTCCTAAAATGTCCCTAAAATTATAATTATAATGTTATATTTAAAACTCATCATTAATTTATGTCTCACGTTTAGTGAATTTTTTTATTTTTATTTTAATTTTATTAAATAATTCTATTATTTTTTTTTATATTTATTTCTATTGAACAATTCTATTATTTTTTGTAGATGTATTATTTGTATTGTAGATTTCTATAAATATAAAATGATTATATCATTTTCTCTCATTGATAATATATTTAATTTATATATACTTTACTCAATTTATATACACTTTAATTTACATATGTACAATAGTTGAAGATTGTTTTTAATCTTATTTCTAGTTTTGAAATTAGAGAATAATTCGCTGTCGATGAACGATGAGGTGTCGATTAGATCATTCATTATAACCCTCGTCACGCACCGCTTTGCGGTTTACCCTGTTTCCCCTTTCTGAATCTATGTGATATTAGAGTTGCACATACTTTTCCTTTTTTCCCTCTCTTTCCCAGTTCACGCAACCTCAACATATGTATGTTTCTTTTTAAATTTTTTTCAGTACTTGCGGTTACATGCACACCAACGGGGTCATTAACACGAATCAACTTCCGCGGACAATTGTGGTATATCGATGTCGAGAAATATATAATTTTTTTTGCGGATATAAAACATTTATATTAATGACAGGGACAGTACGTGCAGCGTATGGTATCGAAACAAAGTACTGAAACGTAAATATATGTAATTTGTGTACAGATGTAGTACATCACATATTGCGTGTACAGGATATGTATGCAGGACCGGTGTTTTACATATGTACGATCATATAGGGAAACAATACTGCTTATGTATTACTAATAAATTATTTTTTATATAAAATTTATATTGATTTAAATTTAATTTAATTTTTATATAAAAGCATCTATTTAAAAATTTCATGAAATTGCTTTAAATCTGATTTAAGTTCGTGAAAATAGAAAATAGAAATGAAAATAATCTTATTAATATATAAAGTAGAAGCAACATCAATAATAAATTTAAAATAATTTAAATAAAAAATAAATAAATTTAATAATTAAATTTAAATTTAATTCTTTCAAGTATTAGTTTTTTAGCTAAATAATATTCTAAATAAAACTAACAAAATGAATAAGATTTTTCAATGATATTTTGCAAATATAATTTAATTGATTTAGCAAAATGAAGATCTTTTTAGATTTAAATTATATGAATATTCACAATATTTTGGTTTTTTATAAATATTAAAAACAATAATATATAATGAAAATTAAAAGAAATGGAATAAAAATAAAAATAAAATGAAAATTGTTACAACATTGTAAAAATCTTTAGCATCTTGTTACAGATAATTCATGTATGGATATTGATGATATAGAGCTATGAAAATGTCAAAAGAAATTATTAATTATTTAATATATTCATCTAAATTAAATGAATTATATTCAAATGTAACAATTTTATTGAGAATTTTTCTAATACTTTCTGTTTCGGTAGTGAAATTAAATTAGTAGTATCTGGCGATTAAAATTAATTAAAATTTATAATTATCAATGTCAAGAAAAATGTATTGTATTGGATTTTCTATCCATTGAAATAATATTGTAAAAATAATAGATGTAAATTATATAATAAAAACAAATCTTTGATAAAATTTAGAAAAGTAAATTTATAATAATATAAATAACATAAATTTATGAAAAGTTTATATTAAGACTTTCAAATATTCAACTAAACATTCAATTAAAAATTAAGACTGAAAGTAGTCTCATAGTCATCAATATCACACTTTTACTTGCTTTTTCTTAGTTTCATCACTCATTTTCAATTTTTAATTAGTTACTTTAGTTTCTTATTTTCTTATTTTTTTAAACTTTTAAGTTTATTTTTTTCTTTCATTTCTTTTGAATTTATTATTTGAGTATATTTCTTGTTATACATAAGTTTAATGATTAAAATTAAAACCAGATATTATTAATCGTTATCGAATGAACAAAGTGATTTTAATGATCGTTTAATTGTGCTTTGTAATTTATACGTTTAATGCATTTTATTCTATTTAATGCTTCAACAGAAATATGTGCAAAAACGAGTAGAAAAAAATTTTGACAATATTTGTTGGAAATCTTTTTCAAATAAAAGATAATAATAATAACTAAATTATATTAATCAAATCTCTCTCAATCAATTAAAACCCACTTTAGGCAATCTCTATCTTAAATGATGATAAAATGATAAAACGCGGAAATTTTTTATTTACGGTGGATCTGATCTTGTTTTGATCAATTTCGTTAGAAGCCAATAGATTTTACAACAGAAATATCGACGATATCTACACTAATCGGCTTGCAGCTATCGAACAGAATTTTTGAAAAGCACAGTCGGCATCGAGTATTCACGAATCCCAGTACCGAAATAACGACCGTGAGCCATGTATACTGGCGAAACGTTATCCGGCCTTGCTTTGATCATTCATTCTGCAGAGCAACGCCAGTTCGCCTGTACTCGAATAAGTGCGCTGCGAACTACTAAATTGCGCTAAATTGCAGGGGGAATGCGTTAACACGCTCGCACTACACACGCTCACAGGTCCGTTCTGATCGACAATCAATTTGACATCGAGGAATTTATCGCGTGTACAGAATGGATCCGACCCGCCCGATATCGATTCGCAATTGGGGATGATTGTTTAAGTAAACAAACTGTCTACGACAAGTTAACTTCCAATCATTCTAAAAGGGAATCTTGCAAATTTTGATTATGATGAAACATTATAGACATATAGAGAGGGGGAAAGGTAAAGGGAGCGAGAGTGAATGAATTTAGAAATTTTCAGTTGCAGCCCAAAAACGATTCTAAGGAGTGAAACCATTTCTCATATGTAGAACGGATTTTTATTGTTCTTGATATATCTCTAAAATTATTCGAGATGTCACGTAGTAAAAAATTGTGTGTCCATGTATTAAAATTTTCTTGTGTTACCACGTTTTGATTAGTACTTCAATGTAAAATTAACATACAACTTATATGTTATTATTTTTATAACGTTTTCATGTGTTAACATTTATATCAACTTCATAACTTAACACTTTGTATGTGTCTCTTAGAAATGGAATATTATTTTGAGTATTTTTAACATAATCATTTTAAACAATCAACATGTTTCAAAGTCAATTTAACATTCTAAGGAAAATTAAAGTAAATCTTCAAAAAAATAATCTTAAACTTTAACACACAAAATAATCAAATTTACTAAAATCAAATGTTTCTAATACAAATAATTTAAGTTAAAATAATTACTATTATATGTTAATGACCTATCAACATTTCTTACGAGTTATTATAACTATTTTTTCATATATTAAAATTTTTAATTAATTTATATGTTATTTTTACATTACACTTAAAGTCACAATAATAAAAAAAGTGTAAAGTATTGTGTCAATTATTTAATATTTTTAGTTTGTCAATAAATAACATACGACGAATAAGTTATTTGAACTTAAAATTTAGAGTGGACTTTCTGGGACATGTGGAAAATGTTATAATTAACATTTTATTTTTTACTGTGCCAAATGCTTTTTTACGAAAGTTTCATAGTGAAAATATCCTTATTTAATGACATTAATAAAATTTTGAAAAAATAATTTTTGAAAAAATACTTTTTCAAAAAGTATTTCGAAAATTATTTTTTCAAAATTCTATTAACGTAGTTAAATAGAGATATTTTTGTGATAAAACTTTTGTATAAAAACATTTTTGATATTTCGAATAGTTTTTGAAATATGGAGACGAGCAAAAAATCGCTACATATGTATATAAGAGGTGATTGCAGAAATTCCTTTAGAATCATTTTTGAGCAGCAATTAAAAATTTCTAAATTTATCTATTTATCCTCTACATGTCTGTACAGTTTCATCAAAATCAGAATTTTCACTTCGCGAAGTTTCCTTGTAAATTGATACTAAATTGAGAATCCTATGAATCATGATATATAGGTATTTAAAAAATGTGTTTTTTTTTCACGAAAAAACGCTTTTATAAATAATGTTCATGAAGAAAACCTTTGTTTAAAAGAGTGTTCTGTAAACATTTAAAAATTCAGTGTGTTTTATAATCAACGATTCAGCGTCCCATTTGTCGCATATTATTTTTTAATAACAAATTTCCCTATCCAGTTTTCTCTTAAAAATGATGGAAAGATTTGTCACAACGTTCCAATCTTTAGCATCATTTATCTTTGTAAGCTTCAAGTTAGAGAAATACACCAAAATAAAATTCACTTAAACTGAACTCCAAAAATAATATAGATTTACGATACATTCAACATCTTCAAAATCAATTCGGTAAAAAATTTTTATGTGCAAATTTTGATTTAAAAAATTTTTAATCGCTCATAACTTGAAAATAAAACTAATGTAAAAATGAGATACTTTGTATATATTCTACGTGTGCATTTATTTAAACTTAAAACATCTTTATTTTATTACTTTATTTTTTACTAATATAGTAAAATAAAATTTTTTTACCTTATTCATGCAAAAGAAATGTTTTGAAAATTACAAAGCGAGAAGAAATTCCATCTCTCATACAAAGACAACATCATTAGAAAAAATATTGGTATAATATTATATGTATGTATATACATAATATAGTATAATATTGTCTAATATAAGCATTATATATACATAATATTATCTAATATACATTGTATTGAATCCACACTCGTTGAGAAAGAAACAAAACTGTATTCGGAAATTCGAATATTCGAATATTCAAGAGCGCAGAATGCTCGCAAAGGATTAATATTAACAAATAGAACGCGGTCCAGAATACGTTTTATATTAATCTCACTTTACATTCGTCCATATGTCAGACATAATTCTGATGATGAATTATCTCCGCTTTTAATACTGGATGGTCTGCCTGCGACTGACAGCCGTTTCACCGGAAAAGCAGTCCTCAATGTTGCAAAGGACTGAGTATTTGCCAACCCAGACTGTGACCTAGCGCAATCCTCTGCTCCAATAAGTATGTACGACAGATGTTCTTTACGTGCCGTACGTGATCTTAGCTATCTCTCCTTCTCTCTGTCTCTCTCTGTCTCTCTCTCTCTCTCTCTCTCTCTCTCTCTGTTCTCGAGCGATTCAGAATCAATAAGTTGTCGGATATAGGCAAAGTGAGGTTCTTAGTCACGTGATCGACGTGATACAGGAGCGATTAGAAAAAGATTTAATGAAGAAATAATTTTGCAAATTTTTTAATTAATATTGTAATTGAGTACATACATTATTGATATATCTGATATTAGATTATCTGATATTAGATATTAAATAAATAAATAAATAAATAAATAAATAAATAAATAAATAAATACATATATATATATATGTATGTATTATATACACATATATCTATGTATAATATATATAAATGTATTGATATAATTATATTAATATTTTTTATTTCTAAGAAAAAAGAAATTAAACTTTATGTTTTAATTAACAATTATTTTATACTTAAATGATTTTAAAAGATAATAATTGATTAAACAATAAATTTTTTAATTAAAGTATTTGTGTAATTTTTTTAATAGATTATATGACGTAATAATTTTTTTAATTTAATTTTTTAATTTAATTTTATTCTTCCAGAAAATTGATCAAATATAATGTATTTAATCAATTTTCTGGAAGAATGAAATTAAATTAAAAATTTATTACGTCGTGTAATTTATTAAAGTATATTTGAAATATTAATTGAAAAGATTTTAATTTAATAGCCGACATTTCATTTTGAAATAATTTGATTAAATTTTATTCTAAATAAAACAATTTTGAAATTTTTAGATCCGTATATATTGTTTCATAATTATAGATAATTATATGTATATTGATAGAGTAAGATTATCCCTCCAGGAGGATTTTCAGATTTTATTTATGTAATTGCTGAATGTGACATCAGCAGGGTAAATGGAACGGTTATTTTGACTCTTTATAGTCTGAATAGTTTGAGGAGTCAATACGAAGCTCATGGATCGCGCAGCTTCTGTCGAAAGAGAATTTGTAAGGAATACGATCAAAACTCACTTTCTCGCAGTTATCAAATCTTAAAGCCATTTAACAATTGAATTGGTAGATAATAGTACATGACAAGCGATAATCTCTTATAAAAGCGTGGAAAAATTCCCGAAGAAAGAGAAGGAAACGAAGAAAGAAAAAATGAAAGAAAAGTAATGAGAAAAAAAGGGGAAAATATTGATATCACAATATTCATATAATTGCAGCTTTTAATGACGTTCTATCATTCGTTTTAATATTCGATTAATTTTTTTTAGATTGTTTAAATATATTAAACTGTTCGCGTATAAAATGTTAGTTTTACATTAATGATTTCCGAGCAATTTTCCGAGAAAAACAAAGTATACATGTAATCGAAAAAAGATTTAATAATATTACTTGCATTTTTAGAGAATGAAAAGTTATTTTCGTACAATCTCTCTTCTTATCTCGAAAAAATATAGAAAGAATTCAGAGATGAGATAATTTTAATTTTTTTCAAACTTTTTATTATATTTTTAAATATTCTTTATGTCTTATTGAAATTAAATTATAAAAACGGCTTCCTGTGCGAAAAATATTACTTACTTTTTTTAGTTATTTATATGCTTTTTTTCTCAAAATATATAATCTATTAGTTGTGCACACTTGTGGTGAAAATGATGTTATATATGTACAATTTAACAAGTACATTATTCGCATTCTCTTTATGTAGGAGCCACTGCTGACCTAAGTGTATTACAAGTATGGTGAGCTGAGTAACGGTGCTCGAAATATTATCGCTCGGAATATCGTTTGACATTAGGTGTAATGTACGGTGTAATACGCGGCTTAATGTGTAACTGAGTATGAATTATACGCTACAACAAAGGACTATTCCGCGCGCCGGAATTCGAAATGGCACTTGCATCTCGTGCTGATTTATAACTGTACGTTCTGTGCGATGCAGAGTGAGCTGTTAGAGCACTCCGGTGTTAACTGACGAGATTGAATTGACAATATGTATATATATTGCACGCGAGAGAAGGGAAAAGTTTCGTTCGCGCCCGCGATAAACAAATGGCAGGTCTTAAGTGATTCGCGCTTTTTGCAATCAACTCGGTCACGGTTTCATGAATTTCAAAAATTCTCTGAATTTTATAGAAACATCGTTAAAAATTGCATCCTGTGAATGTCTCCGTCCGAATTATCGTCGATTGATTCGCGTGAAATTTATAATTTTTGTTTTATTTTAAACTTGTTAATTTATAGGGCCGTTTATTATGAACGGATTATTTGAACAATTTCAAGATTCGAAGATACGAAAATATATATGTAGAATGCAAAATGAATCTCAATCAATACAACATTTAGAGTTATTGACAGAATTCGCATTAAAAAATATGCGACATATTTGAAGTATAGATAACTTGGCAGATTGCTTTAAATTGAAAGGTAAGCACATGCGAAAGATGTAGCAATAAAATGCATACGCGACGGACGTATCGAGCAATTTATATATGTCTCGTATGTAGTATGAAATGGAGAAAGAGATTTTATGAAATTGTGAAATAACGGGGAAAAGAAATATATATATAAATGTTTCTTTATGAATTAGTGTAATTTGGATTTTGAGAGAAATTAAATTTTCTTAGCATTTTATATTCTCTTGGAATTTAATTTATAAATTTCGCCAAGTCTTTTTATTAAACTTTTTTTTTATTTTTATCTGAAAAAAATTATATGCTCTTTTTTTTGTATTTATTTCCTAAAAAGGATAAACAAATATAATAAATATGTATAATAAAACAAATTTAATATATTGTAAATATATATATAAATTTCTTGTAATATTTGCCATGAAAAGTTATCAGAATTGATAATCAAAAATTTAATAGTTTACGAGATATTTTATACTTTAATTTGATATAATGTTAATAAACTATAAAATATTTCGTAAAATATTCATTTTTTATGATTTTGTCTCAATATTTTTATACATAGAATAAAACTCAATTGATATAAAGAAAAACGTAGTTATTTTTATGAAGAAATATGTACTATATATATGGAAAAGAAAGAATTAACTTACACTTTAATTATTGCGCTTGGATTTTAATTAGCCCATTTCCCCTAATCGTGAATATTCAATATTGGAGTCCTTAACGTCGCTTTTGTTTGTACAACTTCATGTTGCAATTTCCCAACGGCGAAGAAATGATGGTGAGATGAAAAGACTGGCGTGTTAACGGCAAATCGAGATGATATCTCGACGTGTGCGAAAAAAGCTACTGTGCCGCCGCGCCGTCGGAATGGCGAAAATTTGTCTCGGCACGTATACAATATTGTTGCGTGCGAGTTGCAATAATAGCGGCTGGAATTGCAAATTCGTCTCATGCCATTCTCACGAACTTCTCCATTCTTTTGCCCTCCATTCTCCTTCTCTTTCCTTCCCTCTCTTTTTGCGGATAATTCTTCTAAGAGAGAATTAATTCTTTTTCTATCTCTCTATTGATTTGTGTGTTATTTACGAGCAATTAAAGTCTCAAAAGTATATCAATAAAACATAATGTATAGATAAAATAAATTAAAAATAAATCACAAATGAAATAAGAGCATTTGTTAAAACTTACGTTATTTAAATTTAAAATAAAATAATTAAAAAAATAGATATGTAATTCAAAAACAGATGATTACAAAAAAGGCATAGATATTTCCATTATTATTATATATAAAATAGATATTGTAAATTTTATTTTATTTTAATTAATTAAATTATACGTTGATATGAATAGATGTTTTTAAAATACACGTCTCTCAAGAGAAAATATTTATTCGTTATCCGATTTTTTTATCCATATGTGCGTAAGAATTGTTTCATGATTATATGTGAAATTAAACTGTTTAATGTAATAAAGAATTAATTTATAGAATAGAGGAAACGCGTACATTATAAAATTAGAGTAATTTCAAATATAATATGTAAAAGAGAATCATTGAGGAAGAGAAAGAGACAGGAATCAAACTGTAAAAGTTGCTGTATTCAATTTATAGTTTAACAAGAGTTACTTTAGAATCAAAACCGACATTTTACATATCAATGTTATTTAATTAAAAATAACTGCAATAGCTTTTCGTCCCAGGATTTCGTCGTGAATTACGAAGTTTGTTTAAAGCGCGCTTAAAAGTGCCGGATTTACATACTAAAACGCTGGAATGAAAGGACACGTGCTCTCACGCTTTTGCGTTCGATCTCTGCGAATTTCCTCCTACGAATAATCGTAGCGGAATACAATCGTGCGGTTGAGGCCAGTCGGTTATCTATGCACCAGGAAATTAACTCGATTGTTAACCCACATTCACGCACTCGATATGGGAGATAGCGATGCGCAGATACTGTCTAGCGCTATGGTTTCGTAAAGTTATGGCTTGCCTGCGTTTGAATGGGAATCAATCGGCCGCGAATCAAAATCATAGAGCAATATTTATCGCGCGATATACAAGGTATTTCAATAAAAGTGAGCGGGTCTCTTTTGTAGGCATGTAGAGTAAATAAAAATAAAAAAATAAGTTTCTATAAAATTATTCTTCTATAATGCATCTTAATCGATATGTTTTTCTTTAAAATTCAAATTTGAGAAGCATTTTTCTTAAATAACTTTATATCACTCTGCAAATTTTAATAATTTGTAATAAGTTTTTATATATCAAGTAAAGGCCTTTAAAAAAAAAGAAAAAAAATATATATATATATATATATATATATATATGTATATGAAGAAAAAAATATAAAGAAAATATATATATATATATATATATATATATATATATATGTATAGCGTGGTAGATTTCTTAATATGTCGAAGAGTCAGGATTGATCATTTGAAATTATAAGCCTTCTAACTTATAATTTCTAACTTTGAAGTCGGTAAAATTTTTTATTTTTATATGTTTTTTTCCCCATATTTTTTATATGTATTTTTTCTCCATATTTTTTAGTTTTTTTTTTTTAAGATACTCTTGTTTCATTTCAAAATCAACTGTTTTCAAGAAAAACACATTTCGATCGATAAAAAATAAATGATGATGGTAATAAAATGGAGGATAATAAAAAATACATTGTATAGAAAAAAATTTTAGAAATTTAAAAATTAATAGAAATTTAAGAGTTTATTTTTACTTACTCTATATATATTTACGAGAAATTGTCCATTTTTATCATTCTATATATGATTGTTGTTGTATATGATGTGTACTTTCGCGATCTAAGATGTTAAACGCTATATCGTTGTTACAAATTGATTCTGCAGAATCGTATTGAAATGAACAATTTTAATATAGAAATAATCTCTGACATAACGCAGTAATTTATAAACCTTTCGAAAAAGTTACATTTCCGATTCTCTTGATTTTCATATATATTATAAGAGATAAAATTCTGAGATATGATATTTTAAAGTATAAGTTATTTTTATTCTTGATCATATTTAATTTTTATTCGTACTGTATGTTATTAGTATCTCTTTGTTGACGTTTTTGGTCTGTGTATCTCTTTTGTTTTTAGTATGACTGTTATACTATCAACAGATTTTGTTTATTTCTACTAGTTTTTAAACAGCTTTCGATATGTGACTACACAAGTTTTTGAATGTGAAGAGGAAAATGTATTTTGTTTTTTTTATTCTACTTTACTACAAATAAGAATTTTAGAATTAGTTTGGGTTAAAATTAGTTTGGATTAGATTTTAGGAGAATTATTAATTTAAAAAACAGAATAGTTTGGGTTAGATTAATATTTTTTCGGAGTGGAGGGATGCAGAGGAAGAGACAGAACTCTTTTTACAGACACATTTTATTATTCTGCTTTACAAAATACATGTAGGAGTTCCGCCCTTCTCTCTGCAACTCTGAAAAAATTATAATCTAACCTGAACTAATTTTTTAAATAAAAATTAATTTGTGATAAGTTGGAATTTTTTTGGGATGGAACTGCAGAGGAAGGATCGAAACTCCTTCGTCAACGTATGCACTTTGTATAGAGTAAAATAATAAAATCATAACATCATTTTTTGGATAATTCAAAAGTTTATTTTTTTATATTTTGGATGAAGTATTGCAAATTCATACAAAAAATTATGCAATTATAACTTTGAAAGTACATTTTTGTACATAATATGTCAAGGTCAGAGTTACTAAAACTAATAATTTAACACACACTATTTATATACATTACCCTTAAAAGATATGTGTTTTAAATTTAAAAAGAGTAGAAAATTATATTTTGGAGTATCTCTCTCTCTCTCCTAAATTAGAAGAATTTGCAACGTAATTCAAGATTCATCATTATATGTGAAATCAAAATGATGCTGAAATGTAATCTTTTTGAAAAATTTATCCATTTAATTTTTTGAAAAGTAAAGTCTATCTCAAAACTTTTTAATGAAAATGAATCTGTAGCAAATAGAATATTCGGTAACTTTTTTAGAGTGGATTGCATCATAATCAAATTTATTATCATATGCATTATATATATTTCATCAAGTATTTAGGTCTAAACCGAAATAGAGAACTCTATCATATTTTACACGCGGTGAATCATAAGTTTAGACTATAAATCAAAGTTCTTATAATGTTTTCATAACTCGGATAGTTCGGCGATAGACAGAAAGCTATGCTTTCATAGCAAGTAAGTAATGCAAAAAATAATGACAGATATGCGACAAACAATACATGCTAATAGCGATTTGTTGTATTAATCGTCCAATATTCTTAAGGAAAGAGTGAATGGCTAATAATTCAAACTACTTAATCGATGTTATCGTTAAATCACAGATTTTGTCGTTGAAAGCTATTCATATTGTTCTCTTTTTTCATACTATATTATTACATAATCACGGGAATAGAGAGAAAGGAAGATGAAGAGAGAAAGTAAAAATATGAATATAACTTATTAAGTGTATCGAAGTATTTTCAATTTTTCTTTCTTTTTTAATTTTTTTAAGTACAATAACTATTTTTTTTATATTTTTAAAATCATTATTACTTTTATTTCAAAAAAGAGAAATGATTTATTCTTCGTTTATATATTCACCAAATGAAAAAATTAAACATTTCTCTCTCTCTTTTTTCTCTCCATATATTTTTATATTTTCAAACTAATTTTCAAGTTTTAATAATAATTGAATGAAGTAATTGTATTATTCTCTTACTCTTTTATTAATAAAAAATTATCTGCAAAGTAATTCAATTTGTTCTTTTCATGGTACATCTTGTATTATATCAAAATACTCATCATAGTTTATCAATTCTCATTCGTGTATTCTGAATTATA
The DNA here is from genome assembly GCF_025532165.1 of Camponotus vicinus. Lineage (NCBI taxonomy): Eukaryota > Metazoa > Arthropoda > Insecta > Hymenoptera > Formicidae > Camponotus > Camponotus vicinus. Next base: position 13,915,187 of record NW_028141967.1, on the reverse strand, counting down.
ATCTGCAAAATCCACTAGTAACAATTTGTTGCTCTATTGTGTTTAAAATGTAATCGCAAAACATTGCTTGACGCGAATGCTCGGCACATTATGTCGATTTATATCGGAAGCGGCATGCGTGGCTGATATCGTGAAACTTCGCCGTATAATTTCCTATAACTGAAACGACTTCCCTCCTCAGAGAAAAGGAAAAACACGGTCGCGGCTCGAGTGCGCGAATGAGAAAAAGCGCGGTCAATAATGAGGATTTATATCGTCGCGGGACGTTATCTCACGCTTTACAACTACGACGGGACCCGTACGTACAGACCCTGGAGCATCTCTGTCCGGGGTCATGCTTAACATCGAGAGTCACGTGCCATCGCGCGACCGGAAAAGGATAAGCTACGTGACGTAAGCGCGAGCACGGAAGAGCGGATATTGCGCGTTCCTCGTATTCGAAAAGGGGAGATGGACCGGTTTTCTTGTCGTCTCGCATCTTCGGAGTAATGCCGAGGAAAAGTAATAATCCTCTTATTTGCGTGCGCTGCCGCTCGACGAGGTAGATTGTATTCGTATCGCGAAATAGAGTTTGGTAACTGACGCGCATGCGCATGCGCTCGCGAATCAGATTATTCACTCCGCTCTTCACTTTATATTGTCCTCGCATTGCAACGATTCCGAATCATCTGCGCGAAGCTGTTGCATTTTTCATCAGTATCATCCATTGGGATTCGAGACCAATGAACGAATTTTGTTGTAAGATAAAGTACAATTTCAAGGTAGATATATGCATTTATAAGTTAAAATAATTAAAATGCGTCATAATAAGTAATATTTATTATAATAAATATAATAAATAAATATAATAAAATATAATAAAAAATATATAAAATACTATTAAATTATATACAGGGTGTCCTAGATCACCCGTACACCCCTTTTCTTTCAAAAACTAAGCATTTTAGAAAAAAACGTTTTCCACAAAAATTGTATGGTTTTGAGGGTAACATAAGATGGTGTCATTGGTTTGACCTTGGACCTAATTGTTAATTGCAAATTACATTTTTTTTTTCGAAACAATTTTGTGTTTTCTTTACACCAATTGATTCCTCTCATTATTTTGTACATAAAAGTATTAAGGTAAGATAATCGAAAAATGAATATTTTACTAGATATTTTATGGTTTATGTAAAATTAAGAAATTATTTCAAGCCTTATAACTCGAAAAGTACTTGATGAAAAAATACTTTATTATAGTGTTTTGGAAAGCTCTCGACATAAGCTATAAGAATATGCAATAAAAAATAGGTGGTTCCAATTAAGAAATTAAAGGTGTCCTTGACCTCACCTTAACGATGCCATCCAAGGTCAAACCAATGACACCATCTTATGTTATCCTCAAAACCATACAATTTTTGTTGAAAACGTTTTTCTCTAAAATGCTTAGTTTTTGAAAGAAAAGGGGTGAACGGGTGGTCTAGGACACCCTGTATATATAATATAACATAAAATAATTCTACAATTTTTTAATAATAAATAAATAGATAAATATGTACATTATATATGCAAATAAAATAAAAATTACAACATATAAACTATAAATATTTTATGTATTGTATATGGTTACGTTATTATTATTCAATGACTAATATTGCTTATTATTCAGTAATAATAACAATAATAATGCATTACATGAAACAAGTTACAACAAATATTAGTGTAAAACGAGCTTCATCATATTATAGATCTTCATCGCCTCTCTCTCTCTCTCTCCCTTCTATATCCGCAGCAATCTCATTATCTCCAAATGCAATTCTTGATGCAGATTTAGTTCGGGAATGATGCGAATCTGCGCACCGAAGAGTAAATAATCTCCCCTCTCATTATCTAATCCGGGAAAAGATACTGCCGCTATGGAAAGGAGAGATGAGAGGTTTTGCCACGGAAATCCGTAACGGGGAGTCGAGTCTGCAACATGAGAAAGCGGATGATAATGCTCGCCTAAACGAGAAGAGGCAAAAGGGGGGGGGGGTTAAGAGAGACGGAAGAGGGTTGAATTAGCGAGCTATGTAAATTAGGGACGGCTCTTTAGGCTCTTGTTTAATTTAGCAAACCTCTGTGTCAGCCACGGCTAGGATACACACGTTTTACAACATTTCTCCTATTGTATTATAACCTTGTTGTTGTTAAATTTGTGCGAGTCTAGGTTACGTTGTATACATCCGGTCGCTATATTTTGTCCTTCAAAAAACAGACAGTCTCGAGAATACTAAGGATGTTTGCGCTCAAAGTCAACGCGTATGCCGTTAAAGCATTATGAATATACATTATAATATAAATTATTAATATAGGTTAATAAGAGCCAATCGCATAGTAATAGCAAAAGTAAAAAGCCATTTAAAGAATTCAAAAGTATTTTTTTATTTTAAATTTTCGATTCTTTTTGAACCATCTCCCTTCGGTAATACTGTTAAGATAAACATTAGAAAAATCAAATGTAATATATTACATATGTATGAAGTGAGAGATAAAAAATAAATACAAAAGAGAAGAATTAATTAAAAATTAATAAAATACCTACATTTTAAGGTAACTATAATCTCTATCCTACGCTTCAACATGACGCATGGAAAACACAGAATCTCCTACATGATGATAATCGAATAAAGGATTCATGCATCATCATTGTATACAAAAATTATTTTTGTCAGTAAAATTAAAAATTGATGAGAAATCAATAACTCACCACGACATTGCATCAATAGAACTATCATCACTCAGTCGTCACATGCTGTTAGAAATCATCTTTAAATGACGATAAAAGTCAAACAATTAAAAACAATGATAAATGTGGACAATACAGTTACATCGCAGTCTTAAATCTTCATCAAATTCTTTACAATCGATAAAGAGTGCTCTAATTGCTGTAAAAAAACTTTCAGAACACATTTTTTTCAATCAGTGTGAATTTTAAATAAATAAATAGGGCTCTCGATAATGTAATATGACATAAATAATACTAATATTAATGAAAATTTTTTTGAATTTATTAAACAATTTTTGAATAGATGTTATATATACATGAAAAAGTTATATATACATGAAAAAGTAGAGAACACTATTAGGGGGAAACTAGATATTGATTTTTGTAAGAATTGCATTAAAAATGACATCATATACAGGAAATTACATTAAAAAGAAAACTAGATATTGATTTTTAAGAATTGCGTTAAATGTAACATTGTACACTTAAATCGTTTTCTACAATATGAGAATAGTTTACGTCATACCAGATCCAGATTGAAATTTAATCATTTATTGAAGCGTTATCTTTTTTAATTTGCCGATTTCGATATGTAACACACTTTTTGCCAAATGAAATAAATCTCTTCGTTTCTTTTTCTATTTCATGAGGGAGCGTGATAGATTAGACAAAAAATTTGATTGGCTTTTAAAGAAATATAATGATTCAATTTAAGCGAATCTGTTCGATTAATTACTTTTGTTCTTTATATCAAACATTTGAAATACATCTTTCCATTTTACGTAATATATGTTGACGATATACGTTAGCGGTTCTCTTCTTCATCTTTGAAACAATACTAAATACATTCAATGCCTTCAATCTAAAGTTACAATTCACGATGAAGGATTACAACAATCAAAGTGAATTTTCTTGATGCTATTGTTATTATTAACAGTAGCATTATTGAATTTGACTGCCATAAATCGACGTTCTCGACTAGATCTCTATTTTGACTAGCATAATCCTCATTACAAGAAAGACACGATATTTGGTCCAACGTATAGAGCCTCCTTGCACTTCCATTTCAAGATTTCACCCAAAGATTGTCGAATACATTATTAAGATTTTATGGAGAATTATTTTGTTGGAGGTTATTAATAAGATTTTATTGGAGACTTATTTTATTGGATGTTACACTTATTACTTTTACTTTCTAGTCTATAGAAGAACAATTAAATACTTTAATAATTAAATCAATGTGTCACAAGGAAAATATGAATTCACAGAAAATAATGAGGTTATTTAATTTTTTAATATTTCTAATGATAGGTACACAAAGATCCATTATCGAATAAGTTACGTAACAACGTTTGCATATAATATCTCGTGCAATGATTGTGCGCATCTTCACATAGGGCCCCCTTCTAAGGTAGACTCTTTCTAAGGAGAATTAAGGATAAAAAATATAGGAATCAGATAAATAGAAACACAATAATCAATTTATTGAATATAGATTAACGAACCGTGAATTCGATTGGGAGAATGTTGTCTTGAATGGGGGATCCAAGATAGGGATTTTAAAACAAGTAGCAGGTAAAATAAATACAAAAAAATAAGAGAGAGGGAGTTAAATAAAAATAGATAATAAAATAATAGATACACATTTGTGATATTTTTTAATTGTATTAAATTCTATATAAATTTAAATTGTATTAAATGTATTTAAAATTACTATTTTTTCATATAACAGTTAAAATAGTAGGTTTATGAAAAAAATGCATATAACCTTTTTTGTAGTTTTTCAGCGGCTTTATTTTTTGTTTAAAATTTTTTTTCTCAAATCAATATTTTCGAAGATAAAAAGCATTAAAATTGTGAAATTCTTTTGTTAATAACTTTTTAATAAACAACGAGCGATGGCTAAAACCTTTTGGAGGTTACTCAGAGCAGTGACCTTGACAACATATGTCAAGGTCAAGGTAATCGAGGCGGGCTCCCTTCATCGAAATATTTACTATTATTTTATTTATATATTTTTTGAGGTTGTTTATCTTTTTCACTTAATGCATATGTAATATAATACACTTGATTTCTGTAATGTTTATCCTAATCCAGTTTTACTGAAAGTGGCCCAAATAGAACTGAAGCTTTAAAGTAAAACAATTCTTTTGAATTTTTTAAACCGTTTTTTCATTTATTTTTATTACTTTCATTTATTACCGTTATTATCGGTTATTATCGTTATTATCATCTATTATCGATCTTATTAATGATTTATGTTATATTACATGGAGTTCTCTGTTCTCTATGCATTTATTGATACATTATAACTAATGGAGGGATGCATAATATGTATGTATATACATATATAGAGTGTATCAAAAGTCTGAAAACGGCCAATTATCTCCGAAAATAGTGATCCTGTGGAAAAATGTTCCAGACAAACGTTGTACGGTTTTAAGTGGCGCATTACGTAATAATATTATTATGACCTTGAAGAGTGTTGTCAAGGCCACCTGAAGGTCACCTTCAAATTCTTAAGTGGAACCCCCTATTTCTTATTACATATTTTTATAGCTTATCTTGAGAGTTTTCCAAAACACTATAATTAAGTTATTTTTCATTGAGTACTTTTCGAGTTTATGAGGCTTGAAATAATTTCTTAATTTTACATAAACCATAAAATATTTAATAAAATATTCATTTTTTTATTATCTTATCTTAATACTTTAATGTATAAAATAATGAAAGGAATCAATTGGTGTAAAGAAAACACATAATTGTTTCTAAGAAAAAATATATAATTTACAATTAACAATTAACAATTACATATTTTTTTCTTAATAACAACTATGTTTTCTCTTTACACCAATTGATTCCTCACATTATGTGTGTGTGTGTGTGTGTGTGTGCGCGAAAATAGACAAAAGAATGATAATTCTCGCTTTAAAATATTTATGATTAATATTATATGCATATAATGCGAATTACATTTCTTTAGTATAAGTCATTTAATCAACAAATAATTTTTAATAATTTGAATTTCTTTTATTAATTTTATGAATCATTGTCATCGGTGATTATCGATACCAACGTACAATAAAATTGTTAAATGGATCAAGTGTTTATGATTTTTAGTTTAAAAAATGGTAATATTCACTCTATATACAAAGCTTCGTAAAAGTCGCAAAACCGCACCGTACACATCGATTTTAATCATTTCAGTGACGGAAACGGACCATAACCATTCCGATGATTGATCTCTCGAAATAATAATTGAAAACAGAAACTGGTTATTTTCCAAAAGTATTTTTTTTCTTCTCTCTTTTTCTCTCTTCTTCGTTTCTTTTCTTCTTTCCTTTCTCTCTTTTTTTTTTTCATTTTAGAATTTTAAATCTCCCCTTTGTCACACGCGTGTGTTGTATATATATTAACCTTTATATACCTTATATATCTTTATATATCTTTATATACATATAGATATATTAAAATAAATATTATGCTTTATTTTGATTTATTTTATATATTTATTAAATTTATAAATTTTAGTTCAAAATATCTCTTTTTATATATTGCGTGAAATAATATATATACTTTACATTTTAAATATATTTCTTTAGATACAAAATATGATATAATTTGAGTTATAATGAAACAGTATCTATAGAAAAACCATATTTTCTATTAATAAAGAAGTATTTTTTAAAATATATTTTATATTTAATAATTAAATATTTAATATGTCTTAATGTTTTATTAAATGAGAAATGTTTATATTTTCTCCATTCCATCATAATATTACATTTACTAAATAAATGCGATAATTTTTAAGTTTTAAATTTCGATAAATATAATTTCAAAATTTTAATTATATAAGAAATAATATAATTTTAATTTTAATATATAATTATATAATTATATAATTATATAGTTTTGTTATTTAATATGTATAACTTTTAATTTATATTATGTAATTATATTTAACTTTAGTTAGCGCTCTTATATTTATTAATCGCTTTTATATTTATAATTATTTTCTAACTAAAACAAAAATAATTCCGGATGTGTTTTGAGTTAACTGCAATGAGAGATGAGCTTTGTGTTAACTTCGATCCTTAAACATAGAATACATCCAACTTCCCTTTTCTTTTTTTTCTCCAGTCTCTTGAGAGCCAAGGGTTTTGCGAAGTCGTAAGTGTTCCAAAGTGAGAACAAAGCCACCGTTGCGTAAACTGTAAGCCGCCTGGATGGTAAACTTGCGAAATTGTTAAGCACTGGGACAGCCGACTAAAAGCTTCGTAAATCTGCCCGCTCACGAAATTGCTTCATTGGTCCATCCCGTTTGATCATTGTTAATATTCCTCAATAGAAACTCTATGTGCTAGAGCTTATATTATCGATAGGCGCCGCTAATGGACAATGTGAATAAAATACAAGATTTCATATTCTATTCTCGTATTTATTCGACTCGATCATGTATTAAACTTTTTAAGTTATGTTCGAAATCATTCTTTAAATTTACATATAAATTAAACGAGAAAAATAATAATATTAAGATAATTTGAGAAAAAGTTTAAACTGCATATATTAAATTAAAAGTTTTAAAACTATAATTAAAAAAAGTAGTCATGCAATCGAAAAATTCACTAAAGGAAATTAGCTGAACATTTGTTTCTTAAAATATGTATCAGATGGGACATATCTGTGTGCGTATCAAATGTATGAATACCTAATTTCATACTCATTCATTAAAGATTATCTCAACATGCACTTTTATATTTCTTTCTTAACAAAAATATCTGCAACTAATTACTTATGTGAATATAATATTTCTTTTCGACAATTAAACAAGATATTCAATTCGTTTTTATATTTTATAAAAATTTTATTCACTATGTACATATATGTATACATATATACATATATACATATATATATATATATATATATATATATATATATATATGCATGTGCATATATACAAGTATTCTTTTTGTCAAGAATAAAAATATTAATATTTAATCAAAAAAAACATCGTATTTCCATAAATAAATTTGTTGTAGAATTTTGCATATATAAAATATAGATGCTTGTCGAGATAAACTGCAATGAAGTATTAAATCACGCATTTATATATCTGATTCAATGTTATCTTTTATATTTCATACAAGAATTATCAATTTTAAACGCCTATCCCGCTTTATACTTTTTACTTTTATTTCAACCTCATTCGCTTTATATTACATTTTTCCTGCTTGTTTTTATATCATTTTCCTGTCGTTTTCCATGTAGTATCTCGAAAAGAAATAATTTCAATTTAAAATACATTTCAATCAAAAATGTAAAGTGATCTATAGATAGTTAATTTTTATAACCTAAAACTAATAATTATTGCATAATGATACTAATAGTAATAATAATAATAAGAAGAAGAAATGAATACAAATAAAGAATAGAATCTTATTAATAATAATAATAAGAATAGTTATATATAATTTGGAATTTTATACATATATATATTTACATTAATTTTTAATTTAATTTAAAATATTAATTTTTCTATAAACTCACAATATATTCATAGCAATGTAAATTAAAAAAAAATTTTTTTAAATTGAGATGTTTTGATATATTATTTTAATTTGAATTCTATTATTAATAATTTCTACTTTTAAACTATTTTATAATATTTATTTCTTCAAATTGAATTTAAAGTATAATTTTGAGTTTAAAATAATTTTAAAATATTACTTTTTAATTATATAATGAGGTCCTTCAAAACTTTTTAATTATATAATGAGGACCTTCAAAAAGAAGAAAAAATTTTCTATACAATCTTCTTAAATATAGACTTTTGTATTTGAAATTTCTTGGAAAAATGAACAATATTTTCCAACTTTTTTTGCGCAACTTTTAAATATCCTGTAAAGCCACTCACATCTAGTTATTGAATCGCGCGATTTCGATCCTTGCGCATATGATTTAAAATGAGATATAAGCAACAGGACATGTGTGATGACTAGTGACTCGAGTTCTAATTAAAGAAAAGGTCGGTGTTTTAATTAAACCGATTCGAAATGTGCAAGCCGCACGTACGCACACGTGCGTATATGCGGTCGCTATCAAAAGATTTAATTGAAGCGGAAGAAAAAAGACGGGTGTTTGCTCGCGCAACAGTTCTTCCGAAACCCCCTACAGCCCTACACTACCAGCAGCTTTTAATTAAAAACAACTTGCCGAGACTTTTGGTCCCATCAAGTGTGGCGTGTCATTAAATCGCTTGATCTACTTCACGAATTGGAGTCGGTCAAGTTCAAAATACATTTCATATGCGCATAAAACGATCATTTATCTAACATCTCGTTATTACTCACGCGTCAACCACAACGAGTGGTGAAAAACAATATAGTAGTGTCTTAAAAGGGTTAACGTGTTCCCCTTTATTTGCGCATTAATTATTCTAATGCGACTTGGTTTGCTTTGAGGTCACAACTCACAATAGGCCCGATGTGAAGGGATCCATAAAAATATGTCCTTTGCTGCATCCATTACGATAATATATTTCGTCGTTTTCATATACATTAACATATATCAAACGATCACAGCAATGATCGTTTCGAGTTACGATGCGAGATCGTAAAATAATAATCGTGAGATTCGCGAAATAATAATTATTGCCAATTAGTGAGACGTTCATGGGAAGGTGTGAGCAAACGTTAACAAATTATTATTATTAATTTATTTAAATTTAATTTTGACAAAAGAAAATATTTATATAAGGGAAAAGATTTACAAGTTTTTCTTTAAAGGTTTTAATATAATTCATACACTTATATATAAATAGATATGCAGAATATTATAATATGTGGGATATGCAGATATTGTAATACGTGGGATATCTTTTAAAAATAGATATAATATTTGAAAATGAACTAAGTTTATATATTTTACTCTTGAGAATATATGTTTATTGCTTACAGAATGCTGAGGAAAGTTCGAGAAAATAAGATAATTATAAATCAATATTATAAGCATTTTTATACGCCTAGATTTTATTGAAAATAATCTCATTGTAGTTATATATATATATATATATATATATATATATATATATATATAATTTTTTTACATATATTAGATTATTTAGATAATTACCTGCATATATATATATATATATATATATATATATATATATATATATGCAGGTAATTATCTAAATAATTGATATATATATATTTTGATATATATATATTTATATTTTGATATATATATATATATATATATATATATATATAAAATGTTTGTTTGAAACTTTTATGTTATCTTTATGTTTAAATATATATACAGGGTGTCCGATTCGTGAGGGACCAAACGAAAAGTGATGATAGATTGGGTCAAACTAAGAAGAAAAGTCCTCTACCATTTTGCAAAATTCGCAATAATTATTAAGTAATAAGCAAAAATGTCCCGGCGCATGAGAAGCGGTAAACCACTTGTAGTGTGTGATTATTAAGTTCAAACGAAAAGTGGTGATAGATTGGGTCAAACTGAAAAGAAAAGTTCTCTACCATATTGCAAAATTCGCAATAATTATTAAGTTATAGGCAAAAATGTCTCAGCGCATGAGAAGCGATGACCGCTGTCTACCGCTTCTTATACTCTGAGACATTTTTGCCTATAACTTAATAATTATTGCGAATTTTGCAATATGGTAGAGAACTTTTCTTTTCAGTTTGACCCAATCTATCACCACTTTTCGTTTAATCACTTAATAATCACACACTACAAGCGGTTTACCGTTTCTCATGCGCCGGGACATTTATGCTTATTACTTAATAATTATTGCGCATTTTGCAAAATGGTAGAGGACTTTTCTTCTTAGTTTGACCCAATCTATCATCACTTTTCGTTTGGTCCCTCACGAATCGGACACCCTGTATATATATTTAAACATAAAGATAACATAAAAGTTTCAAACAAACATTTTATATATATATATATATATATATATATATATATATATATATATATACACACAGGGTGGGTAATAACTTTTCGCAGTCCCGAAGTGTGAAGATAGATTGACTCAAATTAAAAAGGAAGGTCCTCTACTGTTTTGCGATATTTGCAATAATTAACGAAAAATTAATTAAAGAAGATGGGAGGAGCAAGTATGTAGGCGCGCGGCGATGACTTTTCCCCTCCCCAATCACTCTTGCTTCGCCGCGCGTCGCCATTATGTTACAGTGAGACCGCCTTCACCACCACGCATTTCTAGCCACGCGCATTGGCCGATCTTCTTTAATTAATTTTTCGTTAATTATTGCAAATATCACAAAGTAGTATAGGACCTTCCTTCTTAATTTGAGCCAATCTACCTTCACGCTTCGGGACTGCGAAAAATTTCCTGACACCCTGCATATTTATACGTATATTTCACGTAACGCATTTGATATAACGTGATATACGTATTTCTATAAAATTTTAGTCGTTCTTGTTGCAAACACTCGAATAAAATCAATTCTGATAAAATAAATTGACATTTAATTATATACAGCATTTATTTAATGTTTTAGATGCTTATAAAATATAAAACAAAAACTACACTAAAAGCAATTTAAATAAATCGCTCACAAATATTCATTTTTATTTATTTTTTTGTATTTATATATATATTTTTTTTTATTAATCTATATATTTTGTAAAGTAACATAAAACTTTTATTAAAATGGCAATTAAGTTTACTACAGTAAATATACACATACAAATATAAAAAAGAAGGAGCCAAATATATTTTTATTTAATTAACAATATGTAATTTATAATAATTGCATTAAACACATAAATTAATAATAAGAAAAATTAATTATGAAAGCGAAATAAGTTCAGAAATGCTATTTCTTCGTTAAAATGCAACAAATCATAGAATAAAAATTAGAATAAAATTAGAAATAAAATTAGAATAATATTAGAAATAAAATTTATACATAAAGAGAATGCCCGAACACACTTATACAAAAATAATACTGTTAAATTTTTTCTTGTGGAGAATTCTTCAAACAGAGTTTTTTAATTTTTTTTTGGAGAATTCAATCAGCAGTTTATAATGACATTTCTAAAATGCAAGAGAAACATTTATTATAAATAAATATATCAATGTTAGTGAAGAGATCATACGCGAAGAATAAATAATTCATTTATTTATTTTTATTGCAAAAATATATTGATGTATAGTATATATGTCTCATCGCTTTAAATATTTAATTAATAAAAATTAATAATGTTATTAATTTCGTAAATTTGGTAAAATTATGCTTGAAAATAATTTGAATACAAAATTTCATTAAAATCATTCGAAGAGCATGTCGTTATTATATCTTGCTGAATTCCCTCAATATATATTTTATACACATACACAATATAAATTTATTTCCGTTAGTAGTTATATCTTAAATATCGGAAGTTTATATTCTTCGATTAATTAATTAATTATTCAAGTACTTTATTTAGCTTTAATTAAATTATCTGCGCGTTTTGCGGGAATGACGCGTAAATATCGGTTGCCATCATCGCTTTAGAAGCTTGTCGATCGATTTTTATCGGTTGAATAAATAATTAGCTGCATTATTATCGCGGAAAACGGTTGTGCGCAATGAAAGGCGGTAAAAAACCTTATGCAGCAGACGAAAAAAACCGATCGTTCGCTCGCCATTGTCTCGGAGATTGTTTTTATTTTTATTTTTTTTTCTTTCTCTTTCTCCCCTTCTCTCTTTCTCCCCCTATCTATCCCCATTTGTCTCTCTCTCTCTCTCTCTCTCTTTCTCTCTTTCTCCGTCAAAACCATTCAACCGCAATTAGGATTATTTATTTATCGCGTTCGCAACGAGAGCTTTGATGGGGTCGAAGGGTCGTTCTTTTCTCCCTCCCTTTCTTTCTGCCTCTCTTTTTTTCTTATGTCAATTTGCAACGCCGGTTTTACGCAAGCATTCAGACGCAGGCAAGTATTTTTATTTCCGCTTGAATATATGTATATATGTATATATATATATATATATATATATATATATATATATATATATATGTATGTATGTATGTTTATGTACATTCATGTCTGTGACACATTTAACCGTTTTTTGATGTGCAATTACACAGTAAAAAATTGTGCGTCCATAAATTTTCTTGTGTTACCACACGTTTTGATTAGTACTTCAATGTAAAATTAACATACAACTTATATGTTATTATTTTTATAACGTTTGTGTTATAAACGTTTGTGTTACATTTATGTTAATTGCATAATTTAACGCTTTGTATGTCTTTTAGAAATGAAATATTATTTTGAGTATTTTTAACATAATCATTTTAAACAATCAATACGTCTCAAAGCCTTTAATATTTTAAGAAAAGTTAAAGTATTATAAATCTTCAAATAATCTTGGACTTTGATATACAAAATAATCAAATTTACTAAAATCAAATGTTTCTGTTACAAATAATTTAAGTTAAAATGATTACTATTATATGTTAATGTCCTATCAACATTTCTTATGAATTATTGTAACTATTTTTTCATTTCTAATTTTTAATTAATTTGTATCTTATTTTTTCATTACACTTAAAGTCACAATAACAAAAATAAATGTAAAGTGTCAATTATTTAACATTTTTAGTTTGTCAATAAGTAACGTGCGAGTTATTTTAACTTAAAATTTAGAGTGGACTTTCTGGAACATGTGAAAAATGTTATAATTAACATTATTTATTTTTTACTGTGTAATCAATTTTATTTTTGAATTGAAATATTCGATAGAACGTCACATTCTTCCTCTTCCTCCTTCCTGTCTCCAGCTAGAAAAAGATCTATTTTTTTGAGATTTTTCTATCTTTTTATACGATCGATACATTATATAACTTTATTGTTTAAATTATACAACTGATATATACATATTGTATATTATTACATTATATATTATACCAATTTTACAATTTATTAGATAGTAATATTTCTAAACAATGCAATATTATGTTTCATGATGTATCAATTAATTGTCAAAAATATAATTTTTATTATTTCCTTCGTTCCCTTTTTTCATACAGGTTTATTATTTACATAATATTAGCTTGTAGTATTTATGGAAGTTGTAAATAATGAAATATGATTGTGATTAAAGTCAGAAAAAGTTTTAGCAACGTTTATGTGTAGGGGAGACCGGGGACAAAAGTAACATTTTTTTTATCACAGATCACTAATTAATTATCGTTAGAGATATAACAAAAAAGATTATATGTTAAAAAACTCCTTCATTGTTCCGTTATTATACCTGTGTTTTAATCTCAAATGATAGATATTTAAAGAGCTACTATAGCTTTTCGCAAGTACGTTGATTGTTACTTTTATCCTGGGGGCTTGGGACGAAAGCAATAGTCTCGGGAAAAATATCAGTTCTTATTTTCGGGAAAATAAAATAAATATGACTTTTTTCAATTTAAGGCAACTTTTATTATAATCTTTTATTAGGCAAGATAACTTTTATTATAAATTTGTATTATATTATATTAAAATAAAAAATAAAATAAGTATTTATTATTATCATCTTTGAAAAAACTTAAAAGAAATAATCTTCGTTAAGCAAAATAATTATAAGTAATATCATAAAATAATTATACTTAATATCACACCAGTTTTGTACTTTTTTAAGTCTAAATAATAGTTTAATTCTAAATAATAGTGTAAAAATTGTATGATAACTACTTATACAAAAGAGATTGGTATCTATTCCGAATCACAATTATGGCATACGAATAAGAAGAATCGCTTTTGGTACAGTTATTATGGGACTAGCCCTTACACTCTAAGCATTGAAACATGTTACTTTCGTCCACAGAGTGTCGTGTTACTTTTGTCCCCAAACACATTTTTTAGAATAAAAGCATTATAACCTAAATATGATGCAAGATTTATCTAAATCAACTATAAAAACTTATGAATACATTTTAGAAGAATACACCGGCAAATAATTACGTCAATATGTACACTTTAATTAGGGATAGATACAAAAAAACTAACACAAGAAATACTTAGGTGAATAATGCAAATACACTAATTTCACTCCTGCATGTGCAACCGGCATGATTGTTCTACAACAATTAGCTGAAAAGGAAGAAAATCGGGGCGTACGCGTTTGACTTTATATAGTACAAATTATTCAACATATTGTGTAGTTTAGTAGGAGGCTTGTTACTTTCATTCACTGTTACTTTTGTCCCCGGTCTTCCCTATTATATAATTCTCTTTTACTACAAAATAATATTTTTTTATCATTTATATATATTTATTTATATATATAATATATTATATACATGATGGTACATAGTCAGCGTATAAAACATCTAACAATTGGCATATTTTGTCATTCCTCTTTTTTTATATCGTAATTTTTTTGATACAAACTAGTCGCCGAAATATCACATCTAATCATTAGTTTGAAGCTATATTTGTAATCGTAACAAGACAGATCTTCTTTAATTATCTTCTTTATTTATCTTCTTCATTTCATAGCCTCAAACTTCATCTCACGCTTCATATTGTGAGATATCATTAGCTGAGACATGATTTTCGCAGATAAGTATTCGTTTCGTGAACTAAAAATATATCAGCATATGAAATTGCATTGAAGCTGGCCGAAATCAATACTGGTCGAAATATGAACGTATTGCAATCTTTCTAATATTACTTGCTTTGCTTCCTTCTTCTCTTTACTATCGAAATATGTAGTTGAGATCTAAGATTTTTCCTTAGATATAGTGTGTTATTTTAGAAAGACGAGATATAAAAAACTTAAATTCTATTTCGGAATCAAAATGATATTTAACGGATTTTTTTCTAAGGTACGAGTTTTTATGGAAAAATGTTTCTCACAATCAGATAAAAGTTACTTAGTTTCGAGGAAGACATTTTGTGATTAGTGATTTAAGATTTTGTTTTAAGTGGAAGGTACTTTAAGATTTCAAGGTTACATCTGTTTCTTAAGACAGATTCTATATATAATTTTTTATATAAATCGATTTTTCTTATCATTTTACATATCGAAGTATTAAGTTAGAATGATTAAAAAATTATTAATTACGAGGAATTTTAAAATTTATTGATAACATTGTAATATCTTATAAGTTTTCAAAACCTAAATGCATTACAATAATTATTTGTTTTAATCACGTCTCGAGTCAGGAATTCATTCTTTTATCTTTTTCCTTTTATTATGGCGATTAAAATAAATATGGAGAAGATTAAAAAGATCCGATTATTTATTATGTCAAAAATAATAAAATCTGAAAAAGAAGTCGTAAGTTTCGATAGTATTCCTTACCATCAGAATAGTTTGTTTTAAATCGAAAGAAATATTATTTTGCTTTATGACTTTAAATATAAACTTTAAATCTAGAGACTTTATAAAATTACATGAAGATTAAGAGAAAATTAAGAAGAAAGAAACTACTTTGAAAACCAAATAAAAGAGAGTAAATACAAGTATATCAACTAAAAAATTAGGTAAATGTTGACTAATTTATACATGGATCACTTTCCTAACTTTAATTTAAAATCAAAAATAGATTAAGTTAGACTTTTTTCGAAATGGGAATGCAGGAGAAGGGATTCTTCTTTTTCCTCCTCTATGCCTTGTGTATTTATTTTATAAGAAAGTAAAGCAAAATAGCTTTGGAATTTTTCGAGCAAAACAAAGTTTGAAATAAATAAATTCTATATTTGCATATTCAAATCTTTAATTAAATGCTTAATGATAAAGAACTTAACAATTAATAGCTTAATGCTAAATGTGCTTAATAATGATTAAAATCTCGAGGAGTTACTAAAAATCATAATTTTTAAAACATACATGTCATGATTAAGATTATTGAAAGTAATTTTTTTTTTAATTTTATTTTTATAATATTTCAAAATCACATATTTTGAAAGTGCAACATAATTCGAAGCGTGTATTACTGAGAATTATAATATCTTTCTATGATATATGTCAAAAGAAAAATAATTTGTGAGATACAAGTTAATATCAATATTTATCAAAAATTGAAAAATTACGTAAATTTTTGAATATCTATAGAAGAAAGTAATGTAGGCTATATAAAATTTGATCATGTTACTGTTTTTACTGTTTTCTCTGAATATGTGAAATTCAGACAATAAAAACAAATAGTAAAATTATTTGAAGGTTTCAAAATTATGATAATTTTTATAATGTTATAGATTTTATTTTTATTTTTTATTTGTTTATTCTTTTTTTTTTCCTTATTCCAATTTCTCTTGCGACTTCGTTTTCAAGAATAAGAATAAATCGATAGATTTTTTGCGATTATCCGATGCGATTACTTATAGCATAGATTTATGTAGAGTAAAGAAATTTTAGAAGAAGATTTATGAATCTTTCATTTCTTTTCGTCTAAAGCTCATGTGATACATCAAATATGTTCATGCAATTACTAAAGATGTTTTTAAGATATTAATGAAAAAGAAAAAAACTGGGAAAACAAACTGTGAAAAAATCTATAAGATTCATTGTTTTTGCGATGGCACTTGGATTAAATGTGAATTTATACCTTTGTTTGATGTACTGTTTCTCATTAAACAATATACAAAGTTGTCGATATTATTTATACGAAATTTCCATCTTAGAAGTATTCTGTTTGTAGCAGATTCTTTGATTAATTTGGAATTAATTCTTTATTAAAAATATCGAGACATCATATTATTTTCTACAAGTTCCTAACATTAAACATTCCTTTATTAAACATTTTTAATAAAAAAATATATTTTTATTTAAATACTAAAAACTACTGCTTATATATCTTTAATTAAACTTCAAATTAAAATTCTAGTACAATTAAAATTCTATTAAAGTCTCCAGCTAAAATTTAGTTTCTAAATGTGTAATTTTTATTAATCTTCTAACTCTACAAAGTGCAGTTCGCGAAAAACTTTTCTTTATTAAGTATTTATAACTCAAATTATTGATGTTAGAACAATTTCATTTAAAAAATTGTTTGCAGTTTGTCAGAGAATGTTATTAAAAAATTATGTGGTAATTTTAAGAGAGTTTATAATATTAATCGTATATATGTATATATATGTATATATATATATATATATATATATATATATATATATATATATTATATATATTCGTATGAAAAATATTAAAAAAGAAAACGTTTTTCTCTAAAATGCTTAGTTTTTGAAAGAAAAGGGGTGTACGGGTGGTCTAGGACACCCTGTATATATATATATATATATATATATATATATATTACATATATTCGTATGAAAAATATTAAAAAAGAAGAGAATATCAAGAGTAGCAAAAAACGATGTCAAATTACGAAAATATAGCGGATAAAATAAAAGTAAACAATATGTAAGAAATATTTTTACATAAGTGAAAATTAGTATAAAATTATCATATACAAATTATGCAGATGATAATGATTTAAAAATCTACAATCTATTATCTATATATTATATGTAAATAAAACAATTGGTTATATTACAAGATATTTATAAGATTAACAAGAGACTATTTTCAGGATAGAAAAGTTATTCAAAAATTATTAATAATGATATATACCAATGTCAATTTATGTTTAATAAGATTATAAAAACATGGGATATTTCTTATAAACTTCTCGACTCACTCTTCAGCCACTTTAAACCATATTAAACTATTAAATAAATGTAAGAAATAATTTAGTACAAATTATTAGAAATAACATATAAGTAATACATAATATATGAAAATTAGAAAATTATAAGGGATAAAATTATAAAATCATAAGGTATAAGAAAACTTGAACAGCAGTAACAAGGCCTTTAATATTAGATTTACAATAATCCAAAAGCGAGTCAAATGGAGATAGAATTTCCGCGAATCGAGTTTTTATAAACCTCTGTTTTTAAGATGCACACGAGTCAAGAAAACATTACGAATTTTGTTTTTTTTTTCCAAGTGTATTTATTTGTGCAGTAACGGAAAATATACGTCTGATCTAATTCATGATATTCTATTATATTCCATTATATTCATTATTTTCCATTATATTCATTATATTCTATTATATTTATTATTTTCCATAATGTTTAGGTAATTTTCTTGTTGTTTGATAAGGGTGCTTTCTGAGATAAATTTTTTCTAGTAATTAAATTCGTTATCTAACATTCCAACTTTTTTCCAATCCATGACATAATTATGTTTGCATGTGTATTGAGACTACTGATTGTTTTGAGCAACTATTGTTTTGATTTGTTTGATTTAGTTTTATTAATTTCCTCTCTTTTACTTTTTTTGTATTATATTTCTGTTCTACATAAGATTACAATCTTTACAATTAATTTGATAAATTACATTATTATTTAGTGCGACATAAACTTCGTTTTTTGTGAACTTTATCGGTTAAATCGGTTAAGTCAATTGAAGCCGGTAGCGAAATCTATATTTCAGAACGAGTCGCAAACATATCTTTGATATATGGACTATCGTTGCAAATATTTTACGTAATCGTTTACTGTTCCATTTGCTTTTGATTTAAATTTGATAGCTATTAATTTTTTCAACTTGATATGTATATATTTAAATATAAATGGCAGAGAAAAACCGTTATTTAATAAGTGTTTACGCGAAATATTGTTTTTCTTCTTTTTTTAGAATTTCAAATGAGATTAATGTGTCACGGAAATCTGTAAATACCAATTTTATGACATGCAGAAAAGTAGAAAGACATATATCCTGAATAAATTATTTTATGATAGCAATTTAAAATTTCTAAACAAATTTCTTCAATTTTAATCTTGAAATTGAATTTTATTTTTATCTCTGTTTTCAGAATGATTTCACAAAACAACTTATTTGGACAGATGTTTGTTTTATTTTTCAAATAATTATGTATGTCATAAAATTGATACTAACAGTTTGATCTGAATCATATGTTTGTCTCATCCGAAAACAAGAATATAATATTTTTTATAAACACTTTACTAGGTTTTCCTCTATCTTTTATTTTTAAAACATACATATCAAGTTAAAAAAAACTAATGGTTATCAAATTGACACCAAAAGGAAATGGAACAGCAAACGATGACGAAAATAAAAATAAAAAATTGTGGCGAGAATCCATGTATCAAAGATCTGTCAGAATATATTTATGGCTTGTTCCGAAATATGGATTTCATTACTGATTTCAATCGGCTTAACCGATTTATAAAAATTCACAAAGACATCACACTTAATAATAATGTAATTTATAAGGATATTTATAAAGATTTTGTGATACAGTTTATATAGAATAGAATAAGAGACAAGCAAAAATGAGAATTAATAAATACGCTCAAAATAAGTAGTAATATTAATTCAAACATAATCATCTCAAAGACTAACAATAAGAAATATTAGATCACGAATTTAATTATTAGGAAAGATTTATCTTAGAAATCATCCTTATAAAACAGCAAAAAATGCCTAAACATTCATTACAGAAAATATAATAAATTATTAGGCCAGATCTTTTTCGTTACTATATATAAATATACTTTGAAAAAAAAAAAAAAAAATTCGCAATATTGTCTCACTATCGCACCTTTCAAACAGAGGTTTATAAAAACTCGGTTCGCAGAAATTCTATTTCCATTTGACTCGCTTTCGGGTTATTGTAAATCTAACATAAAAGGCCTTGTTTCTGCTGTTCAAGTTTTTTTATACCTTAATCATAAATTGCTTAGTAATTAAATTATTTATGAATTGTTTCGATTTAATGTGAGTAAATTAAAAGGTTTTTACATTGTCAAAAATATATCAAAAATGTCACTTAAATATTTATTTTATTAGTTATTCTTTGTTTTGTCTTTCGTTTTTTATGATAGACGTATAATGACATCTTGACATGGATTACATATTCTATTCTTTTACAACATTGAACAGAATGAACAGATAATCTTTACATATTAAACGTATGTACCACAGCCTTGTAACAATACTTCAAAAGAGTAAAGATAGCAATTTTTCCTATCTCAATTCGATCGTCCAACAATGAAAGTACATGATCTATCTTTTATAAGTATGATACTTTGTAATTTTCATGTATCTCACATGTTATTGTAATTTTCTTAATTTTGTTAATATTTATTAATATTAATTTGTTAAAATTAATTTACTTTGTAATTTTCATGTATCTCATATGATAAAATTCTGTTCAATTATTTTCTTATATTTATTTAATAGTTTAATATGATTTAAATGGCCGAAGATGTAAAAATGAGTCCAAATGTTCCATGTTTTTATTATCTTATTAGACATTTATTGATATTGATATATCATTGATAATAACTTTCATTATTATCTTGATATTTTTGTTAATAAAGAGAAATATAATATACTTTTCTAAAATAATAAATAAAAAGTTTCTTAATAATATTTTATAATATTTTATTAGTTAAAATTTGTAAATGTGTCAGACATATATGTAGTCTAATATTGAAATTTTTAAACTTTATTTACTTTTCGTTATTGAATTCTACCTCTTTGCGCGATGATATTTTACATATTAAAATAATTTGATAAGACAATATTAGTATTAAAACATTTTAAATGATACACGTATTTATTTTATTGAAAGTTAATAGCAAATGAAATGCTTTCTGTTATTTTTTATGATTATTTTTAATTCTTTTTTCAATACTTTAAATGCGATTTTTCTAAAGTTGTGAAAATTTTGGAAATTGAATATGAAGATTTCTCAAAGATTATTAAAATAATTTATTTCAAATTTTGTGTTCTTCTATATGATTATATTATATGTGGTTATCTATCAACTGGATTTTTTTTTTATAATTTAAAGAAAATTATAACTATTTGCAATCTAAATTGTAATTTTTTATGAAATTTGTTATAATTACCTTTTACATAAATGTAAAATTTTAGAACTTGATTTATAGCTAATCATAGTCATTTTTGTTTTAAAAATTACCTCGTAATATATAATTTTGCTTTTTAATTTCAATTAATTTCTGCAAAAGAAATCGTGATAAAAATCATTATATTAAGACACATTCAGTGCAAATTACTAAATTTTCGTTTTTAAATATTTTTTTTGAAAATATAACAATATATATAGCTTGTAACATCTACAATTTAATAAAAAAGCATTTTACTTAACTATATTTTTTACTTAATTTACTACTAAACATAATATTTAATGGTTTTTCCAAAAAGAGATTATAAAAAAAGATAAGTAGATCATTTTTCGAATTGTTTAGGTTCGAGTGTGTGTGTGTATTTTATTAAAAAATAACCTTAAATTATATATAAAAATTAAACAAAATTTGATTATATTATCAATTTTACTTATTGCAACAAATAACTGTAGCAAATTATAACAAAATAATGCTTTTTAATAGCAAGATGTTCTTTAAACAGTACAATACTTCTTTTTTATTCCAGTATCCCATAAATTTTATTTACAGCAGAATGTACTATACAACATAGAAGCATGTGGATAATTCTAATATGATTTTTCAATTTGTTGATAAATATACTTTTTGATGCGATATTTAAAGAGAAGGAAGATAGAAATATAGAAAATGAGAGAATCTAAAATCAATATAATTTTCATGTACACAGAGACTCGACAGATTTAAAAGCAATCTGATTGTATGGAAAGAGTTTTTCTGACTACAAATGTTTATTTCCTCTGTTTATTTTAATTTAACTACAAAGCTTCAAGAATATAATAATTTAGATAAACTAAACTGTGTAAAGTAAATGCAATTAAGATTTTGGCGGTAGCTATTGAGAATCCTCTCATGTTAATTCAATTAAGGCATCTTGAATGAGACAATGGAATTAGCAGAACAAGCTTAATACGACTTTTACATCAGCATAAATCCTATTTGCATATCAATTCATTCAAAGCATTCTAGAGATTTTGAAAAAAGTGTGTATTGTCAATGAAAATTAAACAATATATTTTTCCATAAAATACTATTTACCAATGAGATTATTTTTTTATATTAAGGGCAAATAAATTTAAGAAATATAAATAATATA
The DNA here is from genome assembly GCF_025532165.1 of Camponotus vicinus. Classification (NCBI taxonomy): domain Eukaryota; kingdom Metazoa; phylum Arthropoda; class Insecta; order Hymenoptera; family Formicidae; genus Camponotus; species Camponotus vicinus. Next base: position 13,892,354 of record NW_028141967.1, on the reverse strand, counting down.
TTTGAAAAATAGTTGATGATTAATAAGTTGATTGCAGCAATAGAAAATTGTATAGTCTCTTATATTTGAAGTGGGATCGCAAATAATTAATTAGCTCTATTTTATTTACAAATTATTACTGATTTATTTACTAAATTTATGAAATAGTAATTTATAAAATAGTATTATTTATTAAATAGTATATAAAAATGCATTTTTTATCAAATCGCCAATTCTCTTAAAAATGTACCTTTAAATTTGCTATGATATATATAAATATTTTGTTAACTATCTAACTGATTTTCCATATTCGCAATTCTAATTTTTAATAAAAATAAATCCCTTGATTGCATATGTAGAGATAATAAAAATAATTGCTTTCAGCTCAATCTCTAGAACTGACATTATTAAATTCTTTCTATGCAAATAGAAATAAAAGAAAGAAAATACAAAGCGATTAATAAACTGGGCTTGTATTTTAAATATGTTAAGAGTGATCGAAAAAATATTATAATTTATTGTGTTATGGATTGTCTCAATAAATACCTTGCTAAAGAATATTTTATTAATTACAATAAATAAAGTATATTAATCTAACTTGATTTTGTTAAATTTTGTAGTTTAAATACCTTAATTGGGCAAAAAGGCTCTGACAATGGTAAATAATTAAAAGGTAATAAAAGCCAACGCCGTCAATAACGAGCAAATGAATTTATTAAAAAATAATAATTTAACGAATAAAAACATTAAAAAGGTAAAAATTAGAAATTAAATTAATAATTAACACGGCGAACATTTCGATTCCATTTTTTGAGTTATCTTCAGCGAAATTCGAAAGAAACGGATATAAATAAATGATTACATAAGTCCTAAAATTAACAACACACTCGACGAACAAAATAAAACATAAAAACTTAAGTTGTCAAATTTAAATTTAAAAACTAAGCTGTTAAATTAAAATCTAAAGTCTCTCGGCAAGATCAAAATAATGGTAATTCAACTTTCCATCATTATAAACATCCAGGCTTCTGTAAAGTGTATTTGCTCTCCAGTTGGTAGGTCATGAAGCGAATCAGAAAAAGTTGGGGCTTCATTATGATATTTTCCCGCAAGAAGCCAATCAAATATAGAGATGCCTATAACGAACAAGAAAGACAAAGAGTACACTTATTGGCGAGAGAGACATATACCGCTTTAAAATTAAAAATAATTAATTTACAGAAAGATGTAAAAGCAAATTACATCATGTCACACAATAAATGTTCACACAGATGCACGAGGCAGTCTAAAAACTCTAATTGTAAATCAAACCTGTTTTGACTATGTGTAGAAAGACAAGTGTGTTTAAAATTATTTTAAGATTATAATAAAACAATAAAAAAAATTTGTTGTATTATTGTCATAAATTATAAAAACTTATTATTATTATGAAAATTTTTAAATTTTCATAAAAAACTTATTCGAATTTTAAGATAAATTACTGTGTACATTAAGAATTTTAAATTTTTTCAAATTTTTTCGAGAGTACCATACATATAATATATGTGTACACACACACACACACACACATATATATAATATACATGTATATACACATTTTTCTAAATTTCTTGACTAGTTCTGAAAATTACAAAGGAGAATTTTGTTAAAAATTTAAAGATTAGGTAATTTTGTGATAAAAGAAAAATATTTGTCTGGGTAATAATTTTTTTTCTTTTCGATGGCCTAAAATGACGCTTTTTAAGAAATCGAGGCGGATAGCGATTCGCGATAATGGACCATTAATCTGTTGGCGACAGCTGTTCCGATATCCAGGCAACTAATCGGAAACGCGAAGTGAGAAAAGTGAAGCAAGAAGATGCAATAAGAAATAAAAAAAAGATGAAACTTTTATTAAGTTGAGTCTTCGCTCGCGAGAATTCACACAATGTTCTGTTTTTACAAGAACATCTATTATTCAATTTTAGTCAAACATTCCAGCACTCTCTCCATTAATTTTCCTAGCTTGCATTATACATATTTGCATAACAGATTAATCGATATTCTGGCGTCGTTTATTTTATTATGATAGAAAAAGTTTCTCTATAATATACTTATTATGTATCAGATGAAAGGATTATTCAAGATATCTTTTCCATGTATAGCTGAGGTAATTGTAAGCTGTATTTTTAAATGGAAATGGAAATCGAAAAAAATATTATAAAAAACATTATCAAAATGAAATTAAATGATTTTAGGTGCTCCATATTCCTAATAGTAATATTATATTTTTTTTTATGGAATCTCTTACTCTCTTATAGTTTTGTTAAAATGAAAAATTGTAATTAATGCATTCATAAAAGCATGGGATTCCATTTATTAAAAGATACAATTACACATTTAGATACATTGTAACTGTATCTAGATGTAAACACGTAAATAAAGAAAAGTAGAAATATGAAATATGTATTAAATTAAAAATAAATATAATAAATAGTCTAAAACTATTTAATTTTTACTCTGTGACATTCTTTTTCTATCTCCAACCGTTAAAGATAGTTTCGTCTTACACTCTGAATGAACACTATGTATGTATGATAAAAGAGAATATTATAACATATTAACTATCCGAATAATTAATTAAAATAATGTAATAATATACTAATATGAATTATTACTAATAATCAATAATGTAATATATGTATATAAAATATATATAAAAGATATTGGAACTTATTTTATTCTCTTTCTCCGTCCATTTATAGTAACCTCCCTCCCTACTGCTATTTATAAAATACTTCAATTTGTTTTCGTTAATGCATTGCAAAATTCAGAATATAGTAATACTAGTCAATATATACAGGGTGACCCATTTTAACTTAGGCAGCCAAATAACTCGAAAAATAAGCAAGATAGAGAAAAATGTATTAGACAAAAGTTGTATGGTTTCGAGGGGGCCATAAGATGGTATCATTGGTTTGACCTTGAAGAGTCATTTGAAGGTCACGTGAAGGTCACTTCAATTTTTTTAAATGGAACATCCTATATATTTTTGTACATTCTTATAGCTCATCTCGAGAGCTTTCCAAAACACTATAATTAAGTACATTTTCGTTAAGTACTTTTTGAGTTATGAGGCTTGAAATAATTTCTTAATTTTACATAAACCGTAAAATATCTTGTAAAATATTCATTTTTCGATTATCTTACCTTAATACTTTTATGCACAAAATAATGAGAGGAATCAATTGGTGTAAAGAAAACACATAGTTGTTTCGAAAAAAAAAAATGTAATTGTTAATTGCAAATTACATTTTCTTTCTTCGAAACAACTATGTATTTTCTTTACACTAATTGATTCCTCTCATTATTTTGTGCATAAAAGTATTAAGGTAAGATAATCGAAAAATGAATATTTTACAAGATATTTTACGGTTTATGTAAAATTAAGAAATTATTTCAAGCATCATAACTCAAAAAGTACTTAACGGAAAGGTACTTAATTATAGGGTTTTGGAAAGCTCTCGAAATAAGCTACAAGAATGTACAAAAATATATAGGGTATTCCATTTAAAAAAATTGAAGTAACCTTCACGTGACCTTCAAATGACTCTTCAAGGTCAAACCAATGATACCATCTTATGGCCCCCTCGAAACCATACAACTTTTGTCTAAAACATTTTTCTCTATCTTGCTTATTTTTCGAGTTATTTGGCTGCCTAAGTTAAAATGGGTCACCCTGTATACATATCACATGAATAAAAGATTATTCAAAGTTTCTTTGCTACGCAGTTGAATTAAACTGTATTTTTAAATAAAAATAGAAAAAAAATATTATGAGAAATATCATTAAGACAAAATTATATAATTAAAAATTAAATAATTTTAGACGCTTCGCATTCGTAATAGTAATATTATGGAATAAACGTATTTGCAAACAATAAGAAAATTAATAATTAAGAGATTAACTAGATCTATATGAAAAAAAAAAACAAATTTAAATTTTGAATTCTTATTTTTATTTGCCGCAAAATTTGAGCAAGAAAATGTTTAAAACGTTATTTAAAAAAAAAAAGGCAAGCGTAATAGAGAAGAATTGAAAAATAGAAAAGCTAATTTTTTGATGAAGCTTGCAGTTCAACAGATTGCTTGCAAAGTTAATATAAAAGAAGCAATGCTACTTCGGAATCTAAGAACTGTAAGCCGAAGAGTACGCGGGAAGATTAATCGTAGGAGTTGCGCAGGATTAAAGCGAGTTTAATTTCGAAACGAATCGCCGAGATCTAATCTCCTCTAGTTGGCATCGTCGGGATATATCCTTCGTTGCATTGCATCGTATTTCGTATATATTTCATCTTAAATACCGCTCCTCTTCTCTGCTCGCGATATTATAGTTTGCGTGGGTATCTTCGTCATACTTATTAATCTTGTCTCTCTCTTTCTCTCTCTATCATCTCTCTTTTTCTTACACCATCTCACAGGCGTTTACCTCTCTGTCACTGCATATTACGGCGCAATTTGCAAATTCTACTCTTAATTGCTGCCGGTGAAAATTCCATTGTATATGCAACTTCTCTCTCTCACTAAACTCATGCTCGCTAATGTTGTAAATGCACATTTCGCAGTTCTAATGTCCTTCAATATTTTTCAATGAAACGGAGAGAGGTTATAAATTAAACTTGAAAATTATAATTGAAAACTGAGTGTAATAGCAACACAAGTGTAACAATCATATCTTGGGAAAATAAGTTTATAATACTTCAAATTTGATCAAAGATACAGATTGAGAGAAAAAAATTAGGGATAAAGAAATGATTCAATTTAATTCTTGGAAAATATATCGGAATTAGCGATAAAGAAATGATTTAATTTAATATTTACACATTGTTATTGTTTATATAATGATTATGTATCTTCTTAATAACACAATTCAACAAAAAAGGAACGCGAGTACAAGATTAATCATTTTCTATAAATTTTTCATAATTATAGTATATAACGTGCTGGATGTTTTATTGCAATTATATGCAATTAAGTGTTGTTAGAACTTTTAGTTTTCAAAAAGAATTTTTTTCGATTGCTTCCTCGATTAATAAGATATGATTATGACAAAATATGCGGACTATTGTAAGTTAAATAATATTTTGGGATCTATATCAAATAATCCTCAAATATATTTATTTAACAATAAACTTAAGGGATTTTTAAAAATCGCTTAATTCGAATCCGATTAAAATTGTCTATATATATTTAAGAATAACGAATTTGAGAGATAAAAATGTCAAAACTAATCAATATTTAGATTTTTACAAATGTTTATATACAGGATATCCTGAAATGCGAGGCTGATAAGATCGCAGAATAAAAATTTGTAAAAAATTTATATATAATTTTAATTAGTTAATTTTTGTATTAAATTGATATTCAGTAAACAACTTTATGTTTAAATAAATATATTATATTAAATAGTTTTAATATAAATTGTTTTTAAATTATGATGCAATGTAATGGAGTAATTTGGAAATCCGAATTTAGCATAAAAAAAGATTATAGGAAGTGATCGATCTTATTCTTATGTTGTAAAAAGTATGTTTTGTTCGACTGTGTAATTATTGATTTTAATTCTATTATGTAATAATTATTGATTAACGTTGTTTAATGAAAAAAAGTAAAAATAAAATTTATACAGAGTATAAAGAATATACATAAATATTAAGAATAAACATAAATATTATATTAAATATTAAAAATATGTAATTTGCAATTAACAATTACATATTTTTTCTTAAAAATAACTATGTATTTTCTTTACACCAATTGATTCCTCTCATTATTTTGTACATAAAAGTATTAAGGTAAGATAATCGAAAAATGAATATTTTACAAGATATTTTACGGTTTATGTAAAATTAAGAAATGATTTCAAGCCTTATAACTCAATAAGTACTCAATGAAAAAATATTTTGTTTAGTGTTTTGGAAAGCTCTCGAGATAAGCTACAAGAATATGTAATGAGAAAGAGTAGGTTCCATTTAAGAAATTGAAGGTGACCTTCATGTGACCTTCAAATAACTCTTCAAGGTCAAATCAATGGTACCATGTTATGTCCCCCTCGAAGCCATACAACTTTTGTCTGAAACACTTTCCAGTAAAACTTCCTTATCGAGATATTCGACCGTGTCCAGACTTTTTTAACACCCAGTGTATATATAAGAAATAGAAACAAATATGAACATTATATATGTAGAACAATGTATATGCGTGTATGTGGGTCTATGGATCAATAATGATAATTTGATAATATATATAAATATGTTCACATAATAATATTTCACTGCAATAATTGTAATAAAATTAATTAATCTTTGTTTTACAGATACGGAAGACATTCAAGCACAGGCACGACAGTGATTTCAGTGATAGATCTTCATCATATAGTTAAGTTTATTGAACATTATTATTATTTATAATGAAAATTTTCATATGTGCTGCATAGAAGTTAAAGTATGATTAAATAGCTCGCTTTAAAATGAACCTACAAATAACAATAGTTTCAAGGAAAATCTCAGAAGCTTTTATTTTAATGTTGCATTTTCTAAAGGAAACATAGAAACATAATAGGTCTATTCATTTTAACTGCACTTTCTTCCTTTCTTCTTGTATTTCCTTCCTGTATCTGACGCAGAATAAGTGTGTGTTTAAGCTTTGGAGAAAGTGGAAAAAAATAAATAGTACAGAAAGTATATTAGACCCATTGTTAGAACCGGAGTTTGTCACGATTGTAAAATGGAAATAATGATAATAAAACGAAAAACTTTTACTAACATAATCAACTTTTAGTAGTATTATAAATCAACAAACTGATGAAGAGAGCAATATATATTTGACTGTTTATTTAATGTATATAAGATAACAAAATAGTAAAAAATATAAAATTGTTATAATTACTGAATCAAGATCGATTACTTCCATCGTTTTTTTTGTTATCGATATCGTGCATATAAATTGATATTTTTTCCTTTCATTTTAAATGATTGATTTTCCATTTTTAATTGAAGTTCAAGTCTAATATAAAGAAATAAATATATCGATTAGTCAATCAAGATTGATTACTGACTTTCGTCATTTTTGTTATCGATTTCTTGTTTGAACTAACATTTTTTTCTTAATGTATGATGGATTTTTTATTTTTGAATTCAAATTTATAAAGAAAAAGAATGTATAATATAGTTTGGAGTATAATATATACATATAATATGTATAATATGTATGATATAGTCTACTTTTATGATTATCTTAATTTACATTTTTAAGTACTCGATTAATCAGATGTCAATCAATTATTCTTATTAATTATCAATTATATTCTATATTAATTGTACACCAATGAATTGTTAAGTTTTTATCAATTATATCTATTTCTAATTAATTTGACAGAAGAAATATGTCACTTTTTCAAATTAGATACATTTTGGAAATGACAAGGGAAAATAAAGAGGATGTAAAGGGTGCATCGCTGTGTTATACGCGGAAGTTCGCCCAATAACCGTTCATCTTGGCGAAATTACGGCGAGGATAGCGTTATCTTGCCGCTTACGACTTAAATCACGCGTCTCACGCTTTCCCCTCCTTGTCCCATTTTTGTTCGGGAGTCCCTTAATTCCTCCTTGCGCGCAGGAATTACCATCGCAGCCACGCTTCCGGTCTCTTTGGGGTGCTGTCTTCGTTCCCGCTTGCAGGAAATCCCGGCTGTGAAAGCCGCTGTCATACCCGCGGCCCAGGTTTACCTTAACGCAGGTCGCCTTCCTTCCTGAAATGCATCCTACAGGGAATTAAATGCGCGATATTAAATGCAGGGTGCAAACAACCTCCTCCCCTCCATTTCTGCACCCCGCGGCTGTGAGTCTCGGCTTTACTCTCATAACTTTTGAAGCAAGCTGGGGTTGTAAATTACGTTTTCAAGCCAACCGCATTATATGTATTCAAGATTTGTCATTAATATTGAACACTATCGTGATTTCTGCTTGAGTTTCATCATGTATTATTAAGTTACATCATTAAGTTAATGAGGATGAGTTCTTAATTGACTTGAATTTAATTATTAAAAATAATTGACGCTTCCTTGATTTGATTTTAATTAACTGATATTTAATATGGTTAAATTTAATTCCTGGAAATGATTAATATTTAATTTAGGTTGAATTTTAATAAATATTGAAATTTAAATTAAAATATTGAATTATTTTATACTAAATAGTTGAGAGAGAGAGAGAGAGAGAGAGAGAGAGAATATGGCTTTGCTTGAAATTGTTATAGGAAAATATTAATTGAAATTAATACAAAGATATTTTTGACTTATTTTTTATTTAAAAAAAGGTAGAATTATCTAGTTACACACACACACACACACACACACACACACACACACACACACACACATAGATAGATAGATGGATAGATAGATAGAATCAAAATCTACTGTAAATATCTTTTTAATAGCAGATTGTTTGACCGATCTGCTATTAAATGATTTTGCTTTGTCGAGGAAGGTCATCATTTTCTACAAATTTCCAATTGTTTTCCATCATATATTTTTGGAATTAATTTTCAAATTGAAATGCTATTCCTATTCGAACTCTCTGCTTAATTTAACTAAAAAATATAATTTTGTTAATTTTTAATTTTTGTAAGCAAAATGCGCATTTTTATCTATTCTATAGAGATATCTCAAAAGGAAGATAGATATTAAAACATATTGACTAATAATAATAATGATCTCATATTTAAAATTTGTGATACAAAAATTCAAAACAGAACAGAAGCGACTATCTCTACAATAATCGGTAACAGTGATGTCGCCATCTGTATCAATATCCCTTAACTACATCTTAAATTATCTTTTATGGTACTATTATTGCAGGGTGTATCAATTACACAGGCCCACAAAAAAAAAAGTACCCTGTGCTGGCGATCTGACTAGGCTAGTCTTATGTATTTTGGCCCGCTGAATTCGAATCTGACGTCAGGATTGCTCCATCACGTCACAGTTTTTTTTAAATCTCAAAAATAGACGAAAATTTCGTAAAAATCGACATTCTAGGGTAATAAGACTGCGCTTCTTAAAGAAAAAATTACCAAAATCATATTTTAATGTATTTTCAGACATTATAAATCCAAATCCGACTTAGAATATAAACGTTGTGCTCAATTTTTTTTTGTGCTCATTTTTATTTTTTTTATTTTTTCAGGTTGTAACACCTAAAATTTACTGCAAACAGATTCTATTTATCAAGATGCGAAGATATGAAGATAGGTTTTTACCTCCAGATAGCACAATCTTTTTTTTCATGTACCTCTAGCGCTTTAAAGACATGAAAAGAGGTTTGTGACCTATATAAAGAAATTTCTGCATCTTATACGAACTCAACAGCTGGAAGCTGTAAGTTTCGAAAAAATTTTTCTCAAAATTTGGACTTGGAGAATATAAAATTAATTCTTTCCAATATAAGATTTATGAATGAACTAAAATCAAATATGGAATACGGAAGATTGCTACTTTTTCATGACAAATGTTAATGGAATCGATGGTATGATTGGTGTGACAAATCGGATTTGGATTTATAATGCCAGAAAATACATGGAAATATGATTTCGGTAACTTTTCCCTCAAGAAGTGCAGTTTTACTACCCTAGAATGTCGATTTTTATGAAATTTTCGTCTTTCTCTTTTGAGATTTAAAAAAAACTGTGACGTGATGGAGCAATTCTGACGTCAGATTCGAATTCAGCGGGCCAAAATACATAAGACTAGTCTAGTCAGATCGCCAGCACAGGGTACTTTCTTTTTTGTGGGCCTGTGTTATCTATCATAATTCAATATACGCAGGTAGATGTTCGTTTTATATAAGTTTCTTAAACGTATCCAATGTTTTTCAACCGTAAAGCATTAATAAGAAACGTTTCCATAGAAACGTTTTTAGAACCATAGTTAAGAAAATGTATTTTGACCATTTTTTAAACATGTTTTGACCGTTTCTTAAACGTTTTTTAGAAACGTATTTTTTAACGTTTTTGAATTAACATTTTAACTAATCACAAACGTTTCTAAAAGGTATGAAATGCTTATAAAACATTTCGAAGAAACATTTGTGAAATGTTCTATAAACGAATACGTGCTACTAAAGATAATTTGCGAAAAGTTTCCTTTTTTCATTTGTGACTCTAACGAAACTATTGATACTTCGATATTTTTACTAAGGAAAAATTCTTTACATTGATCAAAAAATAAATTATTAAAAAATATAATTTTGAGATTTTTTGTATAGCAGAAAGTTTGAAGTAAATGGACTTCTAGATCGTAAATTCATCTATTATATTTAAATAGTATCTAATAAATTAATTGTAATCTAGGATTTACTCTCTTATAATGCTTCAGTAGTTTTGAATCATTCGCTCTTATTCCCAAATCATCGTTTTGTTTAGAAAAAATCATATTTTTAAAAATTGTATATTTAAAAGAGTATTTTATATAAATATTTTATAAAGCACATGCGATTTACTATCTACTCTATATTATAGCAATAACGCATGTTTTTAAGAAACATTTAATGTTATTAACTTATTAGTTAGATCATGTATATAGGCTGAGGAGATGAAAATATCAGAAATTGCGAAATTTCCGACATTTTTCGAAATTTTCTTACTATTATACTTATTAAATCACAATATCAATACAATTTGTCAATACAATTTGAAGGTAAATATGACCGTGAGATTTTGGTTCTATTTTGCAGTATAAAAAAAAATGGCAGGAATAAAAAATATAATAGAAAAAAAATTGCTTCCTAAATTAAGAATTGTTAACAAAACAATCTGTTTTTTGAAGCTGTTCTAAGATATTAAATATAATAATGTGTTAATAATAATTGATAAAAAAATGAATATAATATGCGATAATAAATATTCATATCAGTTCTATATTTTTATACTTTTGGAGATAAATAGTCGATTTTAAGATATATTATTAGATTTCGCACATTATGCTTGACAATTATTCATCTGACAACAGAATCCAATTAATTATGAAATTGCATTTATAATTAGTGATGTTTATAAATAGTGATTAACATAATTTGAGCTAGTTTCATGATAGATGAATTAATTTTGTGATTATTTGATGTTAATGTCAATATAGTTTGCCGAATTGCTTTCTATAATTTGTGATATTTTCTTCATAACATTTATTAATAATAATAAATATAATAATATCAAAATAAATATCACATCTCACTTGCCCATTATTATCGTATGTACTATGTAACAATATTTTATTTGATGCTTTGAAATAAATCAAATATATTTGTGAAAATGAAAATTGAGTTTAGATACATACAAAAAAATTGAAAATTTTTGTTAAAGAAGTATCTTCTTAGAGAAATTTTTTGTAATATTTTTTCTATAAGTATCATAAAATATAAACATGAAAATTTCTTTCTATAAAGTTTTAATTAAATTATATAAATTGTAATTTTGTAAATTTATTAAATTTTGATTCAGGAGGAACTAGATGAATCCATTACGATAAAAATTAATAAATCTAATACATTTCGAGATTCATGAATTTGATATTGCACAAAGCATTTTTAGCCTTTTAAAATATAAAGTTAATAATTAATCCGTTTAAAATATAAAATTAATAATTAATTTATGTGAATTAAAGTGAAGATGTGGTCTGTACAATTAAAATTTTCATTTTTATGAAAATTTTATGTCATACAATTAAAATCATAATACAATCACTATAAAAATATTAGTTCGATAGTATTTATGATATATTTCGATATAATATTTATATTTTAAGATAAAATTATATTTAAAATCTCTTTTATATTGTTAATGTTTGTTCAAGGATTTTACGTACACAATTGGTAGTTGTCGCTTTATCCTGCGTTCTAATTTAAATGAAATAAATAATTAATTTATGCGAATTAAAGTGAAGATTTGATCTGTACAATTAAAATTTTCGTAAATTGAATAAAATAAACGCTGTGTATTTAAAAAAATATAATATCAACGAAAAAATTTTGTTTATTCTTTATAAATAAAAAAGTTTTTTTATTTTTTATTAATTCTAATAACAATTGAAAAAGAATTTAATTTGATAATAATCTTTTGTAAAATATTTTAGATTAAAGACTATTTTGATACATAATTAATAGATGTAAAAAAGATTTATGATTATTTTGTTTGAAAATTAAGAAGTAATATATCAGTAAAGGTATATATATATATATATATATATATATATATATATATATATATATATACAGGGTGGGGCACCTAAAACAGGTCACCTGAATAACTCGGCTGCTTTTGGTGATAGAAAAAAAATGCTTCAGACCACATTTGCTTGGTTTTACGAGAACTATAACCTGAGATCAATGGTCTTTTTGTAGGTGAAAGGGTGGAGGAGTTACGAAGGTCAACTTTGATTTTTTAAATGGAACTGCCTACTTTTTATTGCATATTCTTGCAGCTCATCTCGAGAGCTTTCCAAAACACTATAATTAAGTTAGTTTTCATTAAGTACTTTCCGAGTTATGAGGCTTGAAATCATTTCTTAATTTTACATAAACCGTAAAATATCTTGTAAAATATTTTTCGATTATCTTACCTTAATACTTTTCTGTACAAAATAATGAGAGGAATCAATTGGTGTAACGAAAACATATAGTTATTTTTAAGAAAAAATATGTAATTGTTAATTGCAAATTATATATTTTTTCTTCGAAACAACTATGTGTTTTCTTTACACCAATTGATTCTTCTCATTATTTTGTACATAAAAGTTTTAAGGTAAGATAATCGAAAAATGAATATTTTATAAGATATTTTACGGTTTATGTAAAATTAAGAAATGATTTCAAGCCTCATAACTCGGAAAGTACTTAATGAAAACTAACTTAATTATAGTGTTTTGGAAAGCTCTCGAGATGAGCTACAAGAATATGTAATAAAAAATAGGGAGTTCCATTTAAAAAATCAAAGTTGATCTTCGTAGCTCCTTCACTCTTTCACCTACAAAAAAACCATTGATCTCAGGTTATAGTTCTTGTAAAACCAAGCAAATTTGGTCTGAAGCAATTTTTTCTATCACCGAAAGCAGCCGAGTTATTCAGGTGGCCTGTTTTAGATGTCCCACCCTGTATATATATATATATATATATATATATATATATATATATATATATATATATATACATACTTCTATTTTTAATGTTATTAATTTTCTTCAATTTTATTAAAATATTTTTTATAAAGTTTCTATAAAATGTTAATAAAAATGGAGAACATGTTTCTAAAAATTAATAAAAAGTATAACAAAAAAAATATAGAGTACAAATACAGACAGAAATATATCGAAATAATCGAAAGATGATTGAAAGAGAAAATTCCTACTAACGTTTATTTATCGTAAGGTGCTATTAAAGAATATAAATATTTCTTACTTCTTAAGAAAAAAAAAATGGTTTCTATCTTGAAACATATAATATTAACTGCACAATTCCCTACGGAACGATTGAACATATACACGCAGAAATGTATCCGGAATCAATATCGAGTTTTGCTAGTCTTTTTTTCCCGAGAAATATGGAAAAATTACTTCTGCCAAGAGAAGCAAAACCGATTTGGTTTTTTTCTTTTTTCCTTTTTGGCTTCTTTTCATATGAACGTGGCGCATCTTTTGGAAGATATGAATCCTATATTGTATGCGTTATATTGTGGACAATAAAATTCGGAGATATTCGTGAAACAAAATCAAAGTACAACTGATAAATTTTTTATATGAAACATTTCTTTTTTTTATTTTCCCAAAATAAAAATATTCTTTAAGGTATATATATATATATATATATATATATATATATATATATAATAAATTTATTATTTAATATTATTGTTATTATTGCCATTATTTATTTTTATTATTAATTATTATTTATTATTATTTATTATTATTAATATTATTCTCAATACTGTTATATTAAAGCAAATTGTATTACTTCCATTTATTCCATTAATTTTTTGTTTCCTAATAGAAAAGATTACAGATACATTTGAATATTTTCGAAATAGACTGAAAAATTCAGGTTTGATTCGCTTAGGCAGCATTCTGTAGCAGAGAGATCGATTTATGCGCCTCTCTTTCGGTGCAGGGAAACGCAGCCTAGGGTCCTCAGGGAATGTAGTATAGTTTGGACTGCTTCAAAAGCAGGCCGAATTTCCGACAAAGGTACAAGCATGTGTATAGATATTGAGGAATTGGAAAAAGATTCGGTTTGTAAAATATGATTGTCTTGGATCGTATTTTAGTGCTTTAGTTGATTTGATTGTATTAGATTAGATTATCTCCGATGAAATGTAGTAATCTTAATAAAATATTCAAGCAAAATCAATTTATATATATATATATATATATGTATATATATATATATATGTAAAATTATATGTATAAAAAAAATTTATATATACATATATATATATTTTTTTTATTGTTTATATACGGAGTGCGCAAAATGTCCTGGAACGATCTAATATCTTGGAAAGAAAGCATTTTACATAAAAATGTTTAAAAAGAAATTGTAGTATTTAAAAAGATATCTATTTACTGATTTTATCAGTTTGACCTTGAAAGGCCAAGGTCAGGAGAAGGTCAAGTTTATAAATATTTGTAAATTTTTTAAATGGAATCCTTCATTTTTTATTGTACACCCTAATTTAGAGAGCTTCCCAATACACTATAATGAAGTATTTTTTTTCGAAAGCTTTGCAAAATACTATAATGAAGTATTCTTTTATTAAGTACTGTTTGAGTTATGAGGTTTGAAATAATTTCTTAATTTTATATAAACTATAAAATATATCTCGTAAAATATACATTTTTCAATCATCTTATCTCAATACTTTTATGTACAAATAATGAAAGGAGTCAATTGTAAAAAAAACACATAATTATTTTTAGAAAGAAAACGTATATAATTTGCAATAAGCAGCTACATATTTTTCCTTAAAAATAACTGCGTTATTTTTGTCTAAAACATTTTTTTATAAAATGCTTCCTTTCCAAAATATTAGACCGTTCGGGACTTTTTGCCCTATATATATACTATACAGGGTGACCCATTTTAACTTAGGCAGCCAAATAACTCGAAAAATAAGCAAGATAGAGAAAAATGTTTTAGACAAAAGTTGTATGGTTTCGAGGGGGCCATAAGATGGTATCATTGGTTTGACCTTGAAGAGTCATTTGAAGGTCACGTGAAGGTCACTTCAATTTTTTTAAATGGAATACCCTATATATTTTTGTACATTCTTGTAGCTTATTTCGAGAGCTTTCCAAAACACTATAATTAAGTACCTTTCCGTTAAGTACTTTTTGAGTTATGATGCTTGAAATAATTTCTTAATTTTACATAAACCGTAAAATATCTTGTAAAATATTCATTTTTCGATTATCTTACCTTAATACTTTTATGTACAAAATAATGAGAGGAATCAATTGGTGTAAAGAAAACACATAGTTGTTTTTAAGAAAAAATATGGAATTGTTAATTGCAAATTACATATTTTTTCTTCGAAACAACTATGTGTTTTCTTTACACCAATTGATTCCTCTCATTATTTTGTACATAAAACTATTAAGGTAAGGTAATCGAAAAATGAATATTTTACAAGATATTTTACGGTTTATGTAAAATTAAGAAATTATTTCAAGCCTCATAACTCAAAAAGTACTTAACGAAAATGTACTTAATTATAGTGTTTTGGAAAGCTCTCGAGATGAGCTACAAGAATGTACAAAAATATATAGGATGTTCCATTTAAAAAAATTGAAGTGACCTTCACGTGACCTTCAAATGACTCTTCAAGGTCAAACCAATGATACCATCTTATGGCCCCCTCGAAACCATACAACTTTTGTCTAAAACATTTTTCTCTATCTTGCTTATTTTTCGAGTTATTTGGCTGCCTAAGTTAAAATGGGTCACCCTGTATATACAGGGTGTCGCAGACCACCCGTATCAGCCGAATATCTCAAAAACTGAGCGCGGCAGACAAAAATATTTCAGACAAAAGTTGTAAGGTTTCAAGTAACGCATTATATGGCGATATCAGTTTGACCTTGAAGAGTTATTTGAAGGTCACCGTCAATTTCTTAAATGGAACCCCCTATTTTTTATTACATATTATTCTAGCTTATGTCGAGGGCTTTCCAAAACACTATAATAAAATATTTTTCCTTCAAGTACTTATTGAGTTATAAGGCTTGAAATCATTTCTTAATTTTACATAAACCGTAAAATATCTTGTAAAATATTCATTTTTCGATTATCTTACCTTAATACTTTTATGCACAGAACAATGTGAGGAATCAATTGGTATAAGGAAAACACATAATAGTTTCTAAAAAAATTTGTAATTTGCAATTACCAATTACATATTTTTTCTCAAAAACAACTGTTTTTTATTTACACTAATTGATTCCTCACATTGTTCTGTGCACAAAAGTATTAAGATAAGATAATCGAAAAATGAATATTTTACAAGATATTTTACGGTTTATGTAAAATTAAGAAATGATTTCAAGCCTTATAACTCAATAAGTACTTGAGGGAAAAATATTTTATTATTCTTCTCTATTAAGTTATTTGTTTTAATCACTATATTTAATGTATATTATTATAAAAGACTTTTAATAACTTTTTTATATATAATTCTTAAAAATTTAATATTTATCTGAAAAATTCATATAATATTTGTCTTTTATATTTAACATTTTCCTTTTGCAATGCGTAATTGTATCGCTGATTTTGTTCGCTGATTCGTTAATGTCGTATGAGAGATTCGATATTTCTACATCGAGATATTAATCCAATTCCTCGGCATTTCTGGCAATCGTCGCGCTGAAAATTCTTGACCTGACCTGGCTACTACATCATCGTTCTATCGTTATATTTCATGGCAATAAGAGTTCGACCTCCCTGGCGCTCTTTCGACCGGCACTTCCGCGACTGATATACTTGATATATGACTGAAGGGAGAATAAAGCGCGCGCGAGCGCATACACACACACGCGCGCGCGCGCGCGCTCGCATCCACGCACGTGTACACATCTCTACATTTATACATATACATATACGAAGCAAATCTGTGTCCCAAGTGCAATAACATCAATATTCTATTCGATACGTGAAATCTACCCGATGGTGGCAAAGACAATCTACTCAGTTACATACGAAGACAATCTCTACTCAGTTACACATATCTTTAATCTTTATGATTTTTTAAAATTTAATATAAAAATTATTTAATCTAATGATTATTTGATTCTTAAGAACTTACTTTAAAATAAATATTGAAAGGTTTTTCTAATTTAATGTCCATCTTAAAATTTTTCTAAAAAAGATTTACATTATTTCAATTCTTTTCTTTTGTAATATTATTTACTCCATTTCCTAATATACAATTAACATATATTATAAAGCAAAGACAATCTACTCAGTTACATGCGAATGTCTTTAAGCTTTTTTTAAATTTAAAAATTATTTAATCTAATAATTATTTGATTCTTAAGAACTTATTTTGAAATAAATATTGAAAATAATAAGAAATAAATATTTTAGATACACACATAATAAGTCAGATCTGTAACTCTCTTTATATTTTGTTATTAATATATTATCGAAAAGAGAGAAGTGCTTTAGGTAAGAAAATTAAATTTAATTATATATCGTTCAAACGTGGGAGCAAAAAATTGAGCTGCTTTCCGTTTTTCCACTGATGTGGAAAAATTCTAATTTTTTTCGAATTTGCGGCAGTTCAACAAATATGGCTTCTTCTCGAGCTCATTGAAATACGAGTAATAAAAGTTTTCGTAAGAACCAAGTTATGAATGGCGTTACTTTCTTGGAAGGATGGCAACGCGTCCTCGATGACGTCGACATTACAGAGCTTTCGCTCGTCGCGTGCGATCTAATTAAATCGTTGACGACTCGATGAATTAAAGAGAGAAGGAGGAAAGTTTTCTCTGCTAATGAAATGCTGTTAATAAAAGTCATCTAGAAAATCTCTTCACTAATTTATCAGCTATTAAAAAAGATATATTTTCTTATATTAATTAGAATTAACAATAGGAATTCTAAGGAAAAGGATAATTTTTTTATTGTCTGGAAACTAATTCTTATTCTTTTTTCTCTATATAAGACGTAACATTATTCTTTCGTAAAATCGTTAGTCAGATATATAAAATATTTTACAATTTTTAAATTAATGTTAATCTTTATATTGTATTGTTATTTTTTAACACCTTTAAAGTGTATAGGGGAATTATTTTTTTCTGTGTTTTTTCAAAGGGTAAAAATATTTAAAAAATCTGAAAAAGTATGTCTTCTTTGGACCTTCTAAATAAAGGCTTGAATAAGAAATTTGCAAAATAATGTGCTTTAATATCTTTAATTGCAAATATATGAACCGAAATACATCAAATCAAAGTGTATTGCTATGGAAATATTGATGAGATCAAAAGTGACCCCCGTATATGGAATAAGGGTTAATGATATAAATTAAACAAAATATATTTTCCACCGTTATCAAGTTTTTATCTTTCTTCTTTTTTTGTACATTTTTTTGTATAGCATGAAATACCATTCTTCTAAAAAACCGTTCTCAATTACCTTGGTATTTGAATTCCGACGCCATAGCTGATCGAGCTCTTGCCCATATTCGCTTCCTTGATCGAGGAAAAGCTCGTCATATGCTCGGTACGTCAAACTATACATCTAGTTCAGGTGTCTTCCATATCTTCTCGATAAACGAACTGCCTTTACGGACGCCCTCGACACGTACCATTATCGATAAGGGCGTTCTCGATTTTTTCCCAGGCGCTACCGTTCTCTACTTTCTTTTACGACGCGCTGTAAAAAACATGAAGCTTAAAAAGGAGTCGATGAGGTGCGAGGCCATTGTTGTCGTTGTATAGAATACGAACTTAATTTTCGTAGCAATATCGGTATTTTTGATGAATTTTTCGAGACATTAACAACTTGCGAGTATGGCTCCGTTAAATTATTCTTGGCCGATGTTCAGGAAGATCGATTCCGCACTCTTTTCTTCAGTCGGGAAAGCCGCAGAAACGAATCCGAAGGAGAGGCTCCTACTTCTAACGCGTCGTTATCTGTAAGCTTATGCAAATGCCAAGCAGTTTGCCAGGGAAATTTGCATACGCTAGCTAGACCCTCCCCCTTCCCAGCCTACGATCTATGCGGGATCATGTCTAGGCATAATCTCAAGAAGCTCTCGTCATAGTTATACAGTGGTTTTCTCCTTAGATCGTAGTCACGTGAGAGAATATCCTCCCTTTCTTTATCATACTCTTTTTTTTCTTTACTTTATTTGCATCCGAGCATTCCAAAAACATATTGCGTTCTTCTTTTGCATAGTACGGATGTATAGTCTGTAATAAAGGCCAAATCGCGCCACCATTCATTAGCATAAAAGTACAATACGCGCGTTTCGATCGCTTAGGTCTCCTCATCGTCATAAGTGAGTTCTCGATATTGCATCGAGAAGAGATATTGGAAAAGGAGAAATAACAGAAGATAATATATACGATGTCCTAATTTTTTTTACATTCGAATTTTCACGTTAGAATTATAATGGATATTTCTATTCTAAAATAATTATATATACGAGCCGTTAACATATCCTTTAATCTAATTAATTTAACGGATCGTAATCGAAATATTATTAGCATAATGAAATCGTGCTTATGCGCGTATCAAAAATATGGAACAATTCCCATAACGCATCACTACGTCCATGAAAATTTTCCAATTACATTATGCCTCGGCGTTGATTGGAGGGAACAAGAGGGAGATGAAGGGAAAGTGCTATCCTTCGTGAATTTCCCTCCGCGATCGCGAATTCATTAATGAATTAATACAGTATCTGGATTTGCGAACGCTTTTAATTAAACTTATCAAGCGATTTTAATTTGCATCGTATTAGCGTATTACCGTTGTAGCCCGCTATGCGGGCTTAAAATATCTTCAATAGCTTTAAAGCAGCTTTTTTCAGTGGTAAATTAATAAAATCGTTGTTTGATTGAAATTCCATTTATTTAAAAACACATTTTGCTAATTCACGATAACATATTTGTTTATCTATCTATGAAACCAACATGCTTATATGCACTTTTCCCTTTCTCACTCATTTCTTCTTTAATTACAAAAATAAAATGAAAAATGGACAAAATGCTCGCCATCTACCTTCAAACATAACATTTCGCGATTGACTTTATGTCAGGAAGAGCTCCGGTAAAAAAGACCGAAGAAGGACGAGATTTATGGTTTGGCTAGTTGAAAACAATATAGCATAAAGGAATTGATAAGGGTTGAAAGCGACATTACTGAATGAAAGATTAAATTCGTGACGTTTCTCGACTCGCCTAACTTTCGGAATAAACAACTTGCGTTGCACGTGCGATTCTCTCTCTCTCTCTCTCTCTGTATCTCTCTTTCTCCGCTCGAGTGCGGTCTGAATTCCATCAAGGCGCAATTAGCATACAGCAACGGAGCGAGCACGCCGAATGGACCGCGGTGTCGTGGATAATTTTCACAGGACGACGTGTAGCAATCGTGTTGTGTCGAAACTTCGGCCAGCTGCAAAGTTATATTAAACGTACCGACATACCGTACATATTCATATGCTTCTACCTCCATCGTGACGTTGCGGACATTGCGTCTTTTGTAACAGCAAGTACCACTTTTGTGCGCCATTATCATTTGTGGTTCGATATACGTGTCGCTTTAGGTTGAAATTATCGGAAATTGTAGCGAGAGAGAAAGAGAAAGGGGGAAGGAGAGAAAAGATATGTATCCATTAAATTAAAAAGGAAAACGTAGCAAAGAATAATATTATTTGAGAAATGTTTAAATTGTAAAGAAACGTATATCCTCATAACTGTAAAGTAATTAAACACTCGCAACGTACGGACGAATCAATGTAATTTAATGCAACTGCTATCGTCGCGTAAGAGTATTAACTTTCCAAAGTAGTAGCAATTCTGTAGCGTTGAAATTAAATGCAAACATAGCGAAACAACACTGCAAAGTCCCTCGACTCGCACCTCGTCTTTACGCAACATGCGGTACCCTTCCAAGACGAGCTTCGCTAGCAATCGAAAAGAAGTACAAAACAAAATAGCGGCTATCGCGCACTTTCACGGAGTATTATAAGTGCCCCAAGAGTGCGCTGTTTAAAAACTTCCGCGCGTTATCTGCATATGTTACATCCGGCGCGGTTACGTAACAGCTACATTCGCCCGATATTTGCCAGTTTTGTGATTTATTTCAACCGCGAAACACCGCGAGTTCTGATGTATACTACTTGAAAATTCGCTTCTAATTTAAAAAAAAAATTATCTTTAAAAAAATATGTAATTAACAGATTAATTAATAGATTAATTAATAGATTAAAATATAAACATATACTTGGTATCATTAATGCCTTCTCGTCTGAAAATAGCCGTTTCCAGAGCCAATAACAGCTAGACATCGCATATAGTTATTTTTATATCATAACCTCTCTGATCCAAGGAATATTTACATATTTAATATGTTCATATATATTCATATATGTATATAAATATATATAGTATAGTATATCTATACATATATGAATATACATGAGCTATGGAATCTTTCTAATAAGAAAATGTAGGTAGACACAGTGTTGCGTAATTATCTATCGAATTTTTAAAAGTTCTAAAACTTTTCTATATAACAGCCAATCATGTGACATTGTATTTATGTGTGCTTTTTTCCCATATTAGTTATGTACAGTAGGCGCCAATAATGCCTTAACATATGAAATTGGTCACATTCGGGGCTAGTAATAACTAAACGCATCTCATCAAGCTATTCATGCATCATGACTGTTAGTTAGAAAAGGAACCGACAATATTTGTTTTGAAATTATGCCTACAATCTATTATAAATTGCACTTAAAACTGTTAAACAGATGTGTGTGGACACAATTCTAAAATAATGTTGTCGGTTCCTTCTCAAAATTAACAGTCATAATTCATGAATAGCTTGATGAGATGCGTTTAGTTATTACTAGCCCCGAATGTGACCAATTTCATATGTTAAGGCATTATTGGCGCCTACTGTACATATTTCTTGAACCAACAATCATGATACACAAGTAACGAGATATTGATGATGTATCTAATTATTATTCACGAAAGTAGCTACCTTCAGGCAAAAGGCATTAATGATGCGAATGTACACAAAATATAGACATAATATATAAAATATAGACATACTTACGACAAGAATTGCTCAGTACTTAATTTTAAATCATTTTTTTATGGGAAAAAACTTCTAATGAAACAATAATATTGTATTTTCTATACGTTGCGTTATAGAAATTGATTTATATTTTTGCGTTCTCTGATCGAGACAGATTTCAATATCTCGTTCACTCATTAATTGCACTCACAAATCAAAAACAAGAACAGATATTTTAAAATTTTTGACTGCGATAGTTCAATGCAGATACATTTATTTCGCTAATTTTTTGTTCTTTGTTTTGAATTTATTTATTAAATTTGTACATAAATTTGTATATGTGTAACTTTATACAAAATTGTATAAAGTTGAGATTATTTATTAACATTATTAAAGTTATTAAAGTTATTGTTACTTCTTTTTTTAATAAGATATATTTTATTTATGAGCATAAGTGTAACTAGTAAATAAAAATGATGAATGAATCTTTATACAGGGTTTAGCAAAAGTGTGGAAACCCCTTAATATTTCGAAAAATACGCATTTTAAAAAAAAATTTTTCATACAAAAGTTATAGGGTTTTATGTGGCGCATTACACAGCAACATTATTATGACCTCGAATAGCGTTGTCAAGGTTATGTGAAGGTCACTTCCAACTTTTTAAATGGGACACCCTATATGCTTTTGCATATTCTTGTAGCTTATCTCGAGAGCTTTCCAAAACACTATAATTAAGTTAGTTTTCATTAAGTACTTTCCGAGTTATGAGGCTTCAAATCATTTCTTAATTTTACATAAACCATAAAATATCTTGTAAAATATTCATTTTTCGATTATCTTACCTTAATACTTTTATGTACAAAATAATGAGAGGAATCAATTGGTGTAAAGAAAAAACATAGTTGTTTTTAAGAAAAAATATGTAATTTGCAATTAACAATTACATATTTTTTCTTAAAAACAACTGTAGAATAAGATTAAGAGTACAATTGGGGATTAAATATTTATATCTTTTTGAATTAAACAAATTTCCATGTGAGATGTGAGAATTCCCGGAAGGCATCTATAGAAATAATATTTGTTTATGTATACACTATAACGGCTATTGCTATCTTCGAAATTGGACGTCAAAAATTACTTCTTGACAAGGAATTAATTATCAAATTATCATTTGTCTCATGATTAGCTATTCTTCTCTTCGATATATAAATCTGTCTAAATATATAGTAAAAAAGTGAATATTTACAAGAAAAATCACTTGATTTTGACAGTCTCGTATATTATTGTTTTAAAAATTGTAAAGATATCTCTCTGTGCATTATACAATAATAAAATAGTCATAAAGTGTTTGGTGTGCAAATTCTTTTTATATAAAGGAATTTTTTTGCATATCGTTTCTATAAGAAATATAAAACCTGAAAAAAAGCACAGAAAAGGCGTGAAAAATAAAATAATTACAAAAAAATAAAATAAATAAATAAAAATGTAAAAAATATATTGAAAAATAATTTAAAAAAATGAGAGAAATGGGGTAACTACTCATTGATTAAAAGCGATAATTCGATAAAAAGCAAGACAAGTTTATTTTATTAGGTCGCTATATTTGATCCGCCTATAATTCTTACATCGGATTTTCTTTCAGTAACATGAAAAATTCCTTATTATCCAAAATTCGAATAAACTCTAATACCGTAAATTTAAATGCAACGAGTTAATTATTCGTACTTATAAATACAAGAAATAGTTTTCACCCCTAAAAGTTGCACCGATAAAAAAATACGTGTCTGTTATTTTTAATCATTCTGCAAGTGTACTAATTGTAAGTTTCAATGAAATAGGCGAGTAACACAAAGGTAGGTTTACTTGTTAGCTTCTTATAATTTTTCTTATGATTTTTTACTCTTTTTGAAAATAAAAACTGATGACATTTCAACATCCAGCATCATATAACAAAGGAACTCAAGGATATTTCAAAGACAGTATTCCCGATAAATGTATTTCTAGCAATGACGATAATGTCTAAATGCATAATTGTAGATAGGGATTACTTCTCGAAGATAACAGTAGCCATTTAATAGTGCACAAGTAAATAAATATTTTTTTCTACAGATGTTTTTTGGAAGTTAAATTTCACACCTTGTAAATGGATGTTTTGCTTTACAGTAGAATAACTGATGACTAAATATGTTATTTATGTGCTGGACACGTACTTTGATAACTAATGAGAAAAAAAGAAAAAGAATAAGAAAAAAGGAAGAGAGAGGAAACCATCAGGAAAATTGAACAAAACTCAAATTGATCTCAAACTTGTGGATCCGTGGCTTTTCGTCGAAGCTTTCGCTTGCTGCTCTGACAATAATTAAATAAGTAGAGTTACAGCAAAGGAAAGTTCACGAAATTCGCAAATGCGCCGCGTGTACGCTAAAATCATTCAAGTTCTAAAAGTTCGCGAACAAATGTTATTGCGCGACAAAAGGATTGCTATGCAATATCATCTGCCATCACTATAAATTGTTATTTAGGTCATTATTTATGATACCGTCATTATTAAGATAAGATAATTTTAAATAAGAGTTTCGCAATTGAATTGTAAGAAAAGACGGTAGTGGAGGAAAATTATATAAGAACAAATTACGTTTTATTTTATATTCAGATTTACAGGGTGTCCCATTTTAAGTGTCCACCCCAAA
Organism: Camponotus vicinus; assembly: GCF_025532165.1. Lineage (NCBI taxonomy): Eukaryota > Metazoa > Arthropoda > Insecta > Hymenoptera > Formicidae > Camponotus > Camponotus vicinus. Next base: position 13,867,353 of record NW_028141967.1, on the reverse strand, counting down.
TATCTCTCTCATTTTTGATTTTAGAGAAAAATGGTTCAGACATATTTTGTATGGTTTCGAGGGGGCCATAAGATGGTACCATTGATTTGACCTTGAAGAGTCATTTGAAGGTTACGTGAAGGTCACTTCAATTTTTTTAAATGGAACACCCTATATATTTTTACACATTCTTATAGCTCATCTCGAGGGCATTCCAAAAAACACTATAATTAAGTTAGTTTTCATTAAGTACTTTTCGAGTTATGAAGCTTGAAATCATTTCTTAATTTTACATAAACCGTAAAATATCTTGTAAAACATTCATTTTTCGATTATCTTACCTTAATACTTTTATGCACAAAATAATGAGAGGAATCAATTAGTGTAAAGAAAATACATAGTTGTTTCGAAGAAAGAAAATGTAATTTGCAATTAACAATTACATTTTTTTTTTTCGAAACAACTATGTGTTTTCTTTACACCAATTGATTCCTTTCATTATTTTGTGCATAAAAGTATTAAGGTAAGATAATCGAAAAATGAATGTTTTACAAGATATTTTACGGTTTATGTAAAATTAAGAAATGATTTCAAGCTTCATAACTCGAAAAGTACTTAATGAAAACTAACTTAATTATAGTGTTTTTTGGAATGCCCTCGAGATGAGCTATAAGAATGTGTAAAAATATTTTCCCCTCTCTCGTAAAAAAAAAAAAAATTACAGGTGAGTGAGCGAATGAAAGAGAGAGAGAGAGAGAGAGAGAGAGAGAGAGAGAGAGAGAGAGAGAGAATGTATGTGTTCGCATGTGTGTCTGTATGTGTATAGCGACCAACTGATCGCAGCAGGCGCCCCGCGTAAGCACCCGCGTCTGACGGTGAATCGCGCTACCCTTGCCTGCCTCTTGTATCCGACCTGTCGTACGTTAACTACTTCCTTTAATAATTAAAAAACTAAGCTTCGGACGAAATTTTGCCAAAGGAAAAATCGTCTTAGAATTGATTCAAGAATGTGTCATTTCCAGGACAATGGGGTTATTTTGAATCACCCTGTATACATACACACACACATACCCACTCACGCATAACTGCTAAGATGTATTTTTCTTTCTTTATTTTTTTTTAATATATGTATTTTTAATTTAATGTATAATTTAATTATTTAACCCGTTCTCTTCCCTACATCCTGAGATCGCAGTAGGTCCCATCCTGCGTAACAAGGATTAAATTCCTTTACCGAAAGGGGACCACCGAACGAATAAGCTTAAACACGCAGCGTTAAAGAGACCTTCGGTCGCTGACATGTCAGGCCCTTCACATTCGTTCGACCCGATCCATACACACGCCCGAATAAAGTGTGTCACGGGGTAAGTTGCGTCCTTCCATACGGCCCATCCATTCCAGGGTCTGGACGTAACAGATGAATATCGACGAAAAATTATACATGCATTTGAAATGCAGATATTTTCACAGAGAAAGAAAATTATATATAACTTTTAAAAATTTAGAAAAATATCTTCCCTATTTTGACAGTTTCAAATTATCAAAAGAAAATGATATCCTATAAGAAATGATAATATAACATTTGTCAATCATTATAATGAAAATGATATAAGAAATAATATTAAATTATATTTAAATTTATACAATATTAATAAACTAAATAAGTGCAATTAAATCTATCTTCGATATTCAGAATTTTACATATTCATAAGTTTCATTTTAATTTTCAGTATCACATTAACAAAATTATTTTAAGTCGTACTAATATAATGCCTTACTTAATACATTTTATATAATTCTAATATTAAATATTTTTTAAAACTGCTTATCTTTTAAGATATTTAAGGATTCCGAGACTTTTTGCACGTCTCACATACACACACACACACACACACACACTCACACACAGACACGCGCGCGCGCATGCACACACAAGTATGTGTGTAAATTAATATACATATATTGAATTAGATTAAATAATATTTGTTAGATATACAGGGTGTTTCATTTTAATCGCCCCAGGCAAATATCTCGAAAAATATGGAAATTATGAAAAAATGTTTCGAACAAAAGTTGTATGGTTTCGAGGGGGCCATAAGATAGTAACATTGGTTTGACCTTGAACAGTCATTTGAAGGTCACATAAAGGTCACCTTAAATTTCTTAAATGAAACCTACTATTTGTCATTGCATATTCTTGTAGCTTATCTCCAGAGCTTTCCAAAACACTATAATTAAGTACCTTTTCGTTAAGTACTTTTTGAGTTATGAGGCTTGAAATAATTTCTTAATTTTACATAAACCGTAAAATATTTTGTAAAATATTCATTTTTCGATTATCTTACCTTAATACTTTTACGTACAAAATAATGAGAGAAATCAATTGGTGTAAAGAAAACACATAGTTGTTTTTAAGAAAAAATATGGAATTGTTAATTGCAAATTACATATTTCTTCTTCAAAACAACTATGTGTTTTCTTTACACCAATTGATTCCTCTCATTATTTTGTACGTAAAAGTATTAAGGTAAGATAATCGAAAAATGAATATTTTACAAAATATTTTACGGTTTATGTAAAATTAAGAAATTATTTCAAGCCTCATAACTCAAAAAGTACTTAACGAAAAGGTACTTAATTATAGTGTTTTGGAAAGCTCTGGAGATAAGCTACAAGAATATGCAATGACAAATAGTAGGTTCCATTTAAGAAATTTAAGGTGACCTTTATGTGACCTTCAAATGACTGTTCAAGGTCAAACCAATGTTACTATCTTATGGCCCCCTCGAAACCATACAACTTTTGTTCGAAACATTTTTTTATAATTTCCATATTTTTCGAGATATTTGCCTGGGGCGATTAAAATGAAACACCCTGTATATATATATATACAGGGTGACCCATTTTAACTTAGGCAGCCAAATAACTCGAAAAATAAGCAAGATAGAGAAAAATGTTTTAGACAAAAGTTGTATGGTTTCGAGGGGGCCATAAGATGGTATCATTGGTTTGACCTTGAAGAGTCATTTTAAGGTCACGTGAAGGTCACTTCAATTTTTTTAAATGGAACACCCTATATATTTTTGCACACTCTTGTAGCTTATCTCGAGAGCTTTCCAAAACACTATCATTAAGTACCTTTCCGTTAAGTACTTTTTGAGTTATGATGCTTGAAATAATTTCTTAATTTTACATAAACCGTAAAATATCTTGTAAAATATTCATTTTTCGATTATCTTACCTTAATACTTTTATGCACAAAATAATGAGAGGAATCAATTAGTGTAAAGAAAATACATAGTTGTTTCGAAGAAAGAAAATGTAATTTGCAATTAACAATTACATTTTTTTTTTTCGAAACAACTATGTGTTTTCTTTACACCAATTGATTCCTCTCATTATTTTGTGCATAAAAGTATTAAGGTAAGATAATCGAAAAATGAATATTTTACAAGATATTTTACGGTTTATGTAAAATTAAGAAATTATTTCAAGCCTCATAACTCAAAAAGTACTTAACGAAAATGTACTTAATTATAGTGTTTTGGAAAGCTCTCGAGATGAGCTACAAGAATGTACAAAAATATATAGGATGTTCCATTTAAAAAAATTGAAGTGACCTTCACGTGACCTTCAAATGACTCTTCAAGGTCAAACCAATGATACCATCTTATGGCCCCCTCGAAACCATACAACTTTTGTCTAATACATTTTTCTCTATCTTGCTTATTTTTCGAGTTATTTGGCTGCCTAAGTTAAAATGGGTCACCCTGTATATATATATATATATATAATTTTTTAAATTAAATGCTAATAATATATGATCTTGTTCTTTCGAAGTAAAGAAATATTTCCTTTTCTCGCTGAAATTTTCATTTACACATATGTTACTCTTTCTGTCAAATTAGCAGAGAAAGTTACGATAAATTATTTTCCTAGCGTTGTTTTTAAATATAAAGCTGTAACACAGTTCTTATTGTTAGTATAAAACATGTTTTACTGACATCAATGTAATCGATATTTCGATGTTTCATGCTATGTAATTCATCAGAGTTTATGAAATATTCGTTTTGATAAAATAAGAATAGATAAAACAGATAGAAATGTTTTTTCTCAACATGAATGGTCTATAATTCGGTCATCCTGATCGAATATTTATTTCTGAAATGCGTCAATTCTGCTTCCCTTGGAATGATCATATCTTCCTTTTTCGGTTCACCTAGAACCCTCAGGGCACATTGATTCATCCCATTTCAAATCTATAAGTCTTTCTCGAGCAAAGGAAAGATATCGGAGTCCTACTATGGTTCAATTTCAAGATCTCTTTCTCAGCCACTACTGAGTGAGTCATTTCGTCGTCTGTACCATCGTATTCTTTCTATTCGCTTACATATTTTTCCTTGATGCCTACAACAACATTATTATCTTGCAAAAACAAGATATCAGTCTCAGTTAAACATCGGTTGAGGATAGGATGGGTTTTCTTTTGTTTCAACTGTTTATTTAAACTCGATTTGTTCTTTCTCTTTTATATTGTTTCCTATTTTCAACAATTATTTAATCATTATGAACGGGAGAAAAGTCTGCAAGGATTATAGCATTATTTCAATATTGCATCTCACTCTGTCTGTATTTCCTGCACTCATCAGTCTCATTTAAATGATCAATTTACAGATTGGAATTCGTTTATAACGTATCACCGAATACAAAAATTCCACCTTTCTCGGTAGCTTTAAAAAGATGATACGTTCAGAATTTATTAATTTCTATAAGGAAATGTGTGAAATGTGTGAAATGTGTAAAATGTGTGAAATGTGTGAAATGTGTATCAGATTGACAAACCTAAATTTGACATTCAATATTTGTCAAATAAAATTGATCAACTTGAAAATAAGTTAAGTGGATTTCAATTGGCTTCTGCGCTAGAAGAGAATATTATTGAAGAAAGAAAGAGAAAGAAAGAGAAAAGATAAATCTCATTTTTTATCTGGACGAAGGAGATAATTGTGTTAATGCCAATCTTATTAAGAATATTATCCAAAAATCCAGCCTAATGAGATTCCTATTATCAAAAGACACTTAGTAATTACAAGATAGTATTTCGCGCTAAGTAACGCGCAACAAATATCGCACGCAGCAGCAGTGAGGCACTTCTCTATCTATGCGAGTCGCCCAGTTGGGAGCATCTCAGATATTGAATTCTCAATAACGGTTAGGCCGATTGATTCTTATTAAGCTTAATCGATAGCTTGAATCTGAATTATGTAATGAAAATGTCTTTATTTTTCCTCTATGCTATTAAGTACCAAGATATTATGATAAGAAGCTTAATATAAAAATTTCCTTCTAATAGACGTCATTATCATCATTATTAACGTCCGACAGAATTATATTTCTACATTGAATTTACTCAACACAAGATGATGTTAGTGTCGATGAAATGTATGATAGTAATCCATCTAATAATAAATTGTATAGCGCTAATTGTATTGATATGTAAAATATTTATTTAAAACGTGGAACAATAATAAAAACATTTTTGTCGTATAAATCTGTTATCAAATAAGTCTAGTAGAATTAATACAACATACACAGCGAGAGAAAGAGAGAAAGAGAGGGAGAGAGAGAGAGAGGGCGAGAGAATGCATATATATATGTATGCGTAAGATAATATGTACAATCGTATACACACAATCTACATACACACAATTATACACACAATACTATTTTCGACATATTATACCACACCGACTATGTATCTAAAGATACGTATAAGCTTATTTGCATATCCTTGTATCATCGCACTATATTATCATTATGTAAATAGAATATGTTGTAAATCGCGTATCTGAAAAGAGCGAAACACGTTAGCATATTTCCTTAATCATATCCGCAATTTGATATATAATTTACAACACATCTCACATTTATCATGTGATGCCTTTTCGAACTTGAGGAAATTGTTATAATGACTTTTATATTTAAAGGTGGTAAGAAGTTAGTTTCTAACTTTAGGCTCGTAAGCAAAGTCTAGTGCCAAAAATATTTGAAAATATTATTGCTGGCGAATTATTATCATTATTTAAGAATATAGTAATTAATGAATAGCATGATTATAATAATTAATGAACAGAATGATTTTGTGTGTGTGGTGTGTGTGTGTCACTAGTCATTCATTTTTAAGTAATTATTTGTATGTTATACATATTTTGATTTTATAAATACATTTACCGAAGAAAGCTCCCAAGTCGATATCACCAACTTCAAAAAAGTTTATACCAGTGCTGATCATACTCTGTTGTTAAATAAATTATATACATTTAGCAATTATCGGCAAAGCTGATTTGAAATGGATTTCAAGTTTTATTACAAATTGTTAAATTAAAAAATTGCTTTTTCAGAATCACGAATATTATCTAAAGTGTATTTCAAAGTTTACACTTGAATCCGGCCTTATTTAACTTGTTTATTAATGATATTAAAGATGTCTTCAAATATGTAAGTTTCCGCTATGTGCAGATAATCTAAACATTTTTCACGGGATTGATAACATTGATGATGATTCTTACATGATTTCTTTTATTATTTTAATTCTTGAATTAAAGCAAATAATTTGTATTTCAGTCTATATGTACATATATATACACATATAACGATATAATTAAACAAACTTCTGCGTAGCCATAATCATGGCTATGGAAAATATTATTTAATTATAAAATTATATATTAGATAATAATTATATATTAAATACATTTTTATACATTGGAAATAATGTAATCGACCAAAACTAGCCAGAATTTTTGTTTATTAATTACGACGTTTCGACCATATGGTTGTGGTCCTTTTCAAGTATATACTGGAATATGAAATTACAAATTAGATTTTCAACGGTTTGAATAAACAGAATACCCACGAATTAAATGTGAACAATATGAGTACATACAGATCAAGTAATGGATATAAATCATAGTATTGTAAACTGCACAAGTCACATTTGCAAGATCATTACATCTTACTAAATTTAAAATCAAGAGATAAAAACGATGTGTCAGTGTGAGACTTCGTCAACGAACTGAATGTGTTAAATCAAAAATAATAACGAACTACACGACCTTTATTATTTTGTCGTAGATGTTATTTAAACTATCCGTGTCTTTCTGTAGATTGATTAAATTGTTGAATTTCTTTATAAAAAACATTTCAGCAATTTCTCTCTTTCGTACATATTTTTCATTGTGTAAAATATTAGGTTTCGACCAGTCAAATTCATGTCCAGATTCCAATCTATGTTTACTTATGACGGAATGATTTGTTTCATGTAATTTTATATTACTAAAATGTTCTTTCACACGAGTACGTAGATGTTTTTTTGTTTGCCCAATATATGACACATTACAATTTTTGCAATTTAATTTATATACAACATTTGTTTTATCGTTATTATGTAAAATATCCTTACCGCATTTTATTAAAGTATTTAGTTTCTTAGTTATTTTATAGACGACATTAAAGCCACTACCTCGTAGTAGACGGCACAAGTCATGACTCACGTTTTCCACATATGGTAATGAAATAAAAGATGTCCTGTCAAAACGTGTAATATTTGCGTCAAGAGTATTGTTATGGTCGCGATTATTTAAAAAATTGATTCTTTTTTGTATGTGTCGTTTTATGATATGTTCAGGGAAACAGTTATTAAGTAAGATGTCATGTACTAACTCAATATTTCTTTGATGGAAAACGTCATTCAATAATAAAATTGCATGGTCAACCAAATTGTAAATTGTAAACTTTACATTACCGATACAACACGACCGAAAAAATGATCGTATTAATTATGTGTTGGATGTTGTTAAAAATTTCGAGGTGAACTGCAATATTTTCCCCACAGATTTCACTGAAACAACTAGAATTTCCGTCGCCAACGCACTTCAAAAATTCTTATGTGAGAAAAAGCATATTAATTTTTTGGATAGATATATCCTCAACTCGTTTTCAATCTCCAAAAAATATTTACGCGAGAATAACAACGATATTATGGTCACGAGAGCTGATAAGGGTCAGACTACTGTCGTTATGGATAAGAAGGATTATTTTGAAAAAATGGATTTATTATTGAATGACCAATTTACATATAAGGAATTGAAGAAAGATCCTTTAAAATTGTTAACTAACAAGATAAACGAGTTAGTCAAATCCTGGCGTAAAAATAATCTGATTAACGAAACGACTTATAAATATTTAAATTGTACTAATGGGAACTTACCACGTTGTTACGGTCTGCCGAAGATTCATAAGGACGGTTTTCCGTTAAGAATTATAGTATCCGCACTTGGGAGTCCGGTATACAATATCTCGAGTTATATCCACGATATTTTATATAATTCAATCAAGAAACCAAATTCATATGTTAAGGATGGTTGGTCCTTTGTCACAAATATTAAGAATACGGTTATTAATGACGATAATATTATGATATCGTTGGATGTTAGTTCATTATTCACAAATATTCCCAAAGACTTGGTCTTAAATGCCATTAGAAAACGATGGGATGATATTGCGAAGAACACAAAATTTAATTTATCTCAGTTTTTATATGCAATAGAAGTGATTCTGGATTCAACTTGCTTTGCCTTTGATGGACGTTTTTATGAACAAATCTTCGGCACCCCAATGGGCTCCCCGTTATCACCAGTCTTAGCAGATATGGTGATGGATGATTTGGAGACACAATGTTTAAATTCACTGAATTTTACTGTTCCCATTTATTATAGATTTGTAGACGATGTTTTTGCCATAGTACCACGTACAAAAATGGACGAGATTTTAACGATTTTCAATAATTACCACCAACGCTTGAAATTCACTTATGAAATTGAAGTTAGTTCGTCTATTAGTTTTTTAAATGTAACTGTCATTCGGTCTGACAACAGACTTATTATTAATTGGTACAGGAAACCTACATGGTCCGGGAGATATATAAATTACTATTCAAACCATCCGTTGAAATACAAAATTAATACCATTTACAATTTGATTGACCATGCAATTTTATTATCGAATGACGTTTTCCATCAAAGAAATATTGAGTTAGTACATGACATCTTACTTAATAACTGTTTCCCTGAACATATCATAAAATGACACATACAAAAAAGAATCAATTTTTTAAATAATCGCGACCACAATAATACTCTTGACGCAAATATTACACGTTTTGACAGGACATCTTTTATTTCATTACCATATGTGGAAAACGTGAGTCATGACTTGTGCCGTCTACTACGAGGTAGTGGCTTTAATGTCGTCTATAAAATAACTAAGAAACTAAATACTTTAATAAAACACGGTAAGGATATTTTACATAATAACGATAAAACAAATGTTGTATATAAATTAAATTGCAAAAATTATAATGTGTCATATATTGGGCAAACAAAAAGACATCTACGTACTCGTGTGAAAGAGCATTTTAGTAATATAAAATTACATGAAACAAATCATTCCGTCATAAGTAAACATAGATTGGAATCTGGACATGAATTTGACTGGTCGAAACCTAATATTTTACACAATGAAAAAGATGTACGAAAGAGAGAAATTGCTGAAATGTTTTTTATAAAGTAATTCAACAATTTAATCAACCTACAGAAAGACACGGATAGTTTAAATAACATCTACGACAAAATAATAAAGGTCGTGTAGTTTGTTATTATTTTTGATTTAACACATTCAGTTCGTTGACGAAGTCTCACACTGACACATCGTTTTTATCTCTTGATTTTAAATTTAGTAAGATGTAATGATCTTGCAAATGTGACTTGTGCAGTTTACAATACTATGATTTATATCCATCACTTGATCTGTATGTACTCATATTGTTCACATTTAATTCGTGGGTATTCTGTTTATTCAAACCGTTGAAAATCTAATTTGTAATTTCATATTCCAGTATATACTTGAAAAGGACCACAACCATATGGTCGAAACGTCGTAATTAATAAACAAAAATTCTGGCTAGTTTTGGTCGATTACATTATTTCCAATGATCCTTTGATTAATTGACTAGCGATATTAAATAATTTATGAATTTTTATACATATAATTATATACATTTTTATATATCTAGATACATTTAATGTTTCAAATAAAATCTTTAGTCTAGCCATAATTATGGCTATGTAGAAATTTATATATTTGTCTGCTTTATAAATATATATAATATTACGTAAAAAAATTATTTACTTATATAATCTTAAACAAAATCTTTATGATCTGATAATATCGCAGTTTTACATCATTTTTGAATGTCTCACAATATTGTAACATTATTAATGGATTTAGAAAAATTAAAGAATTGCAGCCACCACACAAGCTTTTCCATGTTACATTAAGTACTGCAAACTAGGTTCATATATAACGTTAAACTTCAGTCACAAAGAAAATAATAATGTAACAAAAACGTGACGCAATGTATAAGCTTTATGCGTTGACTATAGTTTAGAGTTATATTTGAGTTAAAGTTTATGGTCAGTATTAAATATAATATGTTACAGAAAAGTTTGTGTGGTGGCCTTTAGAGTCTGGTGACCAGCAGATATAAATATCTTCAATATGTCCTCTCGATACTTTCTAGGAATTTATTGTTCTTTATTTATATTATCAAATATTAATCATCTTAAAATAAATCATCTTAAAGGTGGAAAAGATCTCATTCCTCTCTCTTCTTGACTTTCTATAAAATGATAACTGATTTTGTTTATCAATATACAAGATAATATCCATATATTAAAACAGATTGAAAGTTTTATAATATTTATTATCTTTTGATGATGTCTAAGTATACTACCCCAGGTAGCACATATTCGTTTCAAAAACGTTTCACAAATGTTTCTTCGAAACGTTTTATAACCGACTCTTGAAAACGTTTATGATTGGTTAAAATGTCCACTTGAAGAACGTTAAGAGATACGTTTCTTTTCTAATAAAAAAAAACGTTAAAAAAATGTTTAAAATACGTTCAAAATACATTTTTTCTTTTATTCGTTAAACGTTTGGTTTTTATGGAATTAATAAAGAATGCATTCATACACACTCTCTAAAAATGAATCAGTATATTATCACTGAAAACAGTAAACAGAGTTACTGATATACAGTTGATATGCAGTTATAAGTTATTATAGCACTGTAAATCAATAATATTTCACTAAAAGAATTAATATTGACTGTTTTAATTAGTAATATTAATTTATCTACTTCGTATAAAATTAAAAATTTTATTTATATTTACATGCATATTAGAACATGAATGTTAAATAGATGATGATTTATTTTACATCTTTAATATTTAATGAACAGATCATTTTCGTTTATTCGCCGGACATGTCCGACTTATAAAATCGATTTAATATCAGAAATTCCTCTATTGAGATTGTATCAGAAATTAAATCGAAGTGATACTTTTAATTTTATCTGTCGTCTTTTGCAAGCTTTATATAATCCTCATGACTATAACTTAAGTACGAGAAAAATAGCGCACCGTAGCGGTAAACAAACGAACTAGCGATTACTGATTTTGCGGTGAAATTTTACTTCCACTGACTATAATTAATGAGATATAAGATAAAGTAACAAAAAAGAAGCGTTTCTACTAGAGATCAATGAAATACTGATTCTTAGTGATTTTATTCATATATTTGTAAATAGAAATTAATATAGTTTTCATAATAATTATATATATATATATATATATATATATATATATATATTTATATATATATATATATATATATATATATATATATATATATATATACAGGGTGTCCCTGAATGGTCTGTACAAACTTTGTGGATAAGTTTCAGGGACCTAACCTAAACAAGCAGAAAATGTCCCATAATGGGGTCGGAAACGCTTGCTTCTGGAGTTACGACGGTTCGAAGTTTTCCTGCAATAGCTGCAGAAATTATCACGTCAAATCGCATAGGTGTTACAAAACTGTGTTTATTTATTTCCTCGGTTTTGCCACGGACATAACAGGACAGTACACGTGCTATAGCAAATGCTCGAAATGGCCTCCGTTAGATTCCAAGGAAGCCTGCGCACCTCGCCGCATTGTCTGGCGAACCCGTTGGAAAATTCGGCGCATTTCGAGCATTTGCTATAGCAAGTGTATTGTCCTGTTATGTCCGTGGCAAAACCGAGGAAATAAATAAACACAGTTTTGTAACACCTATGCGATTTGACGTGATAATTTCTCCAGCTATTGCAGGAAAACTTCGAATCGTCATAACTCCAGAAGCAAGCGTTTCCGACCCCATGTTTATGGGACATTTTCTGCTTGTTTAGGTCCCTGGAACTTATTCACAAAGTTTGTACAGACCATTCAGGGACACCCTGTATATATATATATATATATATATATATATATATATATACAGGGTGTTTCATTTTAATCCGACCAGTCGAATATCTCGAAAACCAAGCCCGGGAGAGAAAAATATTTCAGACAAAAGTTGTTTGGTTTCGAGGGGGCCATAAGATGGTGACAATGATTTGACCTTGAACAGTCATTTGAAGGTCACATAAAGGTCACCTTAAATTTCTTAAATAGAATACCCTATATATTTTTGCACATTCTTGTAGCTGACATCGAGAGCTTTCCAAAATACTATAATTAAGTACCTTTTCGTTAAGTACTTTTTGAGTTATGAGGCTTGAAATAATTTCTTAATTCTACATAAACCGTAAAATATCTAGTAAAATATTCATTTTTCGATTATCTTACCTTAATACTTTTACGTACAAAATAATGAGAGGAATCAATTGGTGTAAAGAAAACACATAGTTGTTTTGAAGAAAAAATATGTAATTTGCAATTAACAATTCCATATTTTTTCTTAAAAACAACTATGTGTTTTTTTTACACCAATTGATTCCTCTCATTATTTTGTACATAAAAGTATTAAGGTAAGATAATCGAAAAGTGAATATTTTACAAGATATTTTACGGTTTATGTAAAATTAAGAAATTATTTCAACCCTCATAACTCAAAAAGTACTTAACGAAAAGGTACTTAATGATAGTGTTTTGGAAAGCTCTCGAGATAAGCTACAAGAGTGTGCAAAAATATATAGGGTGTTCCATTTAAAAAAATTGAAGTGACCTTCACGTGACCTTAAAATGACTCTTCAAGGTCAAACCAATGATACCATCTTATGGCCCCCTCGAAACCAAACAACTTTTGTCTGAAATATTTTTCTCTCCCGGACTTGGTTTTCGAGATATTCGACTGGTCGGATTAAAATGAAACACCCTGTGTATATATATATATATATATATATATATATATATATATATATATATACAGGGTGATTCATATAAAGTGACCGATGTGAATATTAGCTAAAATTGAAGAGCTATGAAAAAATTTTTATACCAAAAGATGTTTGACATAGAGGGGGACATCGTATGGTACAAACAATATTTTTATAGATGAAGGCATTAAGGAGATTTCAAGATCAACTTAATTTTTTTAAATGGAACTCCCTATTTTTTATTACATATTCTTGTAGCTCATCTTGAGAGCTCTCTAAAACACTATAATTAAGTTAGTTTTCATTAAGTACTTTCCGAGTTATGAGGCTTGAAATCATTTCTTAATTTTACATAAACCGTAAAATATCTTGTAAAATATTCATTTTTCGATTATCTTACCTTAATACTTTTACGTACAAAATAATGAGAGGAATCAATTGGTGTAAAGAAAACACAATTATTTTTAAGAAAAAATATGTAATTGTTAATTGCAAGTTACATATTTTTTCTTCGAAACAACTATATGTTTTCTTTACACCAATTGATTCCTCTCATTATTTTGTACGTAAAAGTATTAAATTTAAGGTAAGATAATCGAAAAATGAATATTTTACAAGATATTTTACGGTTTATGTAAAATTAAGAAATGACTTCAAGCCTCATAACTCGGAAAGTACTTAATGAAAACTAACTTAATTATAGTGTTTTAGAAAGCTCTCGAGATGAGCTACAAGAATATGTAATAAAAAATAGGGGGTTCCGTTTAAAAAAATTAAGTTGATCTTGAAATCTCTTTAATGCCTTCATCTTTAAAAATATCATTTGTACCATACGATGTCCCCCTCTGTGTGACCAAACATCTTTTGGTATAAAAATTTTTTCATAGCTCTTCAACTTTAGCTAATATTCACATCGGTCACTTTATATGAATCACCCTGTATATATATGTATGTATGTATATGTATATGTATGTGCATATGTATATATAGTTTAAAATTAATTTGAAATTAATAAAAATTAGTTTTTATTTTGTCTATAGAAACGTGAAAAATACATTTCCTTAACTAGGGTTTTAAAAGCGTTTCTATAGGAACGTTTCTTATTAATGCTTTACGGTTAAAAAATATTGGATACGTTTAAGAAACGTATATAAAACGTCGTGTGCTACCTGGGACAATATTCACAATAACTCCACACTTGGTTGTTGTTAAGCGCCAAATCTGTGCTTAAATATAATAACCTAACTGCTCAATGTCATTTCTCTTCCTTGTTACGCCAGAAAGAAATTTTTATATACTTGGCGACGCTATTGCATGCCACGTGATTTACTTCAATCAAAAAAGATGTACTTATATGTATATAATTATTTTCCAGATTTTTCTTTTTTGATAACTGATTCTATTCGAAACTTAAGTGTAGTATTTTGTACAGATTTACAGATATTTTTGTACAGATTTTTTTGGTAAACATAATTCAATAAATAAAAATAAATAAATATTTATAATAGTGATTCGCCTCCCAAAAATCGCTTAAAGGGAAGTCATTATAGTGATGTATAGTATGCAAAAAATTAAAATGGAAAAGATTTAATTGATTATTCATTATTTTCAACTTTTAAAGAATCCTTGAGATGTATGTGTATTAAAGTCCTTTCATGGATATACGATTATATATTTATTAGAGAAAGCACAATATTCGATTATAAAGTAACTTTTATGTACATTAAAACTGTCATCTATTGATGCAGCAATGGATCCATGTCTTTTTTTACATATGGATGAGAATAAAAAATATTTCTCTCTAAAGAGCATTTTTGTAATGGAGAAATAATATGCCATTACGTATCGACGTATCGACGCTTGTAATGAAGCTGTCGAACAAACTTTCTATGATATAAAATCGAAGGTTGGCACGTTACATCGACTTTAAATATGTATAACGCGGAAATCAATCCTTAACGAGTCGTTTTGCTGCTTCGACAGTAATCGGTCGTTCATTATTCGCACTTAAATCTGTTCGGGAAATTAATAGCGATGAAGAAATGCATATATATTATTATATTTAGAGACCAAATCTGCTACAAATAGAGAAAAATGTACAATGAAACTTTATATATTGAGTTATTGCAAACTATTTTATATATGAGAAATCAAACAACAGTTAGTAATAAATATTATAATTTAAATCTTCTAATATATAATCTCTAATATAATAATTAATGAATTACAGTTTGGCATAATATTCACAAGCAAAACTTTTCATTTTTTGTTTCAGAATCATAATGCGCCAATTTGTCTATACTTCTATCATTCTTCAGCTAATGCTGACAATTTTACTTGCATTGTCAAGTCAGGCAGTGACGAGGCAGTTACGCGGCAAAAAAAAGATTATTGCCAAAGAGACAAAAGAGTCAAAACAGATAAATATCTGTGACATTCAGGTTCAGCAGGCGCCGATGTACTGCTACTGCAATAATAACGATCTACAAAATGCTACGAATGCCAATTGTTGGGTGATGAGTAAGCTCGAACGTAACGATCCCATGTGGAATTACTTTACGTCACAGATCCATCTGAAAGAACTGACATTTACGGTGCGCCAAACCGACAGCCTCGACCATGTGCCTATTCAACTGCTGCATCAATTGAAGAATTTGCACACCGTTGTAATCCAGTATGCAAAGTTTCATGAGATCGTCGAGCACACTTTTAATAATCTTATCGGTATCGTCAAGATCAATCTCAATCGCAACACGATCGTCACGCTACACAAAAACGCCTTCGAGAACATGCGGAATCTCACCGTCATCAATCTCGATGAAAATCGCATTTCCGAGATTAATAGGTATGAATAGTTAACAGTTAATAATTAATCAACAAAATTATTAACATAAGTAATTATTAGAGTAAATAGTTGGATTGACAAAGTCAATCCTAACGATTTTGATCGTGACGTATTTCATCAAAGTCATGACTTTGAATAACTTCATAAGTCGTTTTTTGTTTATTACATTTATTTAGAGCCTTTTTTACTGGGTGTAGAAAAATTTCAAAAATCGAGAAACGATTGTATAGATAAAAAAGAACCTCACATGAATTTGCTCGCATGAATTTGCAAGATCTATTCCGGTTCTTTGATACTTTTGGTGTGAAGTCTATAATTATGTAATTCTATGTACATTTCCATGCAAAACGAAATCCACTTATTCCTCGCTGCTTTCAAAATAAAGCTATAATTATACAGCTCCACATAAGTTTGTAACTTTCCAATATTTAGTATTTGTAACTTTTCGCTATATTAGAGGTCTACTTTTGTCTACATTTACTTTGCTTTGTATTAAAAGTTGCAAATGTGGAGTCTTATGATTACAGACTTACGATTATAGACTTTGTTTCACACTAAGAGTGTGAAGTAGACTTTGCTCAACCTATAGAAAGTTGTAAAATTATAAACCTTATTTTGTATAGAAAACACCGGTAACAAAATAAATCTAATTTTTCGTATAAAGTTGTAAATTGTGAAATTTCTTTCTTCTTTATATATTTACTTTTTATTTTCAATTCTTAAGATTACTAAACAATTTGTATAAAACTTGTGTATCCGTTTTATGTATATGTAGCAATTTCAATGGAATATAAGTTCAATATGAAATTTTTCATTATTAGTTTACGTTTGAATCTCCCTTTGTATGAATTTTCATTTGTTAATTACTCTTTAATAAATCACAAGCTAAAACCATTTAAAGAAAAGATAAAATTTTACTCATGATCACACACACACACACACACACACACACACACACACACACACACACACACACACACACACACGACACATGTCAAAGTTAAGTCATTAGGGGGGCCGGCTCCAAAAAATCGAAATTTAATTTATGTAGCAGATATATATAGCCATTATTTAGATCAATTTTTATTTTGTTATTCAGACAAATATTTATTTATTATTCGTATTGTTTATTAATTTTATCATTGGTATCATTTATTATGTTATACATATTTTTATTTTCTTTTATCCCGTTATTTTCTCTTATTTAGAAATTACAGCATTGAAATCTAAATAATATAGAAAGTATTTTTTAAGATATGATAAATTATACACATTCTGCATACAGGATAATATATAAATACGAAAGTAATGACTTAAAAAAATATTGCAGCATAGTATATAAAATAAAACTAAATATAATAAAACTAATATATTTTTTATAAGTATATATTTTATATACAAAATATATAATGTATGCGCGCACGTATACATGTACACAAACAACAATTTTTAACATCCATTGTATACAAACAACAATTTTTATAACATATTTTTACACACACGCACAGTGAGAAGTTTCGGAACGATTTAATATCTTGAAAAATGCGTGTTTTAGAAAATGTGTGTGTGTAATTGCATACATATACAACAATTTAAATGATTGTTACAGAGACACGTTTGTGAATTTGCCGAACCTGCATAAGCTGTATCTGAACCGTAACAATATTAG
Organism: Camponotus vicinus; assembly: GCF_025532165.1. Taxonomy (NCBI): domain Eukaryota; kingdom Metazoa; phylum Arthropoda; class Insecta; order Hymenoptera; family Formicidae; genus Camponotus; species Camponotus vicinus. The sequence continues at coordinate 13,849,542 of NW_028141967.1, read as the reverse complement.
CACCGTACACGATAGAGCATTTAAGCATTTGAGTTCACTTCAAGAGCTTGAGCTAAGCAACAATCAAATCACGGGCATCACGCATGAAACTTTTTACGGTTTGCGCAATCTGCAATGTCTCGACCTCAGCAACAATCAGATCTCCATGATTGGAAAACGGAGCTTTGCCGAGATGCCGGAGCTAATCGAGCTTGAACTTGGTCGAAACATAATTACATATATATCTGAAAAAGCATTCGATGGTATGCACAATCTTCAAAAGCTGCGGCTCAGCGAGAATCTGCTAGTGAAGTTGCCGCAAGATTTCCTGGTTGGTGCACCTGGTATTTACTTCTTGGATCTGAGGCTGAATAACTTGAAGACCATGACTTTTGATAATATTAAACCTATCGTAACCAATCTTTACGGCATCAATAGTCACTTTTATCTGAACGGTGAGTATTTTGATAGTCATTCTTAAAAGCACAGTATAAGTATACAGGGTGGGACAATAACTATTACCACCTTAAATATCTTCGAATCTATAAGGTGTAAAGGAAAATGTTTGAAACCAAAATTGTACGGTATGAAGGGGGCTATCATATGGCGATAAGTATGTTTGTCCAGGTGGAGGTGCTTCGGAGATATCAAGGTCATCTTTATTTTTTTTAATGGCATGCTATACTTTTTATCGAACTAAGGATAAAAAAGTAGCATACCATTAAAAAAAATAAAGATGACCTTGATATCTCCGAAACGCCTCCACCTGGACAAACCTACTTATCGCTATATGATAGCCTCCTTTATACCATACAATTTTGGTTTAAAACATTTTCCTCTACATCTTATAGATTCGAAGATATTTAAGATGATAATAGTTATTGCCCCACCCTGTATACTGACACTTAGTTGTTTCAAGTCACATGATTCATCGCCATTTTGAAAGTAGCATAAAATTTAAATTTTGTTGATTGTTCTTAATAAACTATAAAATTAGTTATTATAATGTAAAAAGGCACAGTTATATTTTTAGTTTAATAACACAGGCCCACAAAAAAAAAATTTGTTTGACTATGAATCAGAACATAGTATTCCCATGTATTTTTCGACGGTGAATCCGAATCCGATGTCCGTTTTATCGTATCACGTCAGGTTTAAGGGCAATTCAAGGTCATATCGTTGAAAAGCGCCCCCAGACAGGTTGAAGGTCTGAGAGTCTAACCTCGAGCTCTAAGACCCCAAGCGACTTTACTCCCAAACAACCCAAAGGCCTGAGAATAAATTTTTTGGAACGTTCAGTAACGATTTATATCTTTAAAAAATCAGTGAGTAAATCATTAAATAAGCGTGTTTGAGCTTTTTTAACCAGACACACACTTTTGTGTGTGTACGCTAACGCCGGCGTTTGCATGAGTGCGCGAGTGCATGAGGTCTGTATGTGCGTGCGTGTGTTCGTGTGTGTGTGTGTTCGTGTGTGTGTGTGTGTGTGTGTGTGTGTGTGTGTGTGTGTGTGTGTGTGTGTGTGTGCGCGCGCGCGCGCGCGCGTGCATATAGAATGCCTGCTGCCCCAGAGGATGCTGGAAATGGTGACAACTGCCTCAATGAAGGATGTGTAGAATGATCCCTATGGATCATTCTACACATGCCTGGAATGATCCAGGCAGTTCTCTGGAGTAACGAAGCCAGCGAAGGCGCGCTGCCCTGCAGGGGGGCGTTAGGGTGTGAGAATGATGCCGTAGTGTGTCCGACGACGAGTTGACTTTGTCCTCGTCAAAGTCGGAAAGCCCTCATACTTAGACCTAGGGAGGTCCACGATATGACCTTGAATTGCCCTTAAACCTGACGTGATACGATAAAACGGACATCGGATTCGGATTCAGCGTCGAAAAATACATGGGAATACTATGTTCTGATTCATAGTCAAACAAATTTTTTTTTTTTGTGGGCCTGTGATAATTGACTAGAGAAATTTGACTCTTATTAATCTAGCCCTCTCATCACGAAAAATTGAGTTTGGATATATTGCATAATTAAGTGCTAATTTATCGCTCCAATCCATTAACAGGAAAATTATATTAAAGGTAGAGGTACTTATTAAGCTAACATACCCGCTTCTGAAAAACACTTATAAAGAGTCGCAAATCAAAAAACGAATATATTAGAATTTGTTAATAATTAGTTGTTCAAAGATAATGCAAATAGATTTTAAAAATATTGAATTTTTTGAATTTTCAAATTTTTAATTTTATGCTACTTTAAAAGTACATCAATATGATATATTATATACATATAAAAATAAAATCATTAAAAATAAATAGCTAACAATATCAGTTCGTTATAAAATTGCTTCCTACATTAAATACTTCCAAAATAAACCTAATTTTCTAATTTATTGCTTATAATTTAACTAAAAAAGTCAACCTAAACGAGAGATGGTATTAGTTTGCTTAGAAAAGTAAAGTATATTAATGCAATTAGTTGCTGCTATTATTTTTACTCCCGACTGCTGCCAACCTACGGTTGGTAAAAAGACGGAGGGAGTATGCGTTTCACCGAGCTCGGATTGTTTACCAGACGTATTCTCGATAACTATAACGTAGTTCGATACCATCTTTTACATATTACTTTCTTTTTAACCAAGGAAGGTTTCTAGTATATAATTATCATTATTTATTCTATTAATAAAAAGAGGAAAAATAATATTATTCCGTCTATTCGTTCTCTCATTGGCTGCGAACGGAACTAAGAAGCAAAAACGATTCACCAATAAGATTCGTTCTAAGCATCTATATAGGGAAATATAGGGCCTGTTCTGTTTAGCTACACTGCTGCACTAGTGCAATTAGTTAGAGTGAAAGAAAGTATGTTTGTCTCTTTCCAACTTATTGCACTAATGCAGCAGTGCAGCTAAAAAGAACAGACCCATAGTAACTTGAGTTGGAGACATGTCGAAGTAGGGGGAATAATAATTGACATAACCCTATATGTCAAATTATTGTTATTGTTGACTATTATCAATAAATTGTTGTCAATAGTAATAATAATAATAATAATAATGTGTTATAATAATTGTGTTATAATTGTGAAGTGTGATAATTGTGAAATAGTGATTTGACAGAAAAACATGGATAATATGGATATATCGGAAGAAAATATTCCTAAACAGGTCAGCTTTTCTTTCTTTCTCTCATTAATAATATTTATTTTTATATTTACAGCATAGTCATAATAATAAATAATATAACATAATATGAGAGAAAATCTTCTGCGTAGCCATATAATTATGATTATATGATATTTCTACAATCATTCTTGGCTATGCAGCAAATATATAAACTTCTATGATTGCAGAAATACTATATAATCATAATTATGTGGCTACGCAGAAGATTCTTTCTCTCATGATGTTATATTATTGTATGTTGTATTATTGTATGTTGTATTATTTATTATTATGACTATGCTGCAAATAAATAAATTTTTTTTTACATAAATAATATACATAATGTGAGAGTAAATAATCTTCTGCGTAGCCACATAATTATGATTATATAGTATTTCTGCAATCATAGAAGTTTATATATTTGCTGCGTAGCCAAGAATGATTGTAATAAAAATATCATATAGCCATATAATTATGATTATATGATATTTCTACAATCATTCTTGGCTACGCAGCAAATATATAAACTTCTATGATTGTAGAAATACTATATAATTATAATTATGTGGCTACACAGAAGATTCTTTCTCTCATTATGTTATATTATTGTTGTATTATTTATTATTATGACTACGCTGCAAATAAATAAATTTTTTTACATAAATAATATAACAATCTGAGAGTAAATAATTATGACTACGCTGTAAATAAACACATTTTTTTACATAAATAATATAACATAATGTGAGAGTAAATAATCTTCCATGTATAATTATGATTATATGATATTTCTATATCAATCATTCTTGGCTATGCAACATATATATAAACTTCTATGATTGCAGAAATACTATATAATCATAATTATGTGGCTATGCAGAAGATTCTTTCTCTCATTATGTTATATTATTGTTGTATTATTTATTATTATGACTACACAATAATAAATATAGTAAAAAACAAATAAAATAAATATAAAATAAAAGACGGAAATAAACAAAAAATCTGAAATAAAAAATAAATTTAATAAAATAAGTTAAATAAAAATAATAACAAAACAAAAAAGTAAATAAAAAAAGATAAATTAAGTAATTGTTCTGCTGAAAACGGGTATTATTAGCTCTTGTATATTATACATATTTAAAACTCTTATACGTACAATGCATTAACACGTTGTATTTTTGGCTCTACAGCTTTTAAAAGAATGAAATAAAAAGTTTTTTAGAAAAAAAAGTACTCCTGACTGCTGCCAACAAAAAGTATAAGATAAAAAAAACAAAAATAAACAAAAAATCTAAAATAAAAAATAAAAAATTAAATAAATTAAAAGAAAAATTAAATAGAAAAATGAAGACAGAACGAAAAAGTAAATAAAAAGGAATAAAATAAAAACAAAAAAGTAAATAATAAAAAATAAGAATTTAACAAATATTTAATAATAAAAAATGTAAGATTAAAAAAGTTTGAAATAACATTATATCTATTTGTAAGTACTAATAATTAATAATTAACTTCAAATTAATATTAAATATTACATTTAAAAAATTATACATGAGGGAAGTAATAACACAGGTCTACAAAAAATGGGGTCATGATTGTTGTTGGGCAGCTGGGGGTCATTTCCGAAGTAATTTTCTGCGTAGAATCCGAATCCGAGGTCAGAATTGGCCCATCACGTCAGGATTTTGAGATATTTGAGGTTATATACTCGAAAAATGGCTTTTTGGGCTACTTTTGAGGTTATGTACAGGACGCACAAAATTTTTTAGCTCTTTTCTTCTAATTGCATCATTTAGTACTACTCTTTCCCTTCAAAATGAGCTGTCGAATGGTCATCTACGATTTTTCCTTGCAAAGTTACGGCCATTTTAAGATGACATAATGAATTCCAAACCCTGCGCCGTTATAGCCCAACAACCTCATGAGCATTCACATTAAACCTGTAAACTTTGAACTATAAACCCGAAAACCTGGACTGAAAACTGTATATATGGGTTTTTGGGGTCGCTGATTACGAATCTGATCTCAGATCGACCCCAAACCTATTATATAACTAAATCCACAACTATAGTTGTGATTTAACGTATCAGGTTTTTCGATTTTTCTAAGTCAAATATTGAGCAATAAATTCGATATTATATATTCTAAAAATAATAAATTAAGTTGAGGAGAAAGTAATCCGGATCACGGACAGATGGCAATATAGCATACTGCAATAATTTTTGTTAATAACAAACTTTTGTTTTTTTGGGGTTGTTTATCCTATATTAAAATTATTGCAAGACAAGCCTTTTTGTCTGTCATATATGTATGTGTATTTCGATTTAACAAAATGCTAGATAAAATGCATATTTATCATTGTCTGCTTACATTTTTCAATTTGAAAAAAATGCTGCCGAAATCAGACGATTGATTTATATGGCACCTGGAAAGAATGCTATATCAACTGATATAGCATATATGTAAAAAATGGTTTAGACACTTCAAAAGGAAATTTTGCCCTCGAAGATAAATCGCGTCTTGAACGATCAATGAAGATGGAAACAGGAGAAGGCATTGAAAGAAGATCTGGTATAATCAACATTAAACAGTCACCGCTGAGATCTCATTGCTCGATAATTCGTGTCATTATACGCCTCAACCGACTTAAATCCATCCTTCTGTAAAAACAACATCCGGCTTCATATCGCTGCAATCACCGTAAACACCTTAATTGACTTGGATTAGGAAATCCTTCTATATCCTGTCCATTCATCAGATGGAATCTGAAGATGGGTCATCTTCAGATTATTATCTGTTTCGATCGATGTAGCACGGTTTGAAAGGATAACGCTTTCGAAATGTGACCGAAATCGAGGAATAGATCGAAGAATTCTTTTCAAAGAGCTGGTCTTTTATCAATACGGAATTCAACTTTTGCCTAAAAGATGACAAAAGATAGTAGAGTCAAATGGCAATCATTTTAATTGAAAAAAATGTTGTAATCATTTTTTTAATATATATTTTGCACGAAAAAATCCGGATTGCTTTCTCTAGTAGCTCGCTACTCGTATCGCTACTCATTTGATTTTTTTAAGTCAAATTTTGAGCAACAAGTTCAATATTATATATTTTCAGAGCAACAAATTAGGGAAACATTTTAAGACAAAAATAATAGCAGCAATTAATTGAGTTAACATACTTTACTTTTGTAAGCAAGCTAGCATCATCTCGTTATGTTGACTTTTTTAATTAAAGTATAGGCAATAAATTAGGAAATGATTTCTTCGGAATTATTTTTTTTAATGCAAGAAACAATTTTATAACGAATTGATATTGTTAGCTATTTATTTTTAATGATTTTACTTTTACATGTGTATATTATGTCATGTACTTTTGTACTTGGTGTACTTTTAATATTTTCAAAATCTATTTGCAGTATCTTTGAGCAATCAATTAACAAGAAATTCTAGTATATTTCTTGATTTGCGATTCTCTATAAATGTTTTTTTGGAAGTGGGGGTGTTAGCTTAATGGTAAGCTAACATCTCTACCTTTAATATAATTTTCTTACTAATGAGTTGGAGCAACAAATTCACGCTTATAGTAACTAATTAGCACTTAATTATGCACGAAATTGATTTTTCGTGATGAATTTCCAGGTTAATAGAGATAGAAATTTGACCTATTGGGAATAATGAAGTATCAGAATGTGTATACTAATATTGTGGTAAAATTGTAAAACTTTGTTAATTTTGTATAAATAAATACTAAAAGTAACTGAAAAACTCATCTAGAAAATTGTTAAATTACATAGGCCTGCGAGGGTCAGTTACAAAAAGCAGAGTAGATGAATCTGATAGATTTTTTGATACTGATAACGAATCTGGCCGCAGAATTTCCTTAACACGTCAGGTTCTCGAGTAATTTATAGTTAAATAGTCCAAAAATGGCAATTTCGGCAAATTTCATAAATTTATTATGGAAGAACCTAATTTTTTTAAATATTTCTGCCAATGGCATCGTATAGTACAAGTCTTCATCTTTCAAATCCATTTTCGATTGCCGCTGCACGATTTTTTTTCGCTGAGATATACAAGTATGAAGTTATAAGAAAATTTACGTTAAAGAAAATTTACATAGGCATCAATATGGCAGATCCATCATTTTGAAATTTGAAAAGGCTTATATATGTCAGATTCGGTTGTCGAAAAAAGTTCTGTAAAAATATATCTAATACAGTTGTTACATATTTTGATAAATTTTATACCTTTTTATTGTGATTCTGTCCACCATATTTGGATGTGCCATTTTTAATTTCAAAAAATGACAGGTGGCGTTCAAAAATTTATGTTTTTACCAAAATCTTAATTCGTGATAAAACAGAGAGGTAACACTGATTTGGAATGTTGATTTGGAATGGCTTATTGGACCACGATGCATAACAGTCTTATAACTCATATCTGTATATCTCAGCGAAAAAAAATCGTGAGGCAGCAATCGAAAATGGATTTGAAAGGTGAAGACTAATACTCTACGATGCCATTGGCAAAAATATTTCAAAAAATTAGGTTCCCTCATAATGAATTCATGAAATTTGCCGAAATAGTCATTTTTGAACTATTTAACCACAAATTACTCAAAAATCTGACGTACTGGAGAAATTCTGCGGTCATATTCATTTTCAGCGTCAAAATATCTATCAGATTCATCTACTCTGTTTTTTGTAACTAACCAAACTTAAAATTTCGCAGGCCTCTGTTATTATTCACTAAAGGATGTTTGTCAGAGAGAAAATAAATTATGTTTATATATATTTTACAAATACATTTAAATTTAAAATGATAGATAAATATGCCAAGCAGATATTATTGACTTTCAAATAATATATTAAAATAACTTGTAGCAAAATAACTATGTCAGTCATGATTAAAATCATGAGAGATTGTAATAGATTTCGATTTATATCACAATATATATAGACAGAACTGATAAAAAATGAATAGATTTCATTCAAATTCTCCGATATACACTGAAATATAACTCAGCTAAAAGTGTGTACATGTGTATGTGCGCTCGCGCACGTGCTTATCTACATTCAAAAATGAATCTCTCTGCTCAGTACTGTCGATCAAACAAAAAGAAACGAACTTTTTTTTCTGAAAATCAATCCTAACTCCAATTGAATAATTGGGTCTAGAAAAACTGAGTTGATGCTAATATTTTAGCTTTTTGAAATTAATTCTATAAACAAAACTATTATTATTTTAATGACTTATGAAATGAGCCTTATAACTGATTCAGAGATCTTCATAGTTTGTCAGCTCATGTTATTATTTAAATTCTTAAATAAATGGTTTGATTTTACTGTAATGCGTTATACTAGATGAATAATTTTCATGTAGTCGGGACTTTACAACGAACATTTGTGGACATCTAGTTGATCGTTTAGAGATGAAATACTCTCCGAGAAAAAAATGTACCAATACAAGTTTAGTTGCTGGAGTTTTTATATCTTCTTTAATTTGTTTTTAAACCAAGTAGAATAGTTAGGAGGACTTTTTTTTATTCTTGTTAAATAAATCTCGTTAATCTTACAGCGGAAAGAATATAGATATCATTTTATTATATTATTTGATTAAGAGAGGTAATAAGCGTTTGAATTCTATTTGCGCCTATGAGTAATTAGTAAATGTGTCAAATATTAAAGAATTCGAATTAGCAATTTCTATCGATGATGACTGAAGATTTTAATCTATATTTGGAAAAATGCTACGATTGTATCTGCAATTGTCTGTGAATAGGACTGGCCTCGGGTCATCTGATATAACGATCAATCATCGTTAAGCAATATTTAAGATTTTTAAATTATGATAGTAGATCAACTATATCGAGTTTACATGATAGGTTCGATTTTCTCGTATTTCGATGTGTTCGAATACTCTTCTATTATATCGCTGGATTCTTTATCAACAAAATAGGATGTATTCAGACCTACGATATTCCTTATTCAGACTTTGTCATTATTGGCTAAATAAATTCTTATACAATAAGTTTGCGTGTTGCTTTTGCACTAGGATGCGATATTTAATGAATGCTGAAGATTCCTTTTCTTAGCATATCTGTGATTCGAATATTGTTGGAAACATTGCAATAAATTGTTATATCAGATTCATCAAATTATAGTTTTCTTTTTTAATTAAATGAGGTTTGTCCGCTTAGTAATTCTTTTAACTCATTGTCTTTGAATTGTTTTTCGACTAAATGGTCGATGCTCACAATAATTGGCATCTCAATTGCGTTCATTCTTGATAAAGAATTGGCAACAATATTGCTTTTGCCCGAAATGTATTTAATCTAGATCGGAAATTAACCGAAATGGAGCCATCGCTGTTGTTAGAGTTTTTTTTTAGTTTTTGTTGTAGTGCATATGTTGATGATTTTTAATCGATGCGACAAGTTGTCAGATTACGTTTTTCATCATATATCTGAAAAATTTTATTGTTCATAAATTGCTAATAACTCTCGGTCTTGTTATAATTAACTTGCATATTAGTGAATTTATGTAAAATAAAAGCCAAATGGCTGTTTGTAGTCGCATTTTTGTTCAAGAACAGCTATTATTGCAAGAATAAATGCATCGGTGATGAGTATTAATATCGCATTTTCCTTGTGTTAGAAATGCTGTATTCACCAGTTTTATATTTTCAAATACGTTGTCTTATCCTGAGACAACGTATTATATATTTGAAAATATAAAACTGGTGAATACAGCATGAACAGATTGTCCTTTTAAAATCATCCTTTTTTAGAATCGTACATAAATGTGTAGAATAGTGTCTAGACATCTGTTACTGCAAACAAAAATTGACGACAGAAATTTATATCTAAGAATCTTCGTTCTATTTTAGATTTTTACAATCGGATATAGTATCAATTTATTGCTTGGAACATTTAATTTCTTCTTTTAAAATTATATAGCCTAGATATTCTATAGGATAGATATTCTCTTGGCCGAAAATTTTTTTTGAAGTCTGATTATGTTTAAGGAAAGATTCTCCGAAAGTATCCTTTTCCGATTGTGATGAATTTCTAATATATTATAATCTAAGTCAAAATAAGACAAATATATTTATATGTGTCTAGACGTTCGTTAAATGATGAAACATTCTCTTGAAAGAAATCGATTTTTATATTTTTGAACGGATATCATCAAACCGATAAAAGATATAAAAAAAGGTTTCAAATAAAAATTTTATGGTTTTTAATGTATTTTATAACAGTGCAATCACACAAATTTTTCAAAAATATCATATTTTTCGAAATCCCCTTGTTCATCCCCTTTTTAAAATTTTAAAATTTGTCTTAACAAATTTTAAGACATATTTAACATTATTCAAGTATATGTGATATAATTGTGTTCCGAAAATGCATTTTTTTTTAGAAATAAGCTAGAAATATCTCTATATCGCTAAATGCTTTATCTATATCCGCCATATACGCTCACTACTCATGACAACAGTTTCTTTTTCACAATCTCATAGAGCATAAATTACTAAATAATTTACGTATTAGAATTTATATATTTATATAACAATTTCTATATTTATGCATAATAATTTATAATAAATAATGTATATATTTTATAATTTTTATAATATATATTTATATATACATGTGTGCGATTATGGAGGCAGTCCCGTTTGTCTACATTTCCGAATGCCAATCACTTCGTTTGGGCACAACATTTTGCCGACGCTTTCTTTGCCTATATTCTTGATTGCCTACATCCCGATTGTTTGTATTATTGCGCACAAAAAGAAATGAAAATATAAAGTACGGTTATATGAAAGTACGATTGTATACGTTATTGCACGTTGCATTTTTATTTCCAAAGTATAGTCCTAGATTAGTCCAAAATATTTTTGAATTCTAATGTTTGTTCTATATGGAAAGCTTAAAAATTGTTCATTTAGGCAGATAATTAAAATTTAAATATCTCAAAAGTAAACATTTCCGCGTATTCGTTCTTGTATTCGATATTATTTAGCATGTACTATAATGCCTGTAAATGTTCATCAAATTCAGAATGCTTTGCATATGGAAGTCTTCAGATTGACTAAAGATTCTACGATGGAATTCTAAGGAATCTGGTATCAGTCTGCACTTTTAGTCGTAGATTTTAATTATGCAAAGCCATTTTCTTATTTTATGTGTGCAATGTGTTCAATATTATGTGTGCAATCTGCATGTGCTATAAATCATGTGTGCAAAACATCTATTTTTATTTTTATTCTTTGAAATGTTATTCTGTGTGCGTTAACGTCATCTGTGCAATGTGTATGTGCGCAATAAAATTATATAAAGTGTTAGTATGATTTTCTTATTTTATGTGTGCAATAATATCATGTGTGTAATGTGAAGCTGTCGGAAAAATGTGCGCAAATGAAGCGATTGGCAATTGGGAACGTAAGTAATCGAAGTGTTTATCTCGCAATTATACAACAATTAATTTCTGTATATGAAAAAATAATATACTATTAAGTTATATGATAAAATAGTGATTATTTTGCATAAATAATTTCTGCATAATGAAAAAAATAATATATTATTAAATTATCATAAACTAATTATATGATAAAATAGTAGATTATTTATTTTGCATAAAACTTGGGAAATATTTGTAACAAGAATGTATTAATATTTCACATTATCGTAAAATACATCACATATTTTTCTTTTTTACTCCACAAATTTCTTATGAACATTACTGTCATTAATTTAAGAAATATATATTAAATTAAATATATATATGTTAGATCAAATATTGCATTAGTTATAATAAAATATTACTTCATAATATTGTAATTATATTAGTTGCTAATAAGTACAATATTTATAAAATAAATATATACAATTTTAATAATTTTCTAAAAAATAATTTATTCTATTTTGAAAAGTAAATTATTCTCTAAAAGAGAGAATAAGTTATTCTTTAAAATTATTAAAATTATGATTACTTTATAAATATTGTAGTTTATGAATTAGTAAATAAATATTATGTTTGCTTTATTAATATTGAGAATAAATTGAATATAAAAAAGATAAACACTTAAATTTTTAAAAAGAATAAATATGAAAAAATGACAATAAAAATTTTTTAAAAATTACATACGTAATATATACTTATCCAGCAAACATCAAGTAACCATAACACACATATTATATTATTGAGTGGGAAATTATAACTAACAGTTATATAACTGTTATTTGGTGTTTGCTGGGTACGCACTTATACTTACATACGTATATTTATTTGCACTGAACCATGACAGAACAAAGCATGTACTGAATTGCTAAATCAATTCACAACGATAGATGTTTTTATAATAATGCGTACATTGCACGTAGTTATAAATAAAATCAAGCTATTGCCTCAATGTTACTTTACAGATTTGTGGTTGTGTTTACAAAACTTGTACAGATTTTTTGATTATTCATAGATATGTAATAGATTATTCAATAGATAATTCACTGAATTATTGTATCTATTAATCTTGAACATCTTATCTAAGATTTTTTTGTTCATCTAGCTTTATTTTCAATGCATGAAAACATATTATTGTTTTACATAAGTAAGTCATTTATTGTCATAATTGCTATACATATACAGGGTGTCCCATTTTAAATAACGACCTCAAATATCTCCCGAATAATACGTTTTACAGAAAAATGTTTCAGACAAAAATTGTATGATTTCGAGGGGGCCATAAGATGGTACCATTGGTTTGACCTTGAAGAGTCATTTGAAGGTCACATGAAGGTCACCTTCAATTTCTTAAATGGAACACTATATTTTTTATTGCATATTTTTGTAGCTAACTTCGAGAGCTTTCCAAAACACTATAATAAAGTATTTTTTCATTGAGTATTTTTCGAGTTATGAGGCTTAAAATAATTTCTTAATTTTACATAAACCATAAAATATCTAGTAAAATATTCATTTTTTGATTATCTTACCTTAATACTTTTATGTACAAAATAATGAGAATCAATTGGTGTAAAGAAAACACATAATTGTTTCGAAGAAAAAATATGTAATTGTTGATTGCAAATTACATATTTTTTCTTAAAAACAATTATGTTTTTTCTTTACATCAATTGATTCCTCTCATTATTTTGTACATAAAAGTATTTAGGTAAGATAATCGAAAAATGAATATTTTACAAAATATTTTATGGTTTATGTAAAATTAAGAAATTATTTCAAGCCTCATAACTCGAAAAGTACTTAATGAAAAAATACTTTAGTATAGTGTTTTGGAAAGCTCTCGAAGTTAGCTACAAAAATATGCAATAAAAAATATAGTGTTCCATTTAAGAAATTGAAGGTGACCTTCATGTGACCTTCAAATGACTCTTCAAGGTCAAACCAATGGTACCATCTTATGGCCCCCTCGAAACCATACAACTTTTGTCTGAAACATTTTTCTGTAAAACGTATTATTCGGGAGATATTTGAGGTCGTTATTTAAAATGGGACACCCTGTATATACAGAGTGACTCATAAAGATCATGCCGCATGTGAACGGGTAGACTCGCAATAAACTGAACAGAAAAGTCCTTTACTATTTTGCAATTTTTGTAATAATTATTGAAATATTCATTAAAAAGGATTGACGAATGTCTGCGCGCTTCGCACGGCTAATCTGTGAGATGTGCGCTCTAGGCATGCCAACGGCGACTGTTATATGGCAAAGAAAAATTCGGCCGTGCGTTCCCCGATTCTCATCTTTTCGTTGGTAGCCGCGCGAAAAGCACGCTCATTCGTCAATTTTGTAAATTAATATTTCAATAATTATTTGGAAAATTACAAAATGATAAAAGATTTTTCTGTTCAGTTTACTGCGCTCTACTGTACTTGCTCCCGAGCATTGCCATAATCTTGAGATACTTTATCAGGACCTAATTTGATAAATATAATCTTTGTAACATTTTAACCCTTTCGTACCTCCGGCTTTCCCAAAAGAGATATGTTTCATATGAAGACAGTTTTACAGACTTTTGGGGGTGCTGATTTCAAATTTACCATCAAACCTTAAATTCAAAATGGCAGATTGAAGATGGCAACAATGAAAAGCTTAAATATCAATATATTTAAAATATAAGCATTGATTTTATTTTGATTTTTTAAAAATATATATTATGTTTTTTCCTGAATATACACACACACGTTTGACTCATAGCGTTGTTATACATTTTTTTGCAAGCCGCACATCTACCGCGAGACTTGGATGCCCGTCGCACGCGTCGTCTTACTTTGATTACACATATAAATTATTATAACATTTATCATAATAAAGTTGTAATCACATTTAAATAAAACTTTAAGTTTATAATTAACGCATAAATTTTATGATTTTTCGATTAATATGCGGTTAATCTTCATTCTCTAAAAGTTTGATTTTTTGCAAAGTTAGATAATTATATTTTACTGTAAACATTACATTTCAAAGTGCGCGATTTTTTTACATATAGCTTGAACCTTCTTCTTTAAAACAAGCCAAGGTAGAAGTTGATAGGATTATTTGTTTAAAAGTTATGAATTTTTTCGTAGGTGGAACATATATGTCCCGGAGGTACGAAAGGGTTAAGACGAAAATTCTAATATGAAAATTTCAAGGCTATAATAGTTTTTAAATGGGAAAAGTTTAAAGATCACGAATGACAGGGCTAGAGTTTAGCGCACTCAGGAGTGACACAATGGCCAATGGTAAAGGTGCTTCCATGAATCGAATGTTTTTGACATTAGTGAAATTATTATGAAAATATTCAAGAATTTCATTAAAAATTTATTTCTATTTATCCATAATGAATTATAACAACAGTTTAAAATGTTTTTATTCAATAATTTAATATATCGATATTGATATGTGTCAGCTGTCATATGTCGACCAAATTTATCGTGGAGGCAGCCAAATATGACAGCTGACACATATCCATATCGATATATTAAATTATTAAATAAAAGCGTTTTAAACTGTTGTTATAATTCATTATGGCTAAGAAATAGATTTTTAATGAAATTTTTGAATATTTTTACAATAATTTCACTAATGTTAAAAGCATCCGATTTACCATTACCATTGGCCCTTTTGCCATCCATGAGAGCGTAACACTCTAGCCTTGTTATTCGTGATCTTTAAACTTTCCCCATTTGAAAACTATTATAGCCTCGACATTTTCGTATTAGAATTTTCGTCTTGAAAATATTACAAGTATTTGTCATTAAAATATTTATCGTGAATTTAGATACACCCTATATATAAATATATATTATACAAATTATAAAATATATAAATTATTTATCATAAATTATTATATATATAAATACATAAATTTTAACATGTATTTATATATATAATAATTTATTTATTTATATATAATATTTATTGATAATTATATAATATATAATATATATAATATTTATTGATAATTCACGGTTATTAACTTATTGTCTCTATAAGATCGTGAAAAAAAACTGTTCCATGAAGTAATGAGCATTATGACAGATGTGGATAGGATTCGCGTTTATTGATATAGAGGTATTTCTGAAAAACATTTTGAAAACAGCGTTTTCCGAATACATTTATATCATACATGATTGAACTTAATATTAAATATACTTCAAGATTTGCTATGAAACAAATTTTAATATTTTCAAATATAGGAGAGAAGGGAGTTTCGAAAAATTTGACATTTTCGAAAAATCTGAGTGTACTATCATGAAGTACATAAAAGTGATAAAACTTTTATTCGAAACTTTTCTCCACTTCTGCATCGTTTCAATGATGTTTGTTCAATAAAAGTCGATTTCTTTCAAGAAGATTCATTTTATTCTTCGTTTAGGCATGTATAAAAATATATGTATCACTTATTTTGACCTAGATTACAATATATCCAAAGCTTATCAAAACTGGAAGGGGACATTTCCGAGCCTTTTCTTGTCAGTCTATATTCTTGCTATCATTAAAATGTATCTCGTCTGTGATGTTTGTATTTGTTGGTATCTCTTGCATGGATCTGGGGTCTGTGAAATAATAAAGATATAATAAAGGTATCATCAATATCCATATATCTAAACTTTTAAAAGTTATACATATAAATTTTTGAAATATTTGTGTAGGGTTTTCAATTTGAATGATATAGAATTAAATTATAATGTAAATTTAATATAGTTAAATTATGAATTATAATATAATTATAATGGTCATATTTCTTTCGTCCTGCTCCAACATTGGAATCTGATAGTATGCTCTGATTATATTATAAAAAATGGTGTACTTTGTAATTTATGCATGAAATTCTATAGGTTATATAGTATTAAGTATTTGTCTCTCATGTAATTTTATTTAGGCACCTACAGTCCACAAATATACTATTCTTCTATCTTTCTGATTAAATAAATTGTACTTGATTATTGGCCTTTGCCTGATCTACAACTGTTTGCTCAGATTCATTTATCTATTTGTTTTTGGGCAAATTTATATCAACCTGATAATCTTCTTGATGAGTGATAATCCATGATGTCAGTACTTTTAATAATAATTTGATACTCATGATAATTTGATATTCGACGTGATGTTTGATTATTTTTTCTCGGTTGACTTGGTGATACCAATGAACTCTCGCAATATTTCATAATACTCGGATTGTTGATGTAGGATGCATATAGATTGTATTGCTTGTCCTGTTGCCTTATTCTTTATATCCAGATTGATAATTCTAGCAATTAGTCGTAGCTTTTATTAGATTAACTATTAGATTGAAAAATTTATATAAATGTAACGCGGTCGCCTTTCAACTAGTCGTGACAATTGCCTCGATCTGTCTAGGCCGGAATTTTAGTTTTCCTGCTTTTTATAAAATTTGCGCTCTATTAGCATGGTAGCAAGCAATGATGTATTATATTATATATTATATTTCTAAACCTAGAATAATAGATTTTAACAAACAAAGTCATAATCTAGATTTTCATCAGATTTTTTAATTTCGAGCTCCTTTTCGTTGGTATTTATCTCAAAACTATTGTCAACAAATGCCTTTTGCTAGGCTTAATCATAGTTGGAGATACTATATTTCTTATTTCTACGAAATTAGTCTATTTTTCTCTGTGGAGATAATGTTCTTCGATAATGTTCTTAATGGCCACAATCTGCGGTTTTATAACTTCTATAACACCATCAGTAACCTCTGTAATACTGAGATCTTTAATCGAGTTAATAAATAAAATGTTTCATGTTTTCCAGAAATTGCTCGAGAAAAAAATTATGAATAACAAAATCTGATTAGCTTTTTGCCATATTGCAAGGAATGAGATCTTCTTTTGTCAGTCATCTTTTGATCATGCAGTAGTTTTCTTAAGTTAAAGTTTCATGACTCGCTAAAGTCCATAAATGAAGGTCAGTAATAAAGACCAATTTTTCATTCGTCAGATAGATTCGATATAAGGTAAATGGCTATAACTTCGTCAGCGGATATAATTTCGTCAGGCCTTCTTAAAATTAAATAAATTAAGCAATCTCGCGTATATCGACTATATTCGTATTGAAACGATGAAGTGTTCAAATCGTTTCAAATCGGGAAATAACAGATAATCTGATTCTGCAAGTTGTGCTATGTTATGCTAGATAAAGAAATAACAAGATAAAGAAATAACAAGCAGAAAATGCATCAACAATCCCAAGGATTGATTAAATATCGATTAAAAGGGGATGGGGGTGAAAAAAATTTAATTTTTAAAATTTTTTTCTCTTGTGCCAGATTGTGCTTTACGAACTTTACGATTTTTTTTTAGCTAAATAGAATAAGATAACAAAGTTTGCTTAACGGCACAATACGGCACAAACTTATGTCAATTTATTTAAAAGAATTGAACTCGATTGGGACAAAGTGCGGGGCTAGTAATTTTTTTTAATTTTCTCGAATATGGTTCGTTATTGAGTTGCGGTTTGCGGCACACATTAGCACAAACGTAGCACAATACAGCACAATCAATAAAAATTCAAAATTCGAAAAGTGCGGGGCCAACTTCACACAGGTTTATACCTGTTATCACATCTGATTGCTTTTTGTTATAAGACCGCTATAATCACATCGTTATATCTACTTACAGAAAATGACTTGATCTGCGACTGTAAACTTACATGGATCTGGGGTCTGCGAAATGAAACAAAGAATACAAAACTAAGAGATGCCCTAGAAGAGTTAATTTGCTTTCTTGAGAGCAGTAACGCAACGCAAAAGATCAACAACGGAGGTCTAGGAAAAAATCAATCGCCTGAAATTGCTAGTAAGTTTTTCTTCATGCATACGTATATAATATCTTTCAGGGCAATTAATCGCAGTTTTGCGTCGAAAATGTGATTTTATGTGTAAAATTTATCCGATCTAATAGATAAGGATATTATCTATTTGATACATACTAAATGTAAGCACAAGATTTAATTCTATACACATGCACTGATAAAAGTTAAAAAAACAAATTATCCTTGTGAATAAACGTTATATACGTTATATACATTTATTAATATATGCTTTTTCAATTATTTTAATCTTTGCACATTTTATGTTTAAGTTATGACTCATATCTTCATATTGGTTTTGATATTACTCATTATTTATTAAAAACTTATTAACAAATAAATGTTAATAAGCTTGGCTATTTAAGTATTAAAAAAAAAATAAAAACTGGTGAATAAGAATTATAATTGTATGGTTCTACATGACCTTATAATTAATTACGCAAAAAGAACTCGCGTGCGCGCAAAGTGCATTCGGTATCAGGTCCGTTAGAGAGAAACCTGAGAGCGGCCATCCCGCTTCAGCGGACGCATGTCCTCATGCATCCCCTGAGAAAGTGAACATAAACTACGTCGGTAGTTACGCTCGGTAACAGACGCAGTGCATGGTTCATGTCCATGATATGGTTCGTATCCGGACTACTCAGATATACTACTATCTGAACTAAAAATGAGTCTCCAACGAGATGAGTCAGACAAGATCAACAATCGATCGCTTTGACTTTGTCTCACAACAATGACTATCTCGTGGACTCGTGCGGCGGCAGGCACGAAGTCTTGCCTTTCGTGCGTTGCACGTAATTTGGGAAGGATTTTATGACGTTAATAAACTTTGGGCAATATAAAAAAATATAAAAATATAAAATATAATATAAAAAAATTAACATATTTATTGAATGTTTTTTAAAATGTTTCAATATTTATTATTCAGTCTAAATCATTTCTTGGAGACATTACAATATATATATGTAATTAAAGAAATTTACTAAATCCTTTGAGATAGAATAAAAATATTTTGCCACTAAAAAATTAAAGTCACGTCGAGATTATAATTAAAATTAATGTCAGATGGATTGACATTGAAAAAACAAGTTAAAATTAATTAAAATTGAAATCAAATCGTGCAAAAATCGAAATTGACAACGCTAGATCTAACAAGGAGAGTATATGACATCCGGGTTATCGATTTTAATGAAACTTTGTGAGTGTGTAATATTTAATACCTAACTAATTTATGTAAAACGCACTACTCAATCGTTTTCGAGAAAAAAAGACATTTAAAGTTTCGCGAGCACCATATAAAGCCGTGGAATAACACAGAAATTTTAAATTGAGCGTAGCTAGATGAGTAAGACGGTAGCGGTCGGAGCGGTGGAACCCTGGTTCGATTCCCGGCTTATCTTTCTTTCCAATTTTTTTTTATTAACTCATTATTTCAAATATTTTAAAATGAATAGGAACAGGCAAGAATTACATGAATTCAATTTGACTTTGAAGTCGACTTTTTCTGCCGACTGACAATCAACTAACAGTCGACTTGGTGTTGTTTGGGTACAAACATATATTCAGCATATAAACTGTCAAATCAAGCAACGCGATATAAAATATGGGAAAAAATATGGATATAACCTAAATTAAAATAGCATATAAAGTACCTCAACGATATATTCTGGACCAATTTAGGATGTATTGTAGACGTTTCAAGAGTTATAAGATTTCCTATGGACATCCTGCAAATATCTTTAGGACTTTGAAATAGAATCTCCTGAGGATATATCTAGGCTTTATGTGAGGCGCTCATTTACTATTCCTCAGGACATCCTCAGAATGTACGAGAATTACAAACAGATATCCTCAGGATATCTTCTATATCCATGCAGGACGTCCTTAGGAGATCCAAAAGACGTCCGTATGCTGTTTGAGTATATACATATATTATATGTTGCTGCAATGTTACATTAATACAGTAATATTTCTGTAAGTGGACATTTTACTGTTGCTACAATATCATAACAACGTTGTAGTAATATTTCGCAATGTTTCTGCAATGTTACAATTTTGCAGAAAAATATTGTTGTGATATCGCTGCAATCTTGTAATGCTATATGAATCGAATTTTGCGATATGTGGTATGACATTTTATTCAATTGCAAATAGCTGTCTTTGTCTTATATTTCGTCATATGAGAATAATATTAACGATTTAGGTATAATATATAAAATTAATATATAAAAATGAATATATAAAAATTTGTGGGCGAACATCACCAAATATTTTACAAATAATAAAGAAAAAAAATATTTTAGAAGAATCCTATGTGTCATGCACAAATAAAAGAGATTGTTGTGATTATAAATTAATCTGATCCGCGCAATCTTTGTTAAAATTCAAGTTGAATTTTAAACTTTCAACTTTTTTCCTCTCACAATTTTATAAATTTTATCTAAAACAATTTTTTATATAATATCAAATTTCAGAAAAAATACCTCATAATACTTTATGTAAAGCACTTTGTTATACTTTTATGTGAAGCACTTTGTATATGAAACGTTACATTCATGCATTTGCAAATTTAACGTTACGAAAATAAAATTGCGCAGAAAATTAGCGCAAAAAAATGGTATCGGCTCGCATCACGAACAATCCATCTGTCATCGACATCGTTGATACCTATTCGAGTGAACAAATCACACGTACATACATTATTGATGGCATGCACATGCCTGTTATGTCTGGTATGTCTCTTTTACAAGTCGAGGGTGAGAAAAAGGGGAGGGGGAGAGAGAGAGAGAGAGAGAGGAAATAAAAGGTGTTTTTTCACACATTGTGTAAATTATTTTTTAAAATATAATTTTATTGTTGTAGAAGAATATTCCGCTGGTAATTCGAGAGATGATGGTAACGAGTACAATAAGCCCGATGACAACAGTTACAATGACGAGGTCGATGACGAAAATTTCTCTTCAAATTCGAACTTTTACGATAAGGTAAGATACATATTTTTACAACACCAATTTGTTGACTGCATTCCACGGCTACTTTTGAAATTTCCTTATATGATAATATTAACTAGGATTGCATTATAATATTTTTAACAAATTGCGTTATGTCAAGGCTCAGATTCGTAGCTTGGAACGGAGAGAATACATATTTTGAAATCTACATGCAATATATTATACATATTATTAATGCGAATCATATGTGCTATACACGGCGCGACATATTACTAATACATGTTACAATAGAAGGTGCGAGGTTTAAATTACACGCAAATGAAAATGTTTACATTCTTCAATACAAATAAAACTAATGCTTTGTCTCATATTGATTATATGGTTAATATAACAGACAGATTATCAGAGCATGGTTATCTAGCATGATTATTAATATGAGAATATTGTTAGGATTTTTGTGTTGCAAAACATAGTACTTTAACTAAAAATTGAATCTAGATTTCTTTATTTTTTAAGTTTTGTCACAATTCGGTTCCTGTGATATTATATAATATCTTATCATATTATTAAATATTTAAAAAAGTAAATCTATAATTTGAATATTCTA
Source organism: Camponotus vicinus (assembly GCF_025532165.1). Classification (NCBI taxonomy): domain Eukaryota; kingdom Metazoa; phylum Arthropoda; class Insecta; order Hymenoptera; family Formicidae; genus Camponotus; species Camponotus vicinus. The sequence goes on along the minus strand of NW_028141967.1, from coordinate 13,827,498 downwards.
TTTTAATTTATATTAAATATTGCATCACACTTCTTTAATGATTATTTCAAAGAAAAGCTGTCAAAATAAATCCAATTTTTTATAAATAGAATATAGTTTAAATTTAGTTTATGATAAGTATCTTTCTCATACACACACACGCGCGCGCGCACATATACATAAATATATAAAGCTATAAAATTATAAGAAATGTCTGAAAAACATTACAGATTGAAGGATGTTTCTCTCACGATAAATTGTATCATAAAATAAATTCTTATTAGTTTTCATTGTTAGGTATGACTCAATAGCTGAGTGGTTGCTTATTGAATAAAAAATCCTAGATTCAATTTAAGATCGAATATTACATCATAGGTGCTCCGATATGTTGCCTTTATTGGTTAAGGTTTCTAATTCATGATGACATTTTTCATTCTATGCATGCATTATTACCATTACACTTTCTTTAACTACTGTTACATTATCCAATTAGCTAGTTGACAATAGAATGATAATATGACAATAGGATGATAATTGACAATAGAAAATACTCGAAAAATATAGCTACACTATTGTACTCTAAATATCTTAAAATTATTACTATAAAATTACTACTATAAAATGTAATAATTTATTATTTATATACAAAATATTTTTATACTAAAAACAACTGCTTGTAATATCTAATATTTATATTTCTTATTGAAAGATTATTAAAATATATACATACTTATTCTTAATACAGAATTTAATAAGCTCTACATTTTTTTCATAATTTTCTTTAATTCCTATTTCATTTTAATGTATATGTAAAATATAGTTTGATGGTATGACTTTCATGAACAAAAAATGTATAAGGTATGAGGCGACGAGGTGACTCAATAGCTGAGTGGTTACCTATTGAGTGAGAAATCCTAGATTCAATTTAAGATCCAATATTGCCATAGGTGCTCCGATATGTTCCCTCTACTGGTTAAGGCCTTTAATGCATAATGACATTTTTCATTCTATGCATGCATAGTCAAATAGCAAGTATATCTATGCAGCACATGTAGAGTTTCAGAATGTTTTAAAAATATCATAAAAGTATATATATCTACTAACATATGAGATACATACTCTATGCGATATACTAACAATAAGTTTTTAAAAATGCTATTATGTTCGAGTTTCTCTGCTTTTTAATACATATTGTGAGCTATACTAGAATATCTTCTAGTATATAATAACTACAGAGAATTGAGTGCGTTATAGTATAAGTAATAAACGAACAATTTTTCATTCATCTGGACTTTACTCAAACAATCTGTTTAAATATTCGAAATCCCATGTTAGGATCGTATCAGAAAGTCTCGATTTCTTTTACAGTCTTTCGTTTTTAGTGGAAAAGTTAATTGGTAAAAGTAACGTGTTGCTGCATTTTGTATGCAGGAGCCATAAACTGATACTACCTCTTTAATTTTATTAATCATTTTTTTATGCTTTACATGCGTTCGAAAGAGAAATTTGAACACGAGATAGATACTCCACGTAGCAGTAAAATATGTAGCTAATAATATGTGGACAGTTGCTTTCAGGATATACTCTATGATCATGTGTAATTATAATTATAAGCAGTATAACTCCAAAGACTAATTGAGACCAATGAAATTGACTCATGGCTTTTCTTCGCTATAATCTGTTAATTATCAGCTCTGAAAACTAAGTTATCATTTAAAAAATTAAAAAATATCAAAAAATCTATTGCGCCAGGCGCAAAAATCTACTCTAAAATTTAAAAAAAGGTGAAAAAGTACCAGTAATAAAACCGGCTCGTGATGATAAGATCTTGACTACGCAGTTTCTATAGTGATAGAGATGGTGATTCGTACGAATAGTAATATGATACGATAATGATAGATAAGAATTCGGAGATTAATTATAAAAATTTTCGAACAAAAAAATATAATAAAGAAGTAGATGCAAAATAAAAAATAATAAATATCAAGGCAGGAAATTAAATAATATCGTTTAATATAGTTTAATACGCGATGAATGCGTGAACACAAACTGTGAGTCACCGTAATTGAACGCAAGAATATTGTATTATAGGTGACCAACGGTTACAGATACGGTTGGAGAATTGACCTTGCGGCAACAATTTCTAATAGCGAGTGGCTTATTCGAGTCATGGCAACTATGCGAAATAATAACGCATTTCGATAACTAATTTGCACTCGCTCACGGAACTAAGTACGAAAATTTCAATAATTAAATGGTGTTAGAAATAATTACTCTCGATGATTATAAATATTTAGATTCAATAATAATGACTTTTTGCTCCAAATTTTACTGTACGCTCATAAATATAGAAAGAGCGTGGAAAACAAAGGGAGAGGGAGTGAGGGAGGGGGAGGGAGGGAGGGAGAGAGGGGGGAGAGAGAATATCGATAAGATACTTATAATTTAAACCGTATTCAATATTAATCCTTATTCCATATATATAGGGATCATTTTCGACCCTATCATTTCTAATGATATTGATTAATTAAAAACTAAACTGTATTAAAATTGTCGCTCCCATTTCTAAAAAAAGTCGTGAAATCGAGGAAATAAAAACCAAAAGATATCTACTATCTGCATCAGTTTTTTTGGAATGGCAAATGAGTAAAATTTTTCGACGGCAAAAGGGAGATCTCCCTATACATTTTATGTATACTTCTCATGAAAAAAAAAGGATTTTTATTTTTCTTGTTTTTTCTTGTTTCTTGTTTAGTAAAAAAATAGAATATCTTTCTTTGTAACTGAAAATATGGCACAACGTTTCGTAAAGGAAGCATCTCAGGTTTTTCATTTTTCACATGTATACCTGTATTTTATAAATATTTGTTAAATGTCAACCAATATATATGATTACTTGTAGTAATAACAAAACATGTTTGATACAAATAAAACATATTTTTCATTTACGAGACTATACGTATTTTTCATTTACGAGATTAACTTCAATTTTCTGGAGGCTTGCCCCGGCCCTATCTTAGGGTCCATCCGCCACTGCTATTTGGTACAGTGGGGATTTTAGTATATACTAGAGGGATCTTGGGGGATGTGGTCACTCTACGGCGTTGTGCTTGTCGGTGCCATTTCATACGGAAGGCCAGTCGGAAGCCAGCACCTCCACCGGCACTTATTTGGTCAGCGAGCGACCTTTTCAAGGATCCTCCATGGCAATCGGCATTGCATCCATCGAGCGAGATATCAACATCGCTCTGGAGTCGCATATCACTGTGTTAAAAAACAGCATTAGGTGTGAGGTCTGGATAGCTCAGTGGTCTAGAGCAGTTGCCCGGAAAGCGAAAGACTCGGGTTCGATTCCCGATCCAGCCACTTGCGCCTCACATATTTTTCTAGTCTGCGAATATTGTTTTCTAGCAATTATTCGTTAGGCTGAAAAATGTGTGAATGCTCTCTCCACAGGATATGCGTCAATGCCGTTGCCACGGATGGATTCTGTCGCTCGTTGATCAAATGGGCGTAAAGACACGTCCGACCTCCTCCCACATACATCCCTATCTTTCTCTGGAAAAATTACGACTTTTCATGTCCTACAATTAAGCATGTAATTTTAATTAAATAATATGGAATATTTTTTTATCATTGTTTAAAGCCTCGACTTTCATCTTGAAACTTTCGTTTTGATTCAGATTTGTTTAAAAGTTATAGTCTTTTTCTCATAACGATGAATTTTGAGCATCTCGCTTTATATATTTGCAATAAAAATTTATATATTTATTTTTCAATTTTTTGATATTATATTGAAGCAAATTATTTTGGAGATTTATTATTCTAGTCTTTAAGGGAGTCAAAGAAGCTATATGAATTTTTTGAATATTTTTACTTTTTGGAAAACATATTAAATAAAAATGACCCTCTGTACACTTTGAAGGTACAAAAATAACAATATTTAAATTAAATTTTTCATTCTTTCTTGTTCTCTACACATCCATACTGACATATACACACACATAATTATAATTTCAAATCAGAAATGGATTTGGATTAGATTAGGTTAGAATTTTTTCGGAGTGGAAGTACAAGCGGAAGAGCAAAGACCACGTATTCGGTTAAATATGTAGATATGCAGCTAATGTAGAATTCATGCTCATGAGTTTATTCTCGGAAGCACCGGATGTGAAATCTCGGTTCGCTTTGCGCAAAATGTGGCACTCGCTCAACCAATGAAGCTTCTCTTCCCTCATTTATATATTTATTTTTCAATTCTTTGATATTTTCCCTATAAAGACTTGATATAAAGATGTTTGACTTAATGTATATGTACATGTAGGAATATGTATATAAACTACATCGAATATTTAAAATTTTTTATTGTCAGTTCATGTTTTCGAATCATGATTTTCACAAAACTTTGTTAACAACTTTTTAATAACTAACGAGCGACATTTAAAAATTTCTGCATTAAAAATTTTTGGATTAAAAACTTGAATTATTCGGGATGATAACCTTAATAATATGTATCAAAGTTAAAAGAATTGAATTCTCTTTTATGCATATTTAGCTAATTTACAACTATTTATGCGAAGATAATCTTTTATATTAAGTATAACAAATATATGCATGACATTTCAGAAATTCAAATAGGTTTATGTATCTATCTAAGCGTGTGTACATGTGTGCGTGTGTGTATGCGTGCGTGCGTCTGTGTATCCATGCCTGTACGTATAAACGGAATTTTGTGTGTGTGTAATTTGCGCAAAAAATCTATATATTACAATAATACAATTACCATTTTATGCCAAAAGAATCGGGTGATAAGAAATGCTTCCTTTCAATCTTGCATGTATATATATATATATATATATGATTTTGAATACTGGTAAAAATATTTTTTCTAATAAAATTTTTGTTTTTACATAAGAGCATGTATGAAAAATTGACGAATATTCCAGATTACCTATGAATTAAGGTCATTGGATGTGCATAAACACTTTCTCTATTTTTCTTTAAGATTTTATTACAATTATGTGCGTGCGTGCGTGCATGCGAGTGTGTGTGTGTGTATGTGTGTGTGTGTGTGTGTGTGTGTGTGTGTGTGTGTGTGTGTGTGTGTGTGTGTGTGTGTGTGTGTGTGTGTGTGTGTGTGTGTGTGTGTGTGTGTGTGTGTGTGTGTGCATGTGTGTGTGATATTTAAATATCGCTTTATTTTATATGCAATTTATATAATAAGAGAAAAATCTCTTTTTAATGAATAGGCGTAATGGTTGAAAATATAATAAGTAGATTAGTAGACATATAAATATATAATATTGAAAAGTGTTGATTAAATATTTTAGAGTTCATGTTCGAAATATAGATTTTCTATATTTGTATATTTATAATATTTTGCTCTAACATAAGATATTATAAGATTTTTCTAATGCAAGTTTCCTAGTGTATTGGTTGTTATTGCATAATAAAGTCATTTTAGATTTTCTAATTTTTCTGTAATATGATAATTAAAATTTTTTAAATTTTGTACTAAAAATAATTTATTAAATTTAGATTAAACAATCACCATATGATAAAACCACTTTGGCCATATGATAAAACCACAATTTAAAAATTCAAATATTTCATAAAATGATCTATTATTGAGATATATAATTTTATGGATTTTCAAAGATATAAATCCTTATATGGTATGTAAATATGTATTCTTTCCCAACTTTAACCTTGAAATATGTTGTCAAAATCATAATTTTAAGTAACCAGTCTCGTAATTATTTATTACGAGTTATTAATAAATAAATATTCGATTGTTTAAGTATTTTTTTGGAATAAGAAAATAAAACTGATAAAAATTAAATCTATAATTGTGGCTTATTTAGTTTTATGTAAATTTCCAATTTTTTGCGTGAAGTGAGATCCATTTTATATTTTATGCTTAAAAAGTATTTCCTTTTTTATTATCTATTTATAAACTTTAGCTCTAGGTAATGTGGGGTTATCTCATTTTTACACAAAAAGTCACAAGCTTGTGTAAAAAATTGTACTATTACAAAGGATCCCGCACAAATTTTATCGAAAAGTGGTTTCAGTGAAATTGTCTAAAAGTTGGATATGTTTTAGTTTATGATCTTCTGATCAAAAGTCTCAATGGGCACGATCTTCACAAAATAGTGGATAGATTTTTTGTTATAGACGTTTAAAATGAACAATTAGATTCACGTATGCTGGAGATGTATTCGATATCACATATGAAAATATGCGTGTATGCTGATGTATTCGCGTGTATGCATGAGTCTGTGTGTATATATAGGATATCCTATTTTAATTGTGCACTCCGATTAACATTGCAGAAAGTAGTTGGATGAAAAAATGTCTTATTAGACAAAAGTTGTAGGGTTTGAAGAGGGACATCTGATGGTGATTGTATATGACCTCTATACTTTTACGCGTAATATAATAAGAGGAATCAATTGGTGTGAAGAAAACATATAGTTGTTGTTGTGTTTCTTGTTAGTTTTATATAATTGTCTAAGGCCGTTGTGCCTTATTATTATGTCTTCAATACGCGAACAGTCCGAAGTAGTAATAAAAGATTCAAGCACGTCGTTTATGCTTTGTTCACGTCGACCACACCCATGCTTCTTCGACGGTCCGTCTTTCGGTCGTCTCTTAAGACGTCTTCTTACTGTAGTGTCGTGTGCACAGTCGTGCCGTGTGCATAGTCGTGCCGTACTACGTGCTATGCTATGTGCTATGTCGCCTCTGCGCGTTGTCGTGCGAGCAATCTTGGTCGCGCAGTTCGTCAATCAGTAGCGTAGAGCTTAACGCCTGTCAAAGGGCGCAATATACCCAACAGTTGTTTTAAAAAATATATATATAACTGTTAATTGCAATTACATATTTTTTCTTATTGAGGTTATATCATCAAAAAATGAATATTTTATGAGATACTTTATGTAAAATTAAGAAATTATTTCAAGCCTCATAACTCGAAAAGTGCTTAACAAAAAAATACTTTATTATAGTGTTTTGAAAAGCTCTCGAGATATACTACAAGATTGGGTAATGAAAAATAAGAAGTTCTTTAAAAAAACAAAGTTGAACTCCATATAACTTTAGCACGTTCACTCAAATTTTTGTCTAAAACATTTTTTCATCCGACTATTTTCTGCGATGTTAATCGGGGTGCACAATTAAAATAGGATACCCTGTATATACACACAGACTCATATATACATGCGAATATATCAACATACACGCATATTTCCACGTGTAATATCGAATACATCGCCAACGTACGTGAATCTAATTGTCCGTTTTGAACGTTTGAACAAAAATCTGTTCATATTTTTAAGATCATGCCCATTGAGACTTTTGATCAGGAAGTCAGGAACTAAAACATATCCAACTTTTAGACAATTTCACTGAAACCACTTTTCCATAAGATTTGTGCGGGGTTCTTTCGTGTCGCATTAGAAGAATTAAGGATTTTATTTTGCACGGAAAGTTTTAAACCCATGTGAAGTTTCAGTAAACCTGCATATTAGCGACGACTTCACCAATTTCGATGATCTTGACATATGTTATTAAGGACATATGCCTGTCCCTGTATACATGTCCCTGAGTGACATTCAAAAGATTTTAATCGTCGCTCCTTGTTTATTACAAAATAATAAACAATTAAAAATAGTGACTAACCGATGACATAACAATAATGTAAACCTCATTTTGCGTGGAATACTGAAAATTTATACAAATATGAAATTATACAATAATAGATTGTATAGTTTTTCATTGAAAACAGAGAGCGCTATGGAGTAAACCTCGTTTCATGTAAAAAGTTGAAAACCTATGCGGGATCATTGAACTTATTTTAGGTAAATCTGCATAAACTGCACTCTCAGCAAGAGATGAGATGTAGAATAAACTTTCCTTTATTTTGCAAAGTATATACGTGGATACAGTGGGTTCTGCCCCCCCCCCCCTCTACGAAGGCTCCACTTTCGAAAGATAAAACCTAACTCAAACCTATTTCTGATTTAAAACAAATTTAGTTTTAAAACGGAAATAGGATTGGGTTAGGTTATATTTTCCAGATGTGGAGCCCTCCGTAGGGAGGACGGAATCCACTGTATCTACGCATGTATTTTGCTAGATAAAGGGAAGTTGATTCTAACCCTTTCTTGATTCTCTCCCTCTGAGAATATGCAGTTTATGTAAATTTACCCAAAATAAGTTCACGGGACGATTGAACTTATTTTATAAATAACTGTAATAAACAACGAGCGACAGCTAAAACTTTTTGCAAGTTAATTAGGGACATGTCCTTGACAACATATTTCAAGGTCATCGAAATTGGTGAGGTTGTCGCTAATATGCAGTTTTACCGAAGTTCCTATTTTTATTTACATATTCACTTTTCTATTTTTGATATATGCTTAAATTATGTATGTATACGTATACATAACGTTCAAAAAAAGATGATACCAAATTTTAGTGGTATATAATATTCGTAAAAATGTGTGAGTGAATTGAGGGATTTTAATAAGTAATATTCTACAAACTTTATTTTCGAGTTATAAAGCACTTTCTATTATTAAATAAATTCAATTCTACAGCAGTGTTCGATTTGCTATTCACTTCAACACATTATTCGGTAAACTTTCTTGAAGATCAAACACGTTCAAAGATTCCAGATTATTTTGAATTTGTTGATAATTTTTATTTCCTGTATCAGTTCATCCAATATGTCAACTAATGTGATGTATACCATGCTTTTCAAATGTTCCCGTAAATAAAACTCTAATGGATGTAAATCCGATGAACGAAATAACCATACAACTAGGCTGTCACTTTCATTTTTCTTGAAAACGATTGGTTAAATGTTGTCTAAAAATGAAATGAACAGGGGTAATGCATGACCCACATTTATTAATTTATATAATAGAGGAGTATCTGCCAAAAGTTCAGGGAAGTTATTTTTATAAAAATGAAGACATGCTTTTCCTATCAATATATTAGATAAAATATAAGATCTGATCAGTTGATTTCCAAAAATCATAATCGGCTCTGCGTGTGCGTTCGTAGATGACAGAGAATTGAAAATCGTCAACAAATTTGTTGATATTGCAAACTCATGACGGATGAGTGTACGAGTGGTCGCGTGTAAATACATCATATAATGCATCTATTCGAAATGAATTCTATCTTTAATATTATATCAAATATATAATAAAAAATGTTTTATATGTCGAAAATAAATTATTTTTGGGCTACTTGCTAAGATTTTTTAATTTGTTTTTACGAGTACTATATACTTTTTAAAATTTGGTACCACTTTTTCCAAACATCTTGTGTATATATACATACATACATACACACACACATATATATATACTGGGTGTTAAAAAAGTCTGGACACGGTCGAATATCTCGATAAGGAAGAGTTTTACTAGAAAGTGTTTCAGACAAAAGTTGTATGGTTTCGAGGGGGCCATAAGAGGGCATCATTAGTTTGACCTTGAAGAGTTATTTGAAGGTCACATGAAGGTTACCTTCAATTTCTTAAATGGAATACTATATTTTTTATTGCATATTTTTGTAGCTCATCTCGAGAGCTTTCCAAAACACTATAATTAAGTTAGTTTTCATTAAGTACTTTCCGAGTTATGAGGCTTGAAATCATTTCTTAATTTTACATAAACCGTAAAATATCTTGTAAAATATTCTTTTTTCGATTATTTTACCTTAATACTTTTATGTACGAAATAATGAGATGAATCAATTGGTGTAATGAAAACACATAATTGTTTCGAAAAAAAAAATGTAATTTGCAATTAACAATTACATTTTTTTTCTTAAAAATAACTATGTGTTTTCTTTAGACCAATTGATTCCTCTCATTATTTTGTACATAAAAGTATTAAGGTAAGATAATCGAAAAATGAATATTTTACAAGATATTTTACGGTTCATGTAAAATTAAGAAATGATTTCAAGTCTCATAACTCGAAAAGTACTTAATGAAAACTAACTTAATTATAGTGTTTTGAAAAGCTCTCGAGATGAGTTACAAGAATATGTAGTAAAAAATAGAGAGTTCTATTTAAAAAATCCAACGTGACCTTGCCCTGACCTTGACAACGCCATCCAAGGTCAAACCAATGGTACCTTCTTATGTCCACCTTCAAGCCATACAACTTATATCTGAAACATTTTTCGATTTAATGCAGTGTTTCTGAGATATTCGCGTGTAATGATTAAAATGGTCTACCCTGTATATAATACTTATATATATAATTAAGTAATTAAATTATATATATATATATATATATATATATATATATATATATAATTCAATTACTAATTATGTGTAATAATTACTATAATTACTGACCAATTACTGCAGTAGTTTTATATTACCTTTCCAAAAAGGATAAGATTAAGAATTATCAAATCTGCGCTTCCGTTTAGAAAAACTGATGCGTAGAAAATTTATTTTTTTCATCTAAAAAATATTTATACACAAAGAGATATTATTTCAATGTATATTTTGTTGCTTAAAAATTTATTTTTTCTACAAAAATAATCAGAAAAATGCGTTAATTGGGAATAAAATACTTTTTTATATACTATATGACTTAATTTATTGATGGTAATACTATTTTGATAATAGTTTTAAAAACAATATGCTTAATAAGGCAACATAATTAAAATATAATCAAAAGTACAAAAATAATAGCGCTATTATATTAATTCTCATATTTGTTTTATTGTATTTTAATGTGTGTAATGTCTTGATATTATATGTATAATAAAAACTTGTTTACAGCATAACATTAGTTTTGATTCTCATAGCATTATCATGTTGAAATATTATACATAAATGCCTTACAATTAGTAAAACATAATCGTTATACGTTATTACATATAGATGTAACAATTTTAATGATTATGTAGTATAAGTTTTATTCTCAATCAGTATACTTTTGTGATATTATCACTTTTGTAAGAAAAAATTTTAAAATATATAAAATAACATTATAAAAAAAAGAAGGATAAAGTGACGATCTTAAAATTTGTCGATTTTAATTATTTATATGCTTATAATTGAAAGTAGTTACTATAATTATGGAGTTGAACTCATAAACTAAAAAAAAATTACATACGAGTACTCCACGAGTAATCCACAAAAATACATATTTAATTATATATATTATCTACTTTTCTTGTGAAATATAAGAAAAAAAGTACGAGACATTATTAATTATTATAGCTTTAATGATTGGGATATCAGATCATCATTCATTATTTATTATCTTAGAAAAATTTGTAATTCATCATCTTATTCACTTCATCAGTTTATCTTACATTAGCTTTTTAGAGAGGATTTGCGTAGATTTGCGCCGTTTATTTATCATTTTTTTAAAATAAAATAATCCTACTAAAGCTATCGATTAAACTTATTAAACTTATAAAAAAGCTTGATTAGTTTAGCAAACAATAAGATAGAACCAATAATAAGATCCGATAATCTAAGGTACTCGCAATTGGACTGCTCGCATCCGTTTCGCTATTATATGATATTCATGATTACTCGTGATTTGACGATATCTCTATCTTTTTTGTTATTGTATGATATTTATGATTACTCGTGATTTGACTATCTCTTAAAATAATGTCCATTTCATATCCATCTTGTGTGTTTCGTATATTCCCATCTTTTTCTTTATAAATATAAAAATTTATCTTATACAAGTTAATCAGTACAAGACATTTAAGTAGGATAAGAAAAGAATTATGTTAGTTATTTGAGGATTATATAAATTTAAATCATATATCTCATAAATATCTTATAGATTTAAAAAAATATATTAAACGAAAAGATGTTGCAGATAATATCATTGAAGCTTTGATAATTGAAAGCATCTATCTGTAAACATAATAGTAAAAATAGAAAAGTCCAGATTCAATTTTTCTTGATAAATTTTTCATAATATTAGTACATAAAATTATTTTTTCACCAATAATTTTATATTTGAATTTGCTCATTTATCTATTGATTCCGATTTTGATTTACAGATAAGCGACAAGATGTGCTGTATGAAGCATTTGTTCGAATTAAAGCCGGAGGAATTACCATGCCCGGAGCTTTCGCGGGAAGATTTAATGGCCTCCGAGCAACCATCCAGCCGCCATGAAAATGCACGTGTCGGTTCTTCTGGCTCTAGCTGGTTTAGTTCCGGTTCTATCTCAGTTCAGTCTGGTCAGTCCGTCCTCGCTATCCTCTCATTGTTATTGCTATCTATACTTTTCTCCACATAGAACCAACTATATGTATTCAAGAAAGCAACATAAAGCGTCATTCGGCGTCCCGATATCCCTGAGTGAGCAAAAAGAAAATCGCACATAAATAAAACTGAAATGTATGACAGATGTGTGCATGTGAAAACGTTCGTGTATATGTGTGTGCATATGCACTTACATATGAAAATTAACACTGACTTGAGATGTACCTTCGAGATATCCCAAAGCGCTTGTAATTATTGTTTAATGTATGAAGACTGTCTGAAAAAATTCCCGAGTTAAAAAAATGTCGCACACAAACGTGGTTGCATATCAAATAAAATGTCACTAAGTCATGTCATCTGTCCAAATTACAAAATATGCAGTCGTGTTTATATATAATTTTTAAAGTTCGATAATTTTTTAAATATATTTCATATGTATTTGATATATATATAGTATAAAAGAGTTCATCATTATACAAAATATATTTTATCACATAAACTCTGTAAACAAACCAACTGATAAAATATAAAATATTATTTTCATGATATAATTCACGATACGTTCGCTGTATTTTTAATATATATTTGCTAGTATATCTTATCTCAGAATGATAAGCTTCTATTTAGTTTTATTTTATACAATGTTAGTTTATAAATATGACCTCTCGAACGCGCTTTTGGGCCTTATATTATTGTACGCTTTATCATATTCGTACAATATACATTCCTATATGCATGTTACTGTATGTATAAAAATACTAAATATAGTACAGCCTCTCTCGTTAATTTTGGCTTTCGAAGGAGTAGGAGTATTCTTGCGGAAGATTTTTGGAAAATAAAAATTAATAAATATCTTCTTTTGCGAACTGTTCAATCATCGTGCATTGAGCATGCCACTATGTGATTTGTCCAATATGGTATAAAAGAGATGCGACATTATTCATAATGTGGAGAGATGCGACATTATTCATAATGTGGAGGAGTACCAAAATTAAAGGCATAAAATTTAAAAAAACTCTATTGCAACATGTAACACTGCCATCTCGTTAATATATTACCTTGCATAATACACTGCCATTTAGATTATAGTTATACTCTGGCTGATCTCAACTAATGATATCCTTCAAATACCGAATATAAATATGTAAAATGACATTATGAATTGGCATAATTTACAATAGACATTAAAAAACTAACAATAAGAGCAGTTGATAACAAGTAATAGATTTTTCTAAATATTCATTTATGATTAGAATAATATTCATTCCTTTTCTCGCAAGTTTTATTATATCCTAATTTTATTATTATCCTAATTTTAAGACAATTTATCAAAATTTTGATGTTAGTATGCTTTTATTATTTTTTATTAATTATTATATTTATTAGTCTTTTTTCAATCTTTTATAACGTTTTACAGGATGCTGTAAAATATAAACATTGCAAATATAAATGTATGGATAGCTTTAAAATTTTGATATAAATTTACACGACACACTTTTTTCTGCTTCGTTTCTTTTATAACTTTTCATACAGTATTATAAACTAGCAAATATTACGCATTCGGGCGTGTCATTAAATGTTTTGCACGAATTAATACTTTGGTTCATTATATTTTTTTTTGGTTCATATATATTTATAACAATTAATCACGATCTATAATTATTAATGATAGATAAGTAGTTGTGGCCACACTCGCACAATCATAGAATATGGCAATCTCTCCATCAAGAATTAACATTATTATAAAATTTCTGAATAAAATTGGAAAGATGCAATACCATCATAAGCATCAAGATATATTTTTTGCATGAAATTTAATATCATTAATAATTTTAATGTATTTATCGTTAAAAATTAGAAAAACAAAACAACTGAATGATTATTTGAATTATTAACATTAAATTAGTTAAATAGCTTTTTAAAAACGTTGTTTAAAAAAATACTTTTTAAACAATCAGAACAATGCTTTTTGCTCACGTTCACAAACTTATATATAAAATAATTGATTTAATTTTACATTTGTTTATTATATTTTGTTTCTTCTTTTATGTATTTATATATAAAATTGATGTTGTGATTAGTAGAAATTAGAAGAAATATGTATTGTTTATTTTACAAGATATATCTTTTTGCATGAAATAATACATAAAACTAAAACAAATCATTTAAATGCTAAAAGTGTTTAATCATTAATATTAAGCATCATTCTCTTACAAAGTAATAATTGCAAGGTAATTATTTTTGAAATATTTATCGAATAATTTTTCAACAATCAAATCTGCATTTACATATAATAATTTCTTTGTTCCAAATTTAGTTTTTGCGCTTTCCGTGTAAAAATTTAAAACTAAATGAATTTATATTTTAATTTTTGGACAGAATAAAAAAAACAAAGCTAAAAAGTTGTAGAAAACACAATTCTCTCTCTCTTTGCGAGTAGACATAATTTGCAATAATCAATTAGAAAAAAGTACATGATATTGATAACGTGGAACATAGCTTATACTCTATGAAACAATGATAATTAAAGAATAATTAAAGAATAATTAATAATGTTGAGGTGTTATTTGTCATAGTATATGCATTGTCATGATATCATGATAGTATTTGTATAGTATATGAAACATCGAGTCGCAAAGCAGTATCACAGGAAATATAAAATATGTAAGTCAAACATTGGAACATCCTGATTCTAAAAGACATTACTTTAAAATATAACTTATTTTAATCTAATTATAACGCGTCATCGTGAGTTAAAACACTACTTTGTAAACAGAGTTTTAATCCGCCAAATATACTAACGTATATACACTTTTGCATATTTTTTATTTAATAGTATATTCTATTTAATATATTTGTATATATACATATTTATAAATAGTAAATACAATTATGATCAAAACATACACACATATATACATATAAATGATTTAATTATAATTATATTTATTATTTATAAGTAGACTATTCATCATAGCTATATTTATCTGGATATATGTATATGTGTATTAACATATTAACAATATGCAGAGTGTTATCTAATTAAGACTCTCATGTGCAAGTAGAGCGGATTGAACTGATTGTGAATAGAAAAGTTCTCTATCTTCACAATAATTAATAAGATATTACTCTAATCACCAAATGTAACATTGAAGCGCCGCGCACCGCCATCATGTTTTAAAAAGCGCCTCTTCGTTGTGCGTCTAGTATCAAGTAGTAGGACGGCATTTTTCGCCGCGCACTTCTATTCTCATGAATTAGCCAATTTTTTAAAATTAATGTCTCATTAATTATTGCGAAAATTGCAAAACAATAGAGGATTTTCCTACTCAGTTTAACGCGCTCTACTTGCACATGAGAGTCTTAGGCGATTATTAGATAACACCCTGTATATCAAGATCAAAGTCATTAATGTGGTTCCGGTATTTGAAATATTTAATAAATATTTCGAATACTGGCATCACATTAATGATTTTGATCTTGATATATATTGTTAATATGTTGATAATTTTATGATTTTTAGAAAAGAGTTTTTTTTTCTTTCTTCTTTTTTGTAGGACGAACTATTGATGTCCTTACTATTTGTGTGATGCTATAGTGCGACGCGATACTTGTTGTCGATTAAAAAAACAAATATAAATTAAAGAGCTAAACATTAGTTGCAGCTGTCGGGCCAATTTTCGTAGTTAATATCCATTGTTTCCTCGTTTCCATTTACAATCTAACAACTTGTCATTGGATGCACATAACTAAAGTGCAAGATAATTTGTCTTATAAGCATTCGTAACTAACAGTGCGATTACATATATGTGAGAAAAAGAAAGAGGAAATGGAAGCAAGAAACAAAGAGAGAGAAAAATAAAAAGAGAAGAAGGAAGAAAACAATAGAGGGTGGCTGAAAACTTTTCGCACATCCGAAGTGTGAAGGTAGATTGGTTCAAATTAAGAAGAAAGATCCTCTACTGTTTTGCGATATTTGCAATAATTAACGAAAAATTAATTAAAGAAAATCGGCCAATACACGTGACTAGAAGTGCGTGGCGGTGAAGACGGTCTCACTGTAACATAATGGCGGCGCGCGGTGAAGCGGTTATTGGGGAGGGGAGGAGCGATGAGTGTGTACGCGCGCGGCGAAGGCTCCTCGAAGAAAAAAAAATTTAAATGAAAACTTTTAACAACATTTAAGAAAGAGAGGAAGAGAGGGAGGGGGAGGGAGAGAGAGAGAGAGAGAGAGAGATCGCTCTAGTGATATGAGAATTTTTTCTTAAAAATATCGCACGCACATTTAGTTACATGTCTTGGACTGCTACTTATAAGATGCCAATAGCAAAGAAAAAATTAACTATGAAAATTGACCTGAGAGTCAATTGCAACTATTCTTTCAAGTTCAAATTAAAGTGTTCCAGGATATCATTTATGTACCATATTTCAATCATCAAAATATAAAGTAAGTAAGGTAACATTTAAAGCCAGAAGTTTGCTGAAACGTGATATTATTAATCGATTTCCTTTATTCCTCTCTTGCTATTATTGAAATAGATTGACTTCAGGAAATATTTAAGAAATTTCATTGAGAGATTATTAATTATATTATTAATTATATATTATTATATGCGCAGATGGGATTTTATTAAAAATAAATAAGTGATGTGCAAGAGATTTATCGAAAAGAATTTAAAAGAGAAGATTTCGAACACACAAGATATTCTACTTAAATACCAAAGATAAAAAAAAATTTGATGTTAGCTCTTAGAAACTTTTCTCGTACACAATTTACGGTTCACTCGCACTAAGTAAGTAAATAAATAATTGTTAAAGTTGATATGAAACACGCTATCAATCATGAGTCACTATAAGTCGAAATAAAACGAGATCTTATGGTCTTTAGGGTTCTTTTCTTTTCTCTTGTTTCTTTTCCCTTTTTTCTATCTTTTTTATTCTTTATTTAATATATTTATTAATTGTGGAAAGAAATAATCATAAGATCAAGAAGTAATTAATTACTGATTGCAATATTAATTAAATTAAGATACTAATGACTAAAATTTCTTTTATAACTCATTTTATAAGTCTCCTTGTTTTTGTCTATCGACTTTTATATAACTATTAGTATTCACTGCTGTATTAAATGCACTTATTCGAGTCAATTTATCAATATAGTTGCATTTTCTATTCAATATACATGTGTTTTGATATATATATTTGCATGTGTTTCATAATTTTGAGAAAATTTCTTGAGAAAATATCAAGATTTTCAGATATATGTATGTACAATTAATTTTTATAATTTATGGAATTTATATATAATAATAAGCTTTATGAAAATAAGCATAACTATGATAAGTTAAGTTAGGTTTATACAAATCGAATATTCGTAATATGCTGTATTGTGATCTTATCCGTTGAATCAGCTATATACTTGTAAAGTGATGTTTTTCTTCAATGCTACTTTTTTACTATTCATATTTACTATTCATATTCATATACTATATAAACACATTAGAATGAGAAGACGAATAAAAGCGCGCAAAGATATTTTTACTTTGCTCATGTTTATTAAAAAAAAGTGGGAATTGAAGGAAAACTTCGCAATGAGAATAATGATTTTGACGATTTTATAATACAAACAGTTGACTATACTTCTTCTATTTATGGATTTATCGTAAAACTGTAATATATATTATGTGTTCTTTTGCAAGATTTAACAATAATTGCGAAAATAAATTATCGAAAAACAGAAATTGTATGTCCACTCTTTTATCCGTCCAATATCCGTTGATCTTTTCGTAGATTTGTCTTCGACAATATCAATAAAAATAATTATAATTAATTACAGAATTGCCATTTCATAAAAGATTTATTATATGTTTATATAAAATAATAATTGTATCACATCTTATATACGGATAAACAAAATGAAAATGTTCTCTACCATTTTGCGTTTCTTGCTATAATTAATGAGAAATTAATTAAAAAATAATAATAAAGAATCTAATAAAAATATTCAACAAATTAAAAAAGGCTAATTACGAGTTGAGCGTTGTAAGTGCGAAAATTTTTTTTCTTAACATTTTTATTGTTTGTTTCAGGCTATCATCATGATTGTCCAAAACCAGGACAGAAACGTATAATAAATATTTAAAAAAAAAAGTAAAAAGAAGATATGATGTACTATTTATAGCACTTAGCTCTTAATTAATCTTTTCCTAATTTGTTAATTAATTAAAAAAGATCAA
Organism: Camponotus vicinus; assembly: GCF_025532165.1. NCBI lineage: Eukaryota > Metazoa > Arthropoda > Insecta > Hymenoptera > Formicidae > Camponotus > Camponotus vicinus. The sequence continues at coordinate 13,809,008 of NW_028141967.1, read as the reverse complement.
CTAATTCGCGCAAGTATTAGCATGTAGCAAGAAGAGACAGTATTAACTATTACGTAATTATTATGGTCAAAGCACGAGCGCTCTTAGGGTTGAATTATCAATGCCGTTGCCACGGATGGATTCTGTCGCTCGTTGATCAAATGGGCGTAAAGACACGTCCGATCTCCTCCCACATACATCCCTATCTTTCTCTGGAGGCTTGCCCCGGCCCTATCTTAGGGTCCATCCGTCACTGCTATTTAGTACAGTGGGGATTTTAGTATATACTAGAGGGATCTTGGGGGATGTGATCACTCTACGGCGTTGTGCTCGTCGGTGCCGTTTCATACGGAAGGCCAGTCGGAAGCCAGCATGCACGCGAATACCTCCACCGGCACTTATTTGGTCAGCGAGCGACCTTTCAGAAATCCTCCATGGCAATCGGCATTGCATCCATCGAGTGAGATTCCAACATCGCTCTGGAGTCGCATATCACTGTGTTAAAAAGCAGCATTAGGTGTGAGGTCTGGATAGCTCAGTGGTCTAGAGCAGTTGCCCGGAAAGCGAAAGATTCGATTCCCGATCCAGCCACTTACGCCTCACATATTTTTCTAGTCTGCGAATATTGTTTTCTAGCAATTATTCGTTAGGCTGAAAAATGTGTGAATGCTCTCTCCACAGGATATGCGTTAATGCCGTTGCCACGGATGGATTCTGTCGCTCGTTGATCAAATGGGCGTAAAGACACGTCCGACCTCCTCCCACATACATCCCTATCTTTCTCTGGACCTATCTTTCTCAACCCTTTTTGATTTTTTGTTTTTGACTTTTGTGCTTTTAATCAGTTCTAGTAGTGACGTGGATAGTCAAAATTAGAAGTTAAAAAGAATTACTTCGGTACTTTGACAAGGACCTGGGCACACAAAAATACGTAAACAGTAAGAAAATCAATAAATCGGAATTCTTACGTTTTATAGCTGTTTTACTGCTTGATCACGCTTGGTCGATTTCCTATCAATTTTTGTGTGTCAAGGCTCTAAGTCCTGGTATCAGTAAATTCGGACTTTAATTGTTAAAAAAAATATTAAAAAAAAAAACTCCCGACTGCTGCCAATAAAAAGTATGTATTTAAAATAATTATAAAATAAAAATATAATATTAATAAATAAAATAATAAAAAAAATAAAATAAATAAGTATAAAATAAAAAAACAAAAATAAACAACAAATAAAAATCTAAAATAGAAAATAAAAATAAATTAATTAAATAAATGAAATAAAAAAAACAAGAAAATAAATAAAAACTAAAATAAAAAAATTAAATAATAAAGAACAAATATTTCACAAATATTTAATAATAAAAACATAAGCTTAGAAAAGTGAAATAATATCTATTTGTGAATATTAATACAATTAACTTCAAATTATTATTAAATATTACATTTAAAAAATTATACATATATGAGTGTAATTATTATTATTATTTTAATTTATTTTTATTTGAATTTACTCTCTTCATATATTTAGCGTTATATGATTAATAATATGTATAATAATATATACATTATCTGTGTACAAATTTATATTTGCAGCATAGTCATAATAAATAATACAACAAAAACATAATGTGAAAGAAAATAATCTTAATACGAGGGAGCATCTTCTATGTAGCTACATAATTATATAGTATTTTTGCAATCATGGAAGTTTATATATTTGCGGCATAGCTAAGAATGATTGCAGAAATACTATATAATTATAATTATATGGTATTTCTGCATTCTTGGCTATGCAGCAAATATATAAACTTCTATGATTGCAGAAATACTATATAATCATAATTATGTGGCTTCATAGGAGATTCTCTCTCGTATTACGTTATATTACTATTTTTTATTATAACTATGCTGCAAATATATAAACTATATAATAAACTATATAATAAACTTTTATATAGAAAATTTTATATGTTATTTAGGTAAATAAATGTAAAATATTACTACATAGAAAAAGATTATGTATTATTTAACTACATAGCAGATATATAAACTACATAGTGTCATATTTTATATTTAAATAATATAATTATATAAGGATAATTATTGTACACTGCTATGTATAATTATACAATTATATATATATATATATATATATATATATATATAATTGTATACAATTCTATGTATTATATTTATAAATATAGATAATTCTATTTTCTATATAACTATATTTATGATTACATATAAATTTATATATTTGTCTACATAATTATAATTATGACTATTATGACTATGTAGAAGTTTATATATTTGCTATGTAACTATAATTATATATTTTTATATATATATATATCTCTCTCTCTCTCTCTCTCTCGATATTGTTTAATTAAAAAGATTGCAGAATACTTGGAAGATTGCAAGAATATTTGAAAAAATGTAAGTTATATTGCAGTCGCATGGTAAATATGTACTTATTATTGCTTATTATTATTATACTATTATTATTATATATTCTGTATTACATATTAGATAATAATTAAAACTGTACATATGTATACGATGAAGAAATATGAGGGTAAAAGAAGAATAACAGCATGGTTGCGCTACATATATTGGCTGCATGGTTGCGCCGCACTCATAATGTGCATACTGGCAGCAATATTGCACCTTACTATCGGTGAAGAGAAATCAAGTAAAAAGACTATTGATAGACAATATATCCAAATTATAATCACAATCAAGAATAAAGGAGAGAAGAAGAATCATAAGAAGGAAGAAAAAATTATTTATAATTATTGATAATACTAAACAGCATGGTTGCACTACTTGATTGCATTAAAAAACAAATATTTCACTAATATTTAATAATAAAAACGTAAGCTTAGAAAAGTTTGAAATAATATCTATTTGTAAATATTATTGCAATTAACTTCAAATTACAATTAAATTCAAATTATTATAAAATATTACATTTAAAAAATTATATATAAGAGTAATTATTATTATTATTTCAATGTTCAATATTCTTATTTGAATTTACTCTCTTCATATTTAACATTATATGATTTACAAAAACTTAAGATTTTAGAATTAAATAGTACTAACAATTACTTTGTTATATTGTAATTGTTATTATTTCCACATTTTACAAGAACAGTTGGGAGACGCCATGTCATATAGTCATGAGTGTATGTGTGCGCGTATGTTTTACATCTAGCGCGGCGTCTTTCGACTGCTCTTGTAAAATGTGAAATTAATAATAATTACAATGTAACAAAATAATTTGTTAGTACTATTTAATTTTAAAATCTTAAGTCTTTGTAAATCATATAACGCTAAATATATGAAGAGAGTAAATTCAAATAAAAATAAATTAAAATAATAATAATAATTACACTCATATATGTATAATTTTTTAAATGTAATATTTAATAATAATTTGAAGTTAATTGTATTAATATTCACAAATAGATATTATTTCACTTTTCTAAGCTTATGTTTTTATTATTAAATATTAGTGAAATATTTGTTTTTTAATGCAATCAAGTAGTGCAACCATGCTGTTTAGTATTATCAATAATTATAAATAATTTTTTCTTCCTTCTTATGATTCTTCTTCTCTCCTTTATTCTTGATTGTGATTATAATTTGGATATATTGTCTATCAATAGTCTTTTTACTTGATTTCTCTTCACCGATAGTAAGGTGCAATATTGCTGCCAGTATGCACATTATGAGTGCGGCGCAACCATGCAGCCAATATATGTAGCGCAACCATGCTGTTATTCTTCTTTTACCCTCATATTTCTTCATCGTATACATATGTACAGTTTTAATTATTATCTAATATGTAATACAGAATATATAATAATAATAGTATAATAATAATAAGCAATAATAAGTACATATTTACCATGCGACTGCAATATAACTTACATTTTTTCAAATATTCTTGCAATCTTCCAAGTATTCTGCAATCTTTTTAATTAAACAATATCGAGAGAGAGAGAGAGAGAGATATATATATATAAAAATATATAATTATAGTTACATAGCAAATATATAAACTTCTACATAGTCATAATAGTCATAATTATAATTATGTAGACAAATATATAAATTTATATGTAATCATAAATATAGTTATATAGAAAATAGAATTATCTATATTTATAAATATAATACATAGAATTGTATACAATTATATATATATATATATATATATATATATATATATATATATAATTGTATAGTTATACATAGCAGTGTACAATAATTATCCTTATATAATTATATTATTTAAATATAAAATATGACACTATGTAGTTTATATATCTGCTATGTAGTTAAATAATACATAATCTTTTTCTATGTAGTAATATTTTACATTTATTTACCTAAATAACATATAAAATTTTCTATATAAAAGTTTATTATATAGTTTATTATATAGTTTATATATTTGCAGCATAGTTATAATAAAAAATAGTAATATAACGTAATACGAGAGAGAATCTCCTATGAAGCCACATAATTATGATTATATAGTATTTCTGCAATCATAGAAGTTTATATATTTGCTGCATAGCCAAGAATGCAGAAATACCATATAATTATAATTATATAGTATTTCTGCAATCATTCTTAGCTATGCCGCAAATATATAAACTTCCATGATTGCAAAAATACTATATAATTATGTAGCTACATAGAAGATGCTCCCTCGTATTAAGATTATTTTCTTTCACATTATGTTTTTGTTGTATTATTTATTATGACTATGCTGCAAATATAAATTTGTACACAGATAATGTATATATTATTATACATATTATTAAATAAATGTATAATTAGTAAACGAATGTAAAATATGACTACATATTATAAATAATTAAAAATAATAAATAAATATGACTACACATAAATAATAATCCCTAACAGCACATGATATCATTCGAATATTCTATACTCATACTGTAAATATACGTTACAGATGTAATATACTGAGAATAATCTCATAACATCTCTTGTTGTATATTATTTTTCATATATTCTCAGAATATACTTTGCATATCTCGTATTAGTATATTCTTTCTCATATATTTTCAGGATATTCTATATTATTGCATGTGTTTCCTCATTTTGCCGCTACGCGCGCCACCAAATTCGTACTTAATTTTCGGTGAAATGAATATAAAGGACTGATACTAACTTGAGTTCCAAAGTTTCTTCTTTTTTCTTTTTAGTCAGTTTAATTTATAATAAACTGACTTAATTTAAAATTCTTCATTTGTTTAGTAGTTTAGTTGTTCTGGATTCCTTGTTGGGATTCAGAATACTAAAAAGATTATTTAAAATTAAAATGAGAAATAGTGTGTCCGTTTACTGCATTTATTAAAAGTATTTCTATTACATATATGAATTATATTACAAGATATTCTCAGTATTTACTATTAACCAAAATAGGCGGATATTAGGGCATTCTTAATATATACTTAGTATATCATAGTATGTATCTCGAATGTTCTGAGAATATATGCATTGTACTTTTGCGATATTATTCAAACATTCTCACTATCTACATGTGCTGTTAGGGATAATAAATAAAAGAGAGAAAAACTTACCTGTTTAGGAATATTTAGATCTTCTTGAGACATGTTTATGGAAAATTTTTTGGAAAACTTTCATATTACTTTTACACAATTTATTATTAACAATATTTTGACATATTGGGTTATGTCCATTACTATTCCCAGAGAGAAGCCTGAGAGTAGAGACCTATAATCAGAGATGCGCGAAAAATTTTTCTTCTTCTTCTTCTTCGATTTGTGGCACTGGGCAATTTCACTTTTTGCCCATGCTGCCAGATGGTCTTCAGAGTATTTGACGTACAGCGAACAATTTTTGATTGGTCACTGTAAAATCACGTGGTTTTTCCGCCATCTTGTATCCCATGACGTCATTAATGACGTTACTGATGATGTTTATTGACGTCATGCTAATTGTTGCTCGTGTTAAATCTGAGTAAGATCTTGTTTTTTCATGTATTATGTAATATTATAAGTTCATAACATAATAATCTTAATTAGCTTACATAAATTTTTTTTAAATTGAGAAAGATTGTTTTGCTAGGAACAAGCACGGCTGTGTTCCAAAATTCACTGCCAGTACTGAAAATTTATAGTGTACGTCACGTAAACTATAGATTTTCAGTACTGGCAGTGAATTTAGGAACGCAGCCCACATGTGATGTCAATGACGTCATAGGGTACAAGATGGCGGATAGAAATCGTGGTGGGGGGTCACTGGCGCATCTCTGATTATAGGTCTCTACTGAGAGGAGCCACAGTGCCGTTTCTCGTGGAACGTTTTACCGGAAATAATCTAGACAGCAGACTTTTCATAATATGTTCATAAAGAGCTCATATTTTTGACCTCTTTATGATTCCCATTAAATGAATTCAAGATGTGATCTACAAATATTACCTTTTTAAGCTCTTGAACACTAAATCATAAGCAGCTGATTATGAGTTCCCATATATGAACCTGTTATAACATTCATACAGTGATCAGAAAAATATCATTTTGATATCAGAAATGTGGCACGTGTTTCTTTGCTTGCCGCTACGCGGCGAACCACTCTTAACTTAACTCATATTCAATATTTATTATGAAATGTATATAAAGAACTAGTAATTAACACATAAGATTTAAAGTATATTTTCTTCTTTTTATGAGCAGTAGTGCCAGAAAGAGGACACACTGCTGACACGCATACAAGCAGAGAGAGCCACATGTGCTACGCAGCATAATTGTGTGTGAACCGCATCCTCTTCCTGATATAACTATTTATCAGTTTAATTTCTGACAAACTGAATTTAAAATAATTAAAAAATTAAAAAGAAAATGGCATAAGAGCCAACGCGCGGTAGTTGGAGCGCAGAGAAGCAACAACACTTCTTTCTTTTTTCAGTATTAGTTTATTAAAAAACACATTATAATAACAAAAAATGTACGTTTCGGATCATCTTTTGATCCTTCTTCAGCGCGATGTTAACAATATATGTTACAGATAGTGACGCGTTACATTAAACGAATTTGTTCTCGACGCGTAGGTGACGCTAAATTGCGTCCCGCGGAGGTCTAGTAAGCGCTCTGCTTCCAATAGTTAATTAAATATACTATAGTTATGCTATGCGACGTCACAGCAGATCTAACAAATCGAGTAAAAATAATAAAATAAATACCGAAAGATATTACACGTGAATAAGCTTTTTTGCTTAAATTAATAGTTAGAAGCATGGCTCACCAGATTCCGCGTTTTTTACAATTAATAATATAGTATACCGCTGTGCGCCTCATGTCGGTTCGAGATTCAATGACGAACTGTATAAATATGTCCTCGGTTGTCAGGACGTAAACATGGACTCAACCAAGGACATGCGCAGTTGACTCAACGATAACAAATATACCGACGCATGAATGAACGCCTCATATTTTCGATAAATTATCGATTATCGTCGCAAATGTATGATGCAAGCCCTCTGTATCACTCTGCAAGTTCAAGCTATTTTTTTGGCGCTTGATAAACAACATTTCAGAGACAAGCCTTTTGCCCAACGAGGACTCCCTGTCCAAAATCTCAGATTCTTCCCAATTAAAATCATGACCGAATTCCAGTCTGTGATTAGTTATAATCGAAGGTTGTGACGTATTTCGTCGAATATGATTTCGGTGTTCAGAAATTCGTTTTATTAACTGTCTGCCAGTTTGGCCGACATATGACGCATCGCAATCATTGTACGAGACTTTATACACTACATTGTTACACGAATCTTTTGGCATTATGTCTTTATGGACCTTGACAAAATTACGAAGTTTATTTAAGCCAAAATAAAAAACTCCCGTGTCATGATTACGAAGAACTCGCTTAAATTGTTCCGAAAACGTTGGAATGTATGGGATTGTAAAATATGAAGAGGGTCTTTTTTCAGAGTGGTCCTCGTCGGGCTCCAAGCCTGTCTGATTCAAGGCCAATAACAACTTCAGACGCTCTCGTATTACATGGAAAATGTAAAATAGAGGATAGCCATTGTCCAAGAGGACGCCGACTATCAGCTCAAAGTTTCTTTGATGGAATCTCGGATGCGATAATAAAAAGGCACGATCCACCAATCCTACGATTGTTCCCCTCTTATGGCATAGTGGATGATTTGACTTGTAATTTAGATATCTCCCGGAAAAAGTAGGTTTGTGATATCAATCGAATTCAATTAAATTATTGTTCACGATTATCGTAACATCAAGAAAATTAAGTTTATTATCAACCCCCTCCTCCAATGTGAACTGAAGCCTTGGGTAAAAAGAGTTGAAGATACCCAAGACCTCATTGAACATAGAAGAGGGAGCCGCCAAAGCTATATCATCGACATACCTATAATAGAATTGTCCCCTATACCAATTAGCTGCATTTTTACATAACATCATCTATGACGCTATCCCCAGGGCACATAGTCATGTTGCCAATAGTTTTGAATTAGTCAAAAAACTATCAGGTGTACAGTTAAATGACCACTTTAAATTACTATCATTGGATGTTGTTTCTCTCTTTACTAACACCTCATTAGATTTAGCGTTGGATGGCGTCTTAGAGAGATGGTGTTTAATAAAAGAAAAGTGCAGCATTCCCCGCGATGAATTCTTGACTGCAGTTCGGTTTATATTAAATTCTACTTTCTTCACTTTTAATGGAAAAATATACCATCAAACATTCGGAACTCCCATGGGCTCTCCCCTATCCCTCCTCATTGCCGATATCACTCTGCAAGATTTGGAAAATAAAGCAATTGGACGAGTTCCCTTCAACCTACCATTCTATTATAGGTATGTGGATGATATAGCTTTGGCGGCTCCCTCTTCTATGTTCAATGAGGTCTTGGGTATCTTCAACTCTTTTTACCCAAGGCTTCAGTTCACATTGGAGGAGAGGGTTGATAATAAACTTAATTTTCTTGATGTTACGATAATCGTGAACAATAATTTAATTGAATTCGATTGGTATCACAAACCTACTTTTTCCGGGAGATATCTAAATTACAAGTCAAATCATCCACTATGCCATAAGAGGGGAACAATCGTAGGATTGGTGGATCGTGCCTTTTTATTATCGCATCCGAGATTCCATCAAAAAAACTTTGAGCTGATAGTCGGCGTCCTCTTGGACAATGACTATCCTCTATTTTACATTTTCCATGTAATACGAGAGCGTCTGAAGTTGTTATTGGCCTTGAATCAGACAGGCTTGGAGCCCGACGAGGACCAGTCTGAAAAAAGACCCTCTTCATATTTTACAATCCCATACATTCCAACGTTTTCGGAACAATTTAAGCGAGTTCTTCGTAATCATGACACGGGAGTTTTTTATTTTGGCTTAAATAAACTTCGTAATTTTGTCAAGGTCCATAAAGACATAATGCCAAAAGATTCGTGTAACAATGTAGTGTATAAAGTCTCGTGCAATGATTGCGATGCGTCATATGTCGGCCAAACTGGCAGACAGTTAAAAAAACGAATTTCTGAACACCGAAATCATATTCGACGAAATACGTCACAACCTTCGATTATAACTAATCACAGACTGGAATTCGGCCATGATTTTAATTGGGAAGAATCTGAGATTTTGGACAGGGAGTCCTCGTTGGGCAAAAGGCTTGTCTCTGAAATGTTGTTTATCAAGCGCCAAAAAAATAGCTTGAACTTGCAGGGTGATACAGAGGGCTTGCATCATACATTTGCGACGATAATCGATAATTTATCGAAAATATGAGGCGTTCGTTCATGCGTCGGTATGTTTGTTATCGTTGAGTCAACTGCGCATGTCCTTGGTTAAGTCCATGTTTACGTCCTGACAACCGAGGACATATTTATACAGTTCGTCATTGAATCTCGAACCGACATGAGGCGCACAGCGGTATACTATATTATTAATTGTAAAAAGCGCGGAATCTGGTGAGCCATGCTTCTAACTATTAATTTAAGCAAAAAAGCTTATTCACGTGTAATATCTTTCGGTATTTATTTTATTATTTTTACTCGATTTGTTAGATCTGCTGTGACGTCGCATAGCATAACTATAGTATATTTAATTGACTATTGGAAGCAGAGCGCTTACTAGACCTCCGCGGGACGCAATTTAGCGTCACCTACGCGTCGAGAACAAATTCGTTTAATGTAACGCGTCACTATCTGTAACATATATTGTTACCATCGCGCTGAAGAAGGATCAAAAGATGATCCGAAACGTACGTTTTTTGTTATTATAATGTGTTTTTTAATAAACTAATACTGAAAAAAGAAAGAAGTGTTGTTGCTTCTCTGCGCTCCAACTACCGCGCGTTGGTTCTTATGCCATTTTCTTTTTAATTTTTTGATTACTTGAGCCAAATCTCTAATTATTAAATTTAAAATAATTATAGAAATATTTAGAAAATCGTCAAAAACCTATTATAAATTGCAGAAATTTTCTTAATTACCGAAATTTTTACAATTTGCAATAATGTGCACAACTAACTCTTCTACGATCTCGTCCTCAGACTAAGTTCATAATACTATTCTTAAAGAATTATGACCACCTCACAAAGTGTCCATTTAGGTGGCGCATAAGATCACAATTCGAGCACCTTAGCATCTCTTTTCGAGAAAAATTGAGGAACTCATAAAAATTTATGTAACTCATAAAGAGCTACTATAAAATATCTCCGTGCTGTCTGGGAAGTTAGCCCTGGAAGTTCATATTTTTTAATAAACTATAGCTCAAACAATTGCTCCTTAATTGCTCCGTCCAAATCTACAATTGCTTCCCTTCTAAAATTAATAGTTTTTTTAATATTTGCAAAAAACATAAAATTGACCATTTTTACTGAAAAACATATTTCTAATGGTTTTCGGCAATTATATCCGGTATAAAACGATTGCTCCCTAATTGCTCCCTATTGCTCCATCATTTTATTGCATTATTTTATGGAAGATTAACAAATAAATCATTTCACAAATGACGAACATTCATACATAATATATCAGCTCTATTGTTTAAAACTATATCTATAAGAAAATAATCAACTTTTCCTATTGACTTTTTGATAGAATAATTGCTCCTCGATTTCTTTATCGAAATGTTCAATTGCTCCATTTGTGCTATTAAAATTTTATTAATATATTAGCAAAAAACTAATCATTTTCTTGGAAAAACATATTTCCCATAGTCTATCGCAAATATATTCAACATAAAACGATTGCCCCTTAATTACTTCGCATTGCTCCATCGTTATAATTAATAATTATTGCATTTTTTTATCGAAAATTATCAAAATTACTCATTTCACTAGTGACGACGTCGCCATCTATCGACCACTTATCGGAACTATTCAAACAGTATATCAGTTCTATTGTTTAAAACTATATGCGCGCTCACGCATGCTCAATTATGATATTTTATATGTATTACAAAACATTAATTAAAATATCTTTATGATATATATTTTAGAACAAGAGTTGTTGCAAAACGATGCTGCACATTTACCCATTATCATTATTGCAGTCTACCAAAGTCTAAAATATATTGAAAAAAATTAAAGAAGATATAATGAGTGGGTTTGCAACAACTCTTCTAGCTAAAAGATATATTATGAAGATATTTTAATTAATGTTTTGTGATACACATAAAATATCATAATTGAGCATGCGTGAGCGCGCATATAGTTTTAAACAATAGAGCTGATATACTGTTTGAATATTCGCGCCATTGGCCGTTGAGCTATTTATTCCGATAGGTGGCCGATAGGTAATGACGTCATCACTTGTGAAATGATTTTTTCGTCAATTTTCGATTAAAAAAATGCAATAGTTATTAAAATAATGATGGAGCAATACGAAGCAATTAAGGAGCAATCATTTTATATTGGATATAATTGCCGAAAACTATTAAAACATGTAGTTCCGAGAAGTGGTCGATAGGTGGCGACGTCGTCACTAGTGAAATGATTAATTTGATAATTTTCGATAAAAAAATGCAATAATTATTAATTATAACGATGAAACAATGCGAAGCAATTAAGGGGCAATCGTTTTATGTTGGATATATTTGCGATAGACTATGGGAAATATGTTTTTCTAAGAAAATGATTGGTTTTTTGCTAATATATTAATAAAATATTAATAGCACAAATGGAGCAATTGAATATTTCGATAAAGAAATCGAGGAGCAATTATTCTACCAAAAAGTTAATAGGAAAAGTTGACTATTTTCTTACAAATATAGTTTTAAACAATAGAGCTGATATATTATGTTTGAATGTTCGCGCATTAACCGTTCAGCCATGTATTCCGATAGGCGGCCGATAGGCGACGACGTCGTCACTTGTGAAATGACTTATTTGTTAATTTTCGATTAAAAAATGCAATAATTATTAATTATAACGATGGAGCAATGTAAAGCAATTAAGGAGCAATTTGTTTTATGTTGGATATAATTGCCGAAAACTATTAAAACATTTAGTTCCGATAAGTGACCGACAGGTGGCGTCGTCGTCATTTGTGAAATGATTTATTTGTTAATCTTCGATAAAATAATGCAATAAAATGATGGAGCAATAGGGAGCAATTAGGGAGCAATCGTCTTATATCAGATATAATTGCCGAAAACCATTAGAAATATGTTTTTCAGTAAAAATGGTCAATTTTATGTTTTTTGCAAATATTAAAAAAACTATTAATTTTAGAAGGGAAGCAATTGTAGACGGAGCAATTAAGGAGCAATCGTTTGAGCTATAGTTTATTAAAAAATATGAACTTCCAGCGCTAACTTATTTCCGGTGAACGTTTTTACTACGTCGTACACTAGCGGCGCGTGCATCCATTTTACGCCGCCTGGAACTACATGGCCACATCCACTTTTCAGTGCCATCATAAAACAGTCGGTTGGTTCATGTCCGTGTTACATCCACAATTTAGATCAGAAATACGTGTCGTATATAGATGTAATTAATATACTTAGCACGATTTCTTTTTTCCATTCAAGCATATATTATAAACATCAATATATTATATGCTATTAATGAAATAAGTTTATGTATAATATCCCACACAGCACCAAGTCGTCTAAGGGCCGCTTCGACCAAACTCCGATTAATTCAATCGTTGATTAAAGGGTTGCCAACATGACAAAATAATTTAATGTGACCAATTGTATTTCTAACAATATACAGAGAGAAACCAATATAATTGTAGAAATACAGTATATCGTCAGAAATACAATTGGTCACACTGAATTATTTTGTCATGTTGGCAACCCTTTAATCAACGATTGAGTTAATCGGAGTTTGGTCGAAACGGCCCTAAAAGTACTACTAAAACTGGACATATTTTTGTCACAGATCTTTTACTAACATCGTTAAATCGACGGAAAGATGGCTAAAAGTCGTCTCATGACCCGAATTGAGTGACTTTTTAGTTTTCTCCATGTGATGATTAAAAAATGACTTGATTCATTCTATATAGATTATCGATACTCGGTAATAGGAATACTTCAATACACGCAATAAATGGACTATTCCTCCTATTTATCCGCCTAATTTCTAATAATCTGTTTAATGTCTATAAAGACATCTTTTCGTTTTGTCGAAAAAAATGACATAAAAAAGACATCATAGTATGTGGCACGCGTTTCTTCGCTTGCCGCTACACGGCGAGTCACTCTTAACTTATCTCGTATTTAATATTTATCACGAAATGTATATAAAGAATTAGTAATTAATATAAGATTTGAAGCATATTTTTGCCTTTTACGAGCAGTAATGCCAGAAAGAGGATACTGCTCACACGCATCAATCAGAGAGAGCCATATATATATGTGCTACGCAGAGTGATTGTATGCGTGTGAGCTGCATCCTTTTCTTGACATTACTGTTTATCAGTTTAATTTCTGATAAATTGAATTTAAAATAAATTTATTTAATAATTTGGATTCCTCTTATTGGGATTCAGAATATTAAACAGATTATTATAAATTAGGCGGATAAATGGGAGAAATAGTCCATTTATTGCGTGTATTGAAGTATTCCTATTATCGAGTGTCGATAATCTATATAGAATGAATCAAGTCATCTTTTTCATCATCACATGGACAAGACTAAAAAGACACTCAATTCGGGTCATGAGACGACTTTTAGCCATCTTTCCGTCAACTTAACGATGTCAGTAAAAGATGCCTGTGACAAAAATATGTCCAGTTTTAGTAGTACTTTTAGACGACTGGTGCTGTGTGGGAACATATATAACTCTTTTAAAAATAAATATAACATTGAATGGAAACTAAATTTTTTTATATTTCTTAATAGTTTATCTTATTGAACATAATTTTAAAGTTAGCAAGATTCTCGCTAAAAACCAAAAATTAATCATATTAAACAACCCAACATTTCTCATTCGAATAATTTTTGATTAGACACAATTTTTTTACTTATCTAACAATAAGGAAAAATAATCCGAATTATGTCATGCTTCCTACACGGAAAAATTTATCTAATAGATATCTAATAAATGTCTAAATGTCTATAAGAGGTCCATATCCTCTATAGATAACTAGTAGATGTATATGTAACATCCACATATCTATATCCACTAAGTAGCTACCAGAAATATCCATTAGATATACACATGTTATCCACATATCTACATTCACACACAAAAAATACGGGCCACTAAATTTTAGCACAATTTTTTAACATCTCTCAATAACAATAAATCAGCGAAAAATCATTGTATTAAGATGAAACAAAACTCAAATTAAACATTTCTTGAATTAAACATTGCTTGAACATTTCTTTTAAAAAGCAAAAACATAAATTTGAGTTACAAAAAATATTTTACAAAAAATATTTTAAAATAACGTTGAAGATAGACTATGAGAAATGAGAAAGAAATTTTTTTTTTAACTGGTACAAAAATTTTACAAAAATTTTTGTTTCCTGGTACAAAAATGTATGGGTTTTTAAGCTCATTTATTTCCTAATAAATTCATATTTTAATCACTTTTCTACGATCTTTTTTGATAAACATATCGTTTTGAGGAAAGATTTGAATCTTACCGTCTATCTTTATGAAGCATCTTGAATCGAGTTACATTTTAATTTTTTTTTTGAAAAAGTTTTCCATGATAATTTGTTTCTGAATTGCAGATTTTACAAGGATAGTTTCATTTTGTAACATTTTCTTCAAAACAATGTAACTTTGTCAAAAAAGAAATCATAGAAAATTTATTAAAATATGGATTTGTTAAGAAATAAATAAGCTTAAAAACATTTTTGCACCAGGGAGCCGATTTTCCTGAGCAATGTAGCAGTTTAAAAAAAAATTTGTTTTCTATTTCTCAAGGTCTATCTTCAGCATTTGTCATTTTGTAAAATATTTTTTGTAACTCAAATTTGGTTTCTTTAGTTTTTAAGAGGCTGTTTAATTTGAGTTTTATTTCATATCAATACGTGATTTTTTGCTGATTTGTTGCTATTAAAAGGTGTTAAAATATTTTACTAAAATTTAGTAGTCCGTTTTTTTGAGTGTGAATATATCCACTAAGCAGCTACCAAAGATATTCAATGGATATTCATATATTTCTACGAGTTTGACGCCTTGCCGCTAGGTGGCGAAAAGGAAAACGCCTAACTCGAAAGTGGGATCCATCTAAGACAGTATATAAAGCCGCGGCACTGGTCCCGCGAGTCATGGCTTATCGGTCAAAGAGCGCATTAGCTCGAAGACTGTTATAGCCGTATCTCTTCTTTTGTGAGAGGAACCTCAGAGCTCCAAAAATTAACCGTAGACGGTTAATTTTTTTTAATGGCGAATTCCGTTATATATGTATCACGGAAGATAGAATAAATATCCATGCAAAAATAAATATCAATACATAATAGTAAATGTATATATATTAATAATAAATGTATCTATATAAATATCCACTGAATGTTGTACGGATATCTACAGGATATTGGTTTACATATCCTGTAGATATCTATGAAACTTCGAATTGCGGACATTTGAATATCCACAGCATCTCTAATGACTGTTTTTTTGTATATTCATGGATATCCTTAGTGCCCATGAAGGATATCTAGTAGATATCTAATACCAATTATTTTCCGTATGGGTAATTTCAAATAATCTATTTAATACTACTCTAAATCCCAACAAAAGATCCAGATTATTAAACAAATTATTTTAAATTAAGTCAGTTTATCACAAATTAAACTGATTAAAAAGAAGAAACGGATCTATAGTACCAGTCCTTTTATCCATTTCATAATCAAAATCAAATACGAGTTAGTTTGATGTCGCTGGCAAAGCGAATAAACACATGTAATATTATAGTATATCTTGAAAATATATAAAAAATAATATATTATAAAAGATAGTAAAAGTACATTCTGAGAATACACAAAAAATTATATACTAATAAGAGATATCAAAGTATATCTTGAGAATATACGAGAAATAATATACTACAAGAAATGTTATGGGAACGTTCTAAGTGTATTACATTTGTAACATATATTCACAGTATGAGTATAGAATATTCGAATGAAATATATCATGTGCTGTTAGGATATAGAAAACAGATAACACTAATAATATAAAATAGACATATTTTTGGTAAGTATAGCCTTTGATAATTTAGCCTTTTAAAACAAAATGTGCTAATAAAACACTAATAATATAAAATATATATTTTTGATAAGTATCGCCTTTAATAATAATTTAACTTTTTAACTTTTTAATTTAACTTTTTAAAACATAAAATACTCTTTTCAGAAGCAAACAACAAAAATATTTTAGTTATTCTTTTAAATAATTGATATATAAAAGAAATATTTTTAAAATTAGAAACAATATAGAAAACCTTTTGAAAGTACAAAGCATAAAAAAATTTGAAATAGTCAATATAAAAAAGAATTAACAAGAAATTATCGAAATATCATAAATCGACAACAAATGAATTACTTCTAACAATCAATTAATTTATGATATTTAGAATTGCATAATACATTTGACTTTTTGCATATTTGCACAATTTGAAATTACACATTTTACTACAATTATTTATAAAAAAAAAGAAAAGAAAGAAAATAAAAGAAAAAACGATGAACAAAACTTTCAAAAAATTGCGGTCACTAGATATTAATAAAGCTGCAGACGGGCTGCTGTTTTGCGCGCTCTTCTCCCGCAGGGGAGATCGGGACTAATGTGGTCCCGTTCCGGAATATACGGATTTTGTGTCAGCCATCCCCCGCAGCAGTTGGATTTTACCATGCAGCTACTTCGATCGCACCGAAAAGTAAAAGCGACATAGGGAGCTAAATGCATTACTTTATTCAATGGTGGAGCGAACAGCAGTTCTAATATCTCGATAGCGGCGTCGGGTCACCTATCAGAAGTGTGGGAATGCAAATGGTCACGCACTTCATAACTCCGCTTCTGGGATTCTTTGGAAGGAAACATCCGGCCCAGAATCAGAACGCGAAAGCTCTCCGATTGAGACTCCATGATCTTCTGTCGAGGCTCCCAAGGATACGCTGGTACCGTCTATATCGCGGCGTTATCTTGAATGATTTGAGCAGTCTGGACAGCCGTCTCTTTCCGTGAGATGTCCACCTGCATTGCTACATTCTTGCGCCGGAAAATCCCGCACTTGTTGAAGCTCGTTGCCAAGCTCAGCCCAAAATCACTATCGACAATGTCATATACCATCCGGTACTGTTCTAGGAATTCGTCTAATAGTATACTTTATTGCCTATGAGGATCAAATGGAATACTGTATAGTTTCAAGTCTTTAATATGTGCCTAATGATGGATTTATTATATAAAATAATAAATTTAAACTTATAAATTATTGGCGATAACATTTTCGATATCATAAACAGACCGTGGTACCTTAAGATTTTGTTGAAATATTTTGCGCAGCGGACATGCGTTTTGTTGCTTTAAAACTTGATTATCAATTATGAAACGATGAACACGTCTTCATTAATTATAAAAATAAGGCTTTTTGATGAGCTGTCTTTAAATTCTCTATCATTAACTCTCGTAATGTCTTCTCCATATGTTCTCTTCATTTTTTGGGATTTGCTTCCGCAATTTCGATATTCGCTTTTAATCTCTCACGCACAGTATTAACTGACTGGGGTTCTCGATTAAGATTAAAACTACCAGCGTCACCTATAATGACGAATGATAAGCGATATACAGGGCGATCCTGAAAAACGATCCGTCTATAAAATGACATATTCCTGACACCATTCTAAGACAATTTTTCCTTTACCAAAATTTGATTTGAAGCGTAGTTTTTGAATTATGAGCAAAAATAGTTAGTAAATCACGCGTCGGGTACAGAAGGCAGGCAGGAGCGGCGCGGCGTGCCGCGAGCGCGGGCGCAGCTGACCGCCCGACGGGTGATTATCACCGCATGAGTCGCTAACTATTTTATCTTATAACATAAAATTATGCTTTAAATAAAATTTTGGTAAAGAAGAAAATGTCTTAGAATTACGTCAGAAATACGTGTTGCTTAAAATAACGTTATTTTAATAATGAAAAGTTGTTCCGGATCGCCGGCCGTCCGACGTTGCAATCAGCTGATTGCTACACGCGATGTGTGTATGGCGGAGTGTGTGCGTAAGAGAGAGAGAGAAAGAGAGAGAAAGAGGGAGAGAGGGAGGGTAGGAGGGACAGACATTCATACACACGCACGCACTTTTTTTCTCGCTCTCTTTCTCTCTTTTACGCAACACTCATACACTCTCTCATTCAGTCTCTCACTCACACTCTCTCGATCACTCACTCACTCACTCACCTGCTTACTCACTTGCTCATTCACCTTGTAGCAGCGTAGCGAATCTTCATGCTATGTATTGTTGTATCTGCTGCACGGTTATGATTGCTAGAGATGCGCGACACATTGAAATTTTTTCGATTATTAGTCTCACACTCGATTGACACAATACAGATTACGCGATAACGAGTTTACTGTTTATTCACTCACTATTGATTTATCGATACCAAAAATTACTTTCAAAGAAACGCGAATGCAAACAGCACATGACTCGACGCGAAGCGACGGACCGCGGAGACTGCGCGACCACAAGAGTTATGTTGCCAGAAACGCGACACGCGACATCTAACAAACGACTTGCGCGTGGCGCGTGATTGACGCGAGATAAGACGAACGATCGGCTAAAACCTTCGCATTGCGAATGCGGTAGAAAACATGAAACGTATAATGACATACTTAAAAAATTAATTATTTATTAAAAATTATTTATTATAAATAATTAATTTTTTAAGTATGTCATTATACGTTTCATGTTTTCTACCGCATTCGCAATGCGAAGGTTTTAGCCGATCGTTCGTCTTATCTCGCGTCAATCACGCGCCACGCGCAAGTCGTTTGTTAGATGTCGCGTGTCGCGTTTCTGGCAACATAACTCTTGTGGTCGCGCAGTCTCCGCGGTCCGTCGCTTCGCGTCGAGTCATGTGCTGTTTGCATTCGCGTTTCTTTGAAAGTAATTTTTGGTATCGATAAATCAATAGTGAGTGAATAAACAGTAAACTCGTTATCGCGTAATCTGTATTGTGTCAATCGAGTGTGAGACTAATAATCGAAAAAATTTCAATGTGTCGCGCATCTCTAGCAATCATAACCGTGCAGCAGATACAACAATACATAGCATGAAGATTCGCTACGCTGCTACAAGGTGAATGAGCAAGTGAGTAAGCAGGTGAGTGAGTGAGTGAGTGATCGAGAGAGTGTGAGTGAGAGACTGAATGAGAGAGTGTATGAGTGTTGCGTAAAAGAGAGAAAGAGAGCGAGAAAAAAAGTGCGTGCGTGTGTATGAATGTCTGTCCCTCCTACCCTCCCTCTCTCCCTCTTTCTCTCTCTTTCTCTCTCTCTCTTACGCACACACTCCGCCATACACACATCGCGTGTAGCAATCAGCTGATTGCAACGTCGGACGGCCGGCGATCCGGAACAACTTTTCATTATTAAAATAACGTTATTTTAAGCAACACGTATTTCTGACGTAATTCTAAGACATTTTCTTCTTTACCAAAATTTTATTTAAAGCATAATTTTATGTTATAAGATAAAATAGTTAGCGACTCATGCGGTGATAATCACCCGTCGGGCGGTCAGCTGCGCCCGCGCTCGCGGCACGCCGCGCCGCTCCTGCCTGCCTTCTGTACCCGACGCGTGATTTACTAACTATTTTTGCTCATAATTCAAAAACTACGCTTCAAATCAAATTTTGGTAAAAGAAAAATTGTCTTAGAATGGTGTCAGGAATATGTCATTTTATAGACGGATCGTTTTTCAGGATCGCCCTGTATACAAACCGGAATTTCGCCAAATACATCCCATTTGCGATGATCAAGAAACATCGTAATCATGATCGTAAGTACGCAATTAACGCACAACACAGGATTCGCTTGGTATGACAGTACGATAATATGAACGATACCACGTTTTTCCGCAAAAGCGTTCTCGGTTAATAAATTCTGTCCCGTTGTCAATAATACACGTGGCGCCTTAACAATTAATTCATCGAACATTTCGCAAATCTTTTTCTCTGTAACTTTTAGAAGCAGATAATATTTTATCTATTTTGTTAGTTAATAATGAGGACATAAGCGCGCCTGTTTTTGCTCGGAAAGAAAGAAATTTTATTTCCTTCATTAATTTAATGACACCGGGTGCGACTTGAATCAGAATAAAGCAAAAAAGCGACAATTTCGATTTCATATAATTTAATATATATAATGATGATGGATACAATAATAAAGATGCATCTTAACAACCAAAAGCGCTATGTGAAAATTCCTGAGAATTCAATTTAACGATATTTAAAAAAGATGAAGGAAGGAGTCGATCTCCCCTATTTTTCCAATTCGTCTATTCTTTTCCCGTATATTCAGGACAAATGCATAAAGTTATTTCTTTTCTCACGTCTGACCTCCTCCCACATACATCTCTATCTTTTCTGGAGGCTTGCCACGGCCCTATTTAAGGTTCATCTGCCACTGTTATTGGCACAGTGGGGATATTATTTACTAGAGTACTAGAGGGATCTTGAGGGATGTAGTCACTCTACGGCGTTGCGCTTGTCGGTGTGTGTGTGTGTGTGTGTGTGTGTGTGTGTGTGCCTATATTTCTTCTTAAACATACATGATGTGGTAAAATTATATTGTATTCTTGAAACTTTTTTTGTTAATAACTATTTAATAAATAACAATAAGCGGCTAAAACCTTCTGAAAGTTATTCAGAAAGATGACCTCAGGAAATGTAAACAGAAAAATATAAATATATTTAGAAAGTAACGAAAAGATGATACAAGTAAGTATAAAGTTGCGGGAGGGGGGCCGAAGGCCCCCCTTGCACCCCCCGCGCGCGCGTGTGTGTGTGTGTGTGTGTGTGTGTACATACGTTTCTGATATTTCTATAGCTTAGCGACATGGAAGTCACAACGAGCAAACGTAAACAAAAAAATATAAACACACAAGGAAAATATAATATGAAACCGTGTTTAGCAATTGTAAACAAAAAATGTAAACACATAAATAAGATATAACGAAAAGATGACATGAAAGTATGAAACTTCAAAATTGCATATCTCAGGAACGAAGAGAGAGCGCCACAAAATTCAAACGGTGTATTACTTAGGAATGTATCCTCTACAACATATGTGAAAATAAAAATTTTTCGAGCTGTGTGACGTAAAGTAAACATTTACCATAATTATTTTTTATATAACAGCTACAATAGTAAGTTTACGTAAGAATTGAATATTCTTACCCACTATTTCATATAGGTACGTTTTCCAAAGGTTTATTGATTTTTTGCTTTTTTTTCAACTTGCGAGTCCGACCGTCATTTTTAAGTTTCATATTCGTGTTCAGGAGGTAAAAATACATAGGAATTGGGTATTGTTACCCATTATTTCATATAGGTGGGTTTTCCGAAGGTTTACCGACTTTTCCTTCGATAAATGTATTAATGAATTTATGAAACTTCTTTTGTTTATAACTTTTTAATAAATAACGAGCGACGCCTAAAACCTTTTGGATGTTACTCAGGGCAGTGACCTTGACAATATATGTCAAGGTCAAGTCATTTGCGGGTGGCTGTGTAAAGGTAAATATTTACCCAATCGACTTCGTATCATCGTCATACATGAATCCGAAATGCGATACATCAAAAACGATTTTTGATTCGGACTTGGAATTACGCAGATACCCGATGGCGCAGGTATCGGCTCCATGAGCTGCAGGTGTCAAGTCTTGGATCGACGATAGTGATGATCGTTCGTGAGGTCTAAGTGATCGATTTATTTGAGAGGGAGTGATCATAGTAATTTACGGAATAGGCGCGGTATTCGGTTCCTTGGATCGGCAGGAATCTCCGGGATTGCTATATTTGAACAACAATAACAAGGCAACGATAACGAAACAACTTATTAGGTCAAGCACCTACATTAGTTCGAGATCCATCAATTCTAGATCTCGTGATCACGGTTCGATAGCTGACTCAATCCTGTGCGCATGGGATGGTAAACATGCGACTAATCGCAACGATACGTGGCTTGTCGCCACGACGCGTATATAATGCTATACCAGGAGCGAATGCACTAGTGTAGATTGCAAAAATCCTCGCAATTTAATGTCTCAATCAAGAGACACGGTAGTGTCTCGCACCAAGTTCACGCGAAGCAACAACGAGGCACCCTATGTATCTATACGCGGATCGGGAGATAGGGATTCCCAAAGTGTTAATTTAATTGAAATATTGCAGCATTCATTTATATAAAGAAATAGTAGTTATATATTTTCTGAATAGTTTATATAATCAGATAAGAAATAAATTATTATTGCATATGTTCTTAAATCATTATTGTATATGCAAAATATCAGGTTTATTCGTATAATGCATGCATTATTACGAATAAACCTGATTCGTTAAAAAATAGAAAGAATATGTAGGAAATATTTATGACACATATTGTTTGATTGTTAATAAAAATTTAATAGATATATATCTATATAATTCAGAAAATGCACTTGCATGTAATTTGTATGGTTTCTTGCGTGGAAATCCCGGGTGGTTCCACGGGCGACGCAAGTCGAGGCCTAAGCCTCTAAATTTTTTCTTGATGTAACCACGGCTCCTTGGAGGGTGTATAGTAAAACTCTTTTCGTCTTGATATGATTACTTTTTTTATTTAAATTATTGAAATTATTGTGTGACTTGCCCTAGCGTACTATTCAAGGCGGCAGTATGATTAGCAAGACCCTGTCCACCGGCTCCGAGAAGCTTATATACTGCGAATCTCCCGAATCTTGAATGTTCCGAGAATTTACGAGATCTCATGATCATCTCGTCTCTGTAAAGCGGCCACGTTTTACAACAATCGACTCAATGCAGGAGATAGTATCATACATTATGATTTCCAACAACAGATATAAGATCAATAAGAATATTCAATAGCTCATTCTAGAGGCTTATAATGATAAATACATGATAAAATATGTAGAAATATATGAAAGTTAAGCGAATTGAAAATAATACGAAACACAATTCTTGTCATTTTTCAATGAATCAAATTATTTATGAAATTGCATATATTATACGAGTTAATTTGCATACACATTGATGATATAAGACGTAAGCTAAGAAATCTGGCCGAGTTGCAAGTAAATCCCAGCACTGATATAAGAATATGATTTGTTACTTGATTAAATTATCAGAAGATATATATGTATAACCACCTTCTTTATATAAATTCTTCCTATATTGGTGTAAAGAATTTCCTATATTGGTGTAAAGAAAACACATAGTTGTTTTGAAGAAAAAATATGTAATTTGCAATTAACAATTCCATATTTTTTCTTAAAAACAACTATGTGTTTTCTTTACACCAATTGATTCCTCTCATTATTTTGTACGTAAAAGTATTAAGGTAAGATAATCGAAAAATGAATATTTTACAAGATATTTTACGGTTTATGTAAAATTAAGAAATTATTTCAAGCCTCATAACTCAAAAAGTACTTAACGAAAAGGTACTTAATTATAGTGTTTTGGAAAGCTCTCGAGATAAGCTACAAGAGTGTGCAAAAATATATAGGGTGTTCCATTTAAAAAAATTGAAGTGACCTTCACGTGACCTTCAAATGACTCTTCAGTGTCAAACCAATGATACCATCTTATGGCCCCCTCGAAACCATAAAACTTTTGTCTGAAACATTTTTCTCTAAAATGCTTTGTTTCCGAAATAATTGCATGCGTTAATTAAAATGGCTCACCCTGTATATATATATATATATATATATATATATATATATATATATATATATACTAACGTATATACAAGTATATATATACTAGTGTATATACAAGTTAACTCATATAATATATGTATTTCTACGATAACTTGGTTCGATGTAAGATAGCAAGAATTGTATACAGGGTGTTCGGAAATTCAACGACAAATTTTCAAAGATTGTCGGGGGTACTATAAGAATCATTTTTTGCAAATGAACCTGGGGTCGGAAACGTGTTATTACATCGCTACGGCATACGGAGTGTTCGAAAGAGTCGGTACCTCGAAATATCACAAAAAATAGAAGTTTTACAAAAAATTGTTTCAAACAAAAGTTGTAGGGTGTAAAAAGGTCTATTTACTGGCGCTATGTGTTTGACCTTGGATGACGTCGCCAAGGTCACGACAAGGCCACCTTGAATTTTTGAAATGGAACCCTCCACTTTTTATTGCATATTCTTGTAGCCCTTCTCGAGGCCTTTTCAAAGCACTAATTTTACCAACTTTAAGTAAGCCGTTTCGAAGTTATTGAAGTTATAAAGTTTTTCCTGATAAGTCGACGATATCTTGCCTTCATCAGCTGGATCAGCCACCGATCTTGCCTTCATTGGCTTGATCAGCCACCGATCTTGCCATGGTTGGCTAGATCATCTTCCAATCTGGGAATCGAATTTGTGTTTGGATCTCTTGCCTTCGTGGATGAGACATCTTACCATGAAAAGCTCGTCATTTGAGTCTGGAGCCAGCTGTTAAGCTGAACGGACGCGTTTACGAATCGTTATCGTGTTCCTTGTTATAATCCGTTGTTGTGTGTGTTCTGTGTTCCGCAATAAAGTTTCACGTTGTTCTTAAAAGTGTTTAGTTATTTCACGCGGCCCGCAAGTGCCCGATAGCGTAGTACGCGCACTTCGATATAACTCGAAGTCCTCGCCCCGCGGACGCAACAATATTATTACATTTACTTACTTTATGGGTGATGAATTTACTCTCGTGATATAGAATATTTTTTCCAAATATTTTTTCTCACGTGCTCACTAACTACGCACTTTTCACGCAATCACTGCCCGGCTTCTGTATTGAACAAAAAAAAACATCTCATATAAAGAATATATTACTGCACATATATTTTATTACATACTTCGTTATGGACGATGAATTTTCTCTCGAGAATAATTTCTTCCAAATAATTTTTCACGTACTCACTAACTACGCACTCTTCACGCAATTACTGCCTGGCTTCTGAACTTGCACGTATGTGTTTAACTGATTTCATGGACAGAAGTAGTGCTGCCACTACTTGATCGTTCGGAAACCTAATGATCACGAAGACGATTCATGATAACGAAGTGGTTAGTTGGTTGG
Organism: Camponotus vicinus; assembly: GCF_025532165.1. NCBI lineage: Eukaryota > Metazoa > Arthropoda > Insecta > Hymenoptera > Formicidae > Camponotus > Camponotus vicinus. The sequence goes on along the minus strand of NW_028141967.1, from coordinate 13,783,246 downwards.
CTACATTGCATTCTACCGCGCGCGCGGCAAATATTGTCACGTCTTACAGAGGACATAAGAATGCTATTATTTGCTGACAAATAAAACAGTGTAACTTCTCAAGATTGTATTTAAAAAAAATCATCTTGAATATAAGAACAAACTATCAGAAGTCTCATATTATATTTGCTTTCTCTAAAATAAAATTTTAAAAATGTAATTTAAAATGTAAAAATTCAAAAATGTATTTTATATAATGCTAAGTAGTTTAATATAATTATTTGTATTATTATTTATTTATTAGGTTTTTTATATTACACAATTAGCAAAATGGTAATTTCATATATAATAAAGCTTATTATTGTTGTAATAGAGATAATTTTGTTATTATTCTTTTTATTTTTACAAATAGTAAATGATAAATGTTATTTATAAATGTAATGAAAATCTACATTATTATTTATGCATTGTGCGTAAAGTGTGTTACTTCTACAGTTATTCTCTTTTTAATTTCAATGATATTTATAGTAAATTTGCAATTAAAGAAATATAGTCAAATAAACTATTAATACATAGTTACAAAAATGTTTATATATATGATTACTTTTTTTACCTTTTATAGTTATATAGTTTACTTTTTATATAGTAAACAGATTCGAAAATAATAAATAGTGAAACGAATGTCAAGAATATGGTTACATTTATCATAATTGTGATTGTGTAGATTATAAAAAATGGTTATTTAATTTACCATATGTTATTTGATATTTTACTATATTAATATTTTACATTACTATAATATACTATATTTTACATTACTATAATATACTATAATATACTATATTTATAGTAAAATTTTTACCCTGATTGGCAGAACTATTCGTATAAAGTCATTTTTACCAACATTATAGTAACAATAACTATAAAAATGATAATTGCAACTATAATTATTTAACTATGCAATTATAGTTGTAAATACCAAACACTTTTCTCTCAGTGCATCGGATTGCAGTGGGAAGCGTACACCGGCATCATGACATTTTTAATCTTGCACTCCCTTAGTCTTTGCTCTAGTTGTCTCGATCTCAATTGAGTACCGTTGTCGGACAACATGTTGTCTGACTTCCCGTGCTTCAAAATGATATTGTTTGTCACGGCTTGTGTGACAGCGTCGGCGGTTGCTCTGCATAGTGGTACTAGCTCTACCCATTTTGAGAATCGGTCTTGCATCACTAGTAGTCAGGTGTGGCCCTTCTTCGACTGGGGTAGTGGTCCGACAAGGACGATGCTGACCTATTCCCATGGCCTCTTCACATCTGTGGCGTGCAATTTTCCCGCTGATCTCTGTTGTGTCGTCTTGTAACTCTGGCAGTTTTCGCAATTTCGGACATGTCTCACAATGTCCCTAAACATGCCTGGCCAGTAGTACCCTTCGGTAATTCGTGCGATTGTCTTCGCAATCGCGAGGTGTCCAGCTATGGGTTCATTGTGATATATCGTGATGACCTGTTGACGTAGTGGCGTGGGGACACATAATTTCCACTGAGCATCGCTGCTCCTCTCCTTAAAATCCAAAGAGTGGAGGATGTATCGGTATAGCTAATCTTCCTGGATTTTGTACTCCGGTCTCTTGGCTGGATTTTTCTGCACTTCTTCTCTAATTCAGTCGTACCAGCGGCAGCATCCCTTCCTCCTTGTGGCGCTCACTTCTGGGCAGCGTGAGAGCGCGTCCGCTACTCTGTTCAGAACTCCCTAGCGGTACTTAATGTCGAACTCGTATTATTGGAGCTCGAATACCCAGTGTCCGAGTCGTCTGGTTGGCGATTCTAACTTTTGTAACCACCTCAATGCCTGGTGGTCGGTGATTATCGTAAACGCGTATCCCTCCAGGTAGTTTTTCATTCGCCGGATTCCCCAAACGATCGCCAGGCATTCGAGCTCCATTGTGCTATAATTCCTTTTCGCTGAGTTTAGCGTACAACTCGAATAAGCCACGACGCGTTCGCCGTCGTCGTACTGTTGCGTCAGCACTGCGCCGAGACCCGAAGTGTTGGCGTCGGTTTGCAGGTAAAATCGCCGCAATACATCCGGGCATGCTAAATATCAATCGGGCAATTCCCGGCCGAACAGCAGCCGGAACCCGTGTAGAAAATTATTAGGACTAGTACATGAAACCATTGACCCTGATAAGGATAATGTAGGGATGCCATAGAAAAGGATATCCTATCATCATCAATATGGGGCCTTATTAAATATTACTAAGGACATATAATTAAAAAAACTATAATAGTTATCCGATGTTTAATTTATAGTTTAATTTAAGGTTTTATTAAATACATTAGATTTTAATAATTATTTAAGTATACTGCACTTTTTTAAAATATAAGCTCACATTAATACTGTTTTATATGTATCAAAGCCTCAAGAGGATTTTGCTTTTAATAATGCTTTAGTTTTATATTGCAGATAGTGAGCAGTAAAACTATTAGGACATTATAAAAACATTTTAAATATATATATATATATATATATATATATATATATATATATTAGGTGCGCAACTAAGTTCCCGCTGTTTGTCAATAGATTGCGCCACCAATAAGTGTTGGTCGATTTCGACATATCCAAAACGTCATGAACCAAGCTTAGACATATGGTAAACAAACCGTTTTGACACAGTAGTGATTTTGTTTTGGCGTCATATACTTTTGGTTGTGTGAAAATGTCTGATTTTGTGCTAAATAATCGTCATTTGCGGGAAGTGTTGATTTTCTTCTTTCATTCGAGGAAAACGGCGGCTGAAGCGCATCGAGAGCTCCACAAAGTTTACGGAGATGCTGCTCTAAGTGAAACAACGTGCCGTGATTGGTTCCGTCGCTTCAAAGACGGTGATTTCGATGTTGACGACCGTCCGCGTGAAGGAAGGCCAAAAACCTTCGAAGACGCTGAATTGGAGGCATTGCTCGATGAGGATCCATGCCAAACGCAACAAGAGCTTTCATCAGCATTAGGAGTTACCCGCCAAGCCATTTCCAAGCGATTGCATGCGTTGGGAATGATTCAAAAGCAAGGAACTTGGGTTCCTTATGATTTGAAGCCAAGGGACATTGAGCGTCGTTTTTTCGCCTGTGAACAACTGCTCCAGCGGCAAAAAGGGAAGGGTTTTCTTCATCGCATCGTGACGAGTGATGAAAAATGGATTCATTACAGCAACCCAAAGAAAAGAAAGTCATGGGGACTGCCCGGTCATGCTTCTACGTCGTCGGCTCGGCCGAATATTCACGCTGCGAAGGTTATGCTGTGTATTTGGTGGGACCAGGTCGATGTTATTTATTATGAGCTGTTGAAACCGAACGAAACCATCACTGGGGAACGGTATCGACTTCAATTGATGCGATTGAGCCGAGCACTGCGCGAGAAACGGCCACAATACGAGCAGAGGCACGAAAAAGTGATTCTACAGCATGACAACGCTCGGCCTAACGTTGCCAAACCCGTTAAAACCTACCTGGAAACGCTCAAATGGGAAGTCCTACCCCACCCGCCATATTCCCCAGATATTGCGCCGTCCGATTATTACTTGTTCCGTTCGATGGCACATGGTCTGGCTGATCAGCAGTTCCGCTCATATGAAGACATCAAAAAATGGCTTGATTCGTGGATAGCCTCAAAAGATGAACACTTTTACCGTAACGGTATTCGAGCTCTGCCAGAAAGATGGGAAAAAGTTGTAGCTAGCGATGGGCAATACTTTGAATGATTCATTTGTAACCATTTTTTCACAATAAAGTTGCATTTTCATAAAAAAAACAGCGAGAACTTAGTTGCGCACCTAATATATATATTCGACATTTAAAAAAAATAAGATTTTGTTAATCTACAAGGACCTAAGAAGGATTTTCTAATGTTACCTTAATTTTGAAACTCAGGCTTTAATAAAAATAACTAAGAAGGCACTTGTAAGGACTTTTTAACTATACCGCATTTTTAAAATGAAGAATTCATGTAGTACCAATTTATAAAAAACTTAAGAGAAGTTAATAATATTGCATTAATAATTGTTGGATGAGGTAATCTCATTTTAGTACGAACGTCTGTGAGCATCTGATGTACAGAGATTCGACCGATGTATGAACACATTTTATATATATGTATTATAGCACGATGATTTGCGGTTCTGGAGTTCACCGGCTCACTCGTACGCTAGCGGTCAAACGATTATCACGTGTTTTTCGATTCAAGAGATTATATTCGTTATTTCATATTATATCGAACATTGATTGTGAAATATATGTTTTTGATTTCTGTAATAATTATTGTGTGCTCTTTTGCTGCGGTAAAACCTTCCAACAATAATAATATTAATAAACAAAGAATTTCTATTAAAATTATTTATTTCATTATACAAAATATCATTATACTTTTCATTATACAAATTAAAAAAATTTTTAGATACATAGATATATTGAAGGAAGAGGGAAGGACAATGGACTTGTTTATAGGGTCAGCTTACATGCCCTATGACTACTGCGACCTACCACCTCAAGATAACGTTAGGAACCTAATTGTCCATGCTGAGGAGGCAGGACTCGAACTTCTCCTGGGCTGTGACGTTAACTCCCACCATGTCGGTTGGGGGAGCACAAACATCAACCCGAGAGGAGAGAGCTTGCATGACTTCATCTTGGACAAGGGACTTATCATCCTAAACAGAGGTACAGAACCCACCTTCATGGATGCTAGAAGACAAGAGATAATTGACATTACTATCTGTACCAAGGGCGTGTCTGAACTGGTAAGAGACTGGAGGGTCTTAGACGAACCTTCAGGATCCGATCACAGGCAGATACGTCTCACCCTTCGCCAGCAACCTACGATCTTGCGGAGGCGAAATCCCAGGAAAACGGATTGGGATGGCTTTAGGTTAGATCTGAAAAACAGACTAACTACCGTTCCAATCAGATTTCATACCAGGGATAACCTGGAAACTGCCGCGGCTTGCCTGAGCAACGCCATCTCAGATGCCTTTGAGACAAACTGCCCCCTGAAATTTATACAGTCTCAGACCAAAGTCCCCTGGTGGAACAAAGAGCTGTCAAAGCTCAGATCAGAGACCAGGAGACTCTTTAACAAGGCTGGAAACTCCTGCTTGCCTTCGCACTGGGAAGCTTTTAAGAACACCCAACGCAGGTATAGCAAGGAAATAATTAGAAATAAACGTAGCAGTTGGAGAGAGTTCTGCGAAAGCGTCCTCGAAAGAGTACTCCAGAAGCCTCCAGGCTAAACAGAATACTCAGCTCTGACAATCACACCCAGTTGGAATGCTTTAAACGTCCCGATACGGGCTATACAGTCAACCTCACTGAATCTATCGAATACCTTATGGAGACTCATTTCCCAGGTTTTCGGCGGTCGACAATCTTCCTACCGCTCGTGCGAGACCCAGGGAAGCTTCCAAACCCAGGGATTGGTCACTAGCGGCGAAGATAGTCCATCTCAAGGGCGTTGAATGGGCCGTCAAAACCTTCAAACCCTATATATCATCCGGACCAGACGGGATCTATCCTGCCTGTTTACAAGAAGGACTGGGCCTTTTGATAGGCCCCCTAGTTAAAGTGCTCAGGGCTAGCATAGCCCTTAGACACATGCCCCTTGTCTGGAGTGGCACCAGAGTCACTTTCATACCTAAACCAGGCAGGAATGGCTACATCTTGGCCAAAGACTTCGGACCCATCAGCCTTATCTCCTTTATTCTGAAGACATTGGAGAGACTGATTGACAGCCATATTAGGACACATTCCCTCACTACTCGACCACTGGCCTTTTCTCAGTACGACTATAGGGCGGACAGATTTACGGATACTGCTCTTTACCACCTTGTGAGCAAGATTGAGACACAGCTGGCGACAGGAAGGTATGCCCTAGGACTATTTCTGGATATCGAGGGGGCATTTGATACCACCTCATACATAGCAATCAAAGAGGCCATGCACAGGCATGACATCTCTGAAACTCTGATCGATTGGACACAAAGCATGCTATCGGACAGAACTTTGACTGTTAATTACGGAGATAAAACTTTGAGTGGTCTCCCGACCAGAGGCTGCCCGCAGGGCGGCGTTCTCTCTCCGCTCCTGTGGTGCCTTGTGGTGGACGAACTCTTGGTTAAATTACAAGAAGCCTCCTTGTCTGTTGCTATGCGGATGACGTGGCTGCAATTGTGAGGGGTAGCTTTCTCTCAACCCTTAAGGAGCTTATGGATAAAGTACTTAAGATTATTCAAAACTGGTGTCAAGCCAAAGGTCTTACGGTCAATCCGTCTAAGACTGAGGCTATGATTTTCACCAGAAAATATAAGCCCGAATTCATAGGGCCTCTGAGGCTGTGGGGCAAAGAGCTACCATACACTTCTTCGATAAAATACTTGGGGGTCCATCTAGATCTCAAATTAAGCTGGAAACTTCATCTTGAGTTAAACGCAAAAAGTTCTACATTTCCATGTGGGCATGTAGAAGGGCTGTAGGTAAAACGTGGGGGATTAAACCCAGAGTTTCCCTCTGGATCTACAAAGCCATTCTACTGCCCCGTCTTACATATGCTGCGGTGGTCTGGTGGCCCAGGGTGGAAAAGGTGGGGGCTAGGAACCTACTCAAAAGCCTTCAGGGTTGTTACCTTAGAGCGGCGATGAGGGCCATGAGAACCACCCCTACGGAGGCGCTTGAGATTGCACTCTGTCTTCCGCCCCTGGACCGCTTTATTATCAGCACAGCCAAACTTTCTGCCTACAGATTAAAGTGTCAGGGTGAGTGGAGAGGTCAGCATCTTGGTCATACCAGGCTATCGTTCCTCCATGAACACCCATTCTCTCTGCTGCAGGATAAAATACCCAGGAAATCCCAAGTCTTTAAGTTCTTCAAAACCCAGATACCTTCTAGGGAAGATTGGAGTAAACCAGAGCGAATCTGCCGGCCAAACTGGGACATCTGGTACACGGATGGCTCGGGGGCAAAAGAACGATTTGGAGCTGGAGTCTACGGCTCAAGGACTAACAATAGAGAATCTTATTCCCTAGGGGAGTTGGCTACGGTTTTTCAAGCTGAGGTGCTAGCAATCCTTGAGTGTGCAAACACTTTAACTTTAGTTGAAGCCACAGAAATATACTCATCTGCTCTGATAGTAGGGCAGCTGTTAACGCTCTAGCCAAGATCACCACTGAGTCCTCGGTGGTTTGGGACTGCATGCTAGCGCTCAACAAACTAGGCGAATCCAATAGGATCACCTTAGCCTGGGTTCCTGGTCGTCAGGGAATCCATGGCAACGAAGTGGCGGGCGGCCTGGCAAAGCTAGGTACTCTCGAGGTCCCGGCTAGACAGGTTGTCGGCGTCTCTTTTGCCATAGGTAAAAGACTCATCAAAGAGTCTTTAAAACGGAAACATATGATTTCGTGGGGCCAGGTTCAGGGCTGTCGTCAAGCCAAGCTTCTGCTGAACCAACCCCTTTCTAAAAGGACGGATGAACTCCTAACCATGACCAGAAAGAAGCTCAATATCTCCATTGGCCTACTCACAGGCCATGTGGCCCTCAGGGCCCACTTCTTTAATCTCGGCCTGGCCGAGCGGAAAGACTGCCGTTTATGCGGCGAAGAAAAAGAGGACAGCATTCACATTCTGTGTTACTGTCCCGCTCTTGCTCTCTTAGGAAATACACCCTCTGGGGTCATATGTTTGCTGAACCAAGTGTATTACAAAACGTGAGAGTGGGCGATCTATACAACCTTCTTGCAAGGGCCAAGTTGGATCGCCTCTTATAACCTCAGACAACCACGGGGTTACAGAAGAACTTTTAGATCTAGGTGACATCAGGGACTGATCTAGCCCCACCCGTCTTTTTACTACTACTACTACTATTAGATATATTGAAAATATATGAACAAAAAATATACAATAAATATAAATTATCATAAAATATTTACTAAGTAAGTAGCCCTTTTTTTGTGTGTGAGTGTATATTCACCAAGTAGCTACCAAAGATATCCAATGGATTCATATACTTCTACGAGCTTCACGCCTCGCCGCTAGGTGGCGAAAGGGAAAACGCCTAACTCGAAAGTAAGATCCATCTAAGACAGTATATAAGGCCGCGGCACAGGTCTCGCGAGTCACAGCTTATCGGTCAAAGAGCGCATTAGCTCGAAAACTGTTATAGCCGCATCTCTTCTATTTTTTGCGAGAGAAGCCCTAGAGCTCCGCAGACGGTTAATTTTGTTTTATGGCGAATTCATATATGTATCATAGAAGATAGAATAAATATCCATGCAGAAATAAATATCAATATATAATAGTAAATGTATCTATATAAATATTCACTGAATGTTGTATGGATATCTACAGCATATTGGTTTACATATCCTATAGATATTTATGAAACTTCGAATTGCGAACAATATAAAATTTTCTTATGAGGTCCAGATAGTGTTTCCATATAGAGTCCTGATAATATTTCCCTATCAGGCCCTAAAGCACCATTTGTTACAAGCCATAGGGTCCAAGCGTTCTATACATAGTAGGGCCCAATTAATTTTAAGGCATATTAATCAGGTCCTTTTTAAAACCTTATTACTTTTTCTACACAGGAAGCCTGCCGCCCGGAAAACAACCGCCAGGCAGGGGCAGGGGCGCGCCGCGATCTAAACCAATTATTTAAACATCGTATAACGGCCGAAGCCATCGCCAAGCCGCGCCGACGACAGCCGAGGGTCCCCGAAGCGCTCCGGGAAACCTCCCGCGCTCGGCTCTGCCTCGCTTCGCTGAGCGGATCCGTTCCGTGCCGTTATTCCGCCGCTCGGTGGGAACATCTCGTTTTTACGCCGGCGCGAGACTAATTACTCGCAGTATAAAAAGGCCCTCGGCATCACCGGCACTATTTTCCGATTCCGCCTGCGACAGTAAGCAGCAATCCAAAACCTACCAATCCTAGAAACAGCCTAAAAGCCATGAACAGAAGGTGGAGAGCACTCCGCCTCAGTTGAGCCTTCTCAGTTTCGGATCTACCGCTTAATCCGAATCAAATTAACCATTCGCCGAAAGGGCAAGTATTGGAGCGAGCTCCGATACTGTCGAGAGATCTCGACCGCGGCAAACATCCCACCGCCTTAACGCCGATTGCCTTTAATTACCGTGAATAGAGAGGAGAGCTATCTCCGACGAGCTGCTCTCGTCGGCACGGCGTATTCCTGCGACATCCTATCCACCGCGGATAATTAGTATTTCGAAAGAAAACGATTTCGATTAATTGAAATAATACGTATACTCCCAGCGTCTAACACCGACCCGTCAAAACACGCGGCAAAAACATCGGCTTGCGACGCGTACGTCACGCGGTTATCGACCGCACATTCACAGTGAACCGTACGTAACAGCTGACTCGTTTTTGTATAACGCAAAGCCCTTTAACGCATTCTTGTTCCCGCGGCATTTGGGCTAGCATTACGAACACGAACATTTATGCACTGCGCGATCATTTATATATGGCGCGATCATTTGTATACTGAGCGAACATTTATACACCACCCGCGTTCTGCACGTTCATTCACGCGATCACACGTACAACATTGTATACTATTCTAAACTACAATAAACGCGTTTTAATTTTTGACAAATAGCCGAGTAATTCTTAAGCTTGCCCTAATCGAATCTTGACCCCGGCTGCGACTATCCGTCGGCAAGTTCGCGGAAGTCGACCGTGACATTGGCGCCCAAACAGGGACCATGCCGTTCAATCATTACCCGGACCAAATCACAGCCGGGCTCTGTATTATGTGTCTTGACGGTGGCGGAATCCCTAACTGCAATCTTGCCTGTAAATCGATGCCTGCTATTATTGTCTCCTCCATGTGTGGGAAGATAATGAAATCGTGCGCCACTGTGCAGGCGTATTGGTAATCTCATGTTTCCGAGTGTCTCCCTCTCTGACCCGTCCGCGAGTTGCACTCGACCTTGTTCGTCTCGGATCTTGAATCCTTTGCTGGAGCTACGCACTTTTGCTCCGAACTGCGAATAAAGCACACGCATTATTTCAGTCGAATCGAAACTATTGTATCTTGTGTCTTAAATAAAGAGTGAATAGTGTCTTGCAGCCTTTGCGCCTTGCCCTTGTTGATCAGGGATACTTTCGATCCGCTGTCCAGTAGTGCCTCGTATCCCAGGTCGCGTATGTGGATTACTAGGTGTGATAATTACTGTCGTGGTGTGAATTTTATTCGAGGTTTGAAGTGTCATTCACAACCGCGTTTACTTCGGCCCCAGAAGCTTTTTCCTGTCGCGGATGGCAATCCTTAGTGAGCACCCCATCGCGACCGCACTGGGAGCAAAACTTTTTCGCCGTTCTTCGACATTGCATTCGAGTGTGCCCCCTCTGCTTACACCGCCAGCAGCATTCTTTCATGTTTTATACGGTTGCCACGGGGGAAGCAGCAGGTTTCTCCCGTGGCAACCGTATACAACATGAATTGCGAAGAAGACGAGAATATCAATGATAATGAAAATATGTTTGGGGATAAATCATTGGAAACATTACATAATGAAGATGAACAAAGCGATCATCTTGATCAAATGTTCAGTAAATTGGAGAATACGACAGGCGATATCGGTTTTTGGGGCATCGAATAATGTATCTTTTTAATGTCAAGCGACGCGGTAGCGTCGTGACGCCAAGTACATAAAAAACAGGATCCGAGCATTGAGAGTCACTGCTCTTGACGCGGCGCTATCAAGTACCTTATCCGGAATTTCACGTCATGTAAACTTTCGATTAAGATATTTCAGAAACTAAGACCGTAATCAAAAATCTAATGACACTTTTATTATGTAATGTGAATATAAGCTTTCGATTGCGACCAGTTTGAATGAAATCGGTGCAGTCAATCCCGAGAAATGATGATCGTATATCAAAATTGTGACATTTTACGTTATCCCGGATTTTCAGTCTCACGTATCTATGCTCACACGCACACAAACAAAGCGAGTTTGTCCCTCAAGCGGCGTTCACACCGCTGCGTATACGATTATTGCTTCGATATGTACAATGCTTTAAGGGGATGCTGGAGTCGCCTGTATTATCGACGAAAACACCGTAATTTTCGGAAGTGTGCCATTTTTTATTGCCTGTATAGAATTAAAAATCCTTCTCCAGAATTGAAGTATACACGCAAACGGACACGTGAAAACTCTATATAGTACGAGATTTTGTATTGAGAAAGAAAATAAATATAAAATTACATTTTTATTTATCGACATGTTAAAGCAACATGGCGTCAGAGCTGTCAACTTGTACAAATATTAGCTTCTTATAAAAGTTTTATAGCTTTTATGCATAAAACAGTAGTTTTCACGATTGTATACTACACCGTAGAAGATTGTCGAACTATAAAAACTGAATTTAATTGCCTAATTAATAAATGGCATTCTTCCGAAAATTTCAGTCCGTATGTACCTGAAATATCGGTAAAGTAGAGTGAAAAAAGCAATGCATCTTCTTTATAAATAACGTGATAGAGAGAGATACGGGATGAGGATTAGATGAGGGTGCTGTAATCGTGTAAGAGTTCGCCGTTCAGTATAGGATCCCCTTAAGGGGATCCTAAAACGACGACCGAACTCCGACGGGATAGCGCCCTCATCTAAGCGTAATTAAAATTGTCGATAATACCGACAATTTTAATTTCGCCATTACCGACAGTAGTATATATGCATAATTCATGTATATTACAAAGAATAATTTTTAATTGTGTTTAACATGTTAAAATCAGACAACATCTTTTTGCTTCTTTATCGCACGCATATCGAAACATGTAGATAACAGAAAAATATAGATGTGTCTGGCATATCACATGTATAATTTAAACACAATTTAATGATTATTCATGACTATACATATATATATATATATATATATATATATATATTGATTATGTGTCTTCTCATGTATCTCACAAGAGTAATAACACATTTGGCCATTTGTGTACATATGTATCTATAAATATATACATTTCTATGTTATATTCTATATTTCTATATATTTTTTACAATATAAAATATAAAAATTTATTATTCTGTCACGAGTAAGACCATGTATTGTAAATGTTTGTAAATTTCTATTACAATTATATAAATAATTATACATATATATTGTAACGATGCATCCCGGTGCATCGTTACGATTCCCGGCAATTCCATCCGCCGGAAGCTGCCGCCCGGCAGAACACCCGCCGGGCAGAGGCAGGGGCGCGGTGCGCCCACCTTTTTTAATCTTTCCGCATACGGCTCCTAAGCCGTTAATATTAAATCGGCCGAATACCCGCCGATCATAGCCGACGTGGCCCGAACCGCCGACCGGCGAAAACCCGCGTTCGGCGCGCAACCCGAACCCCTCCGAACGGGCTCGACCGCACCGTTTCCGAAAAAACCGTTCGGAAGGGGTTACGCCGCCGTGCGCGCCGACGCGGGCAATTAGCCGGTGTATAAAAAGGGCACATTTCGGCGTCTAATCACCATTCTCCGATTCGCTCTTAGCTGTACGCTACAGAGAACAAGAGAATCCTTACGAGCACAACTACTGCGGGCAAAAGGTGGAGTGAACTCCATCTTGGACGAGCGATCTCGATCCCATAAGTACGCGTGCATCCGCCTGATCCTGCAGCTGAGCCATCACGGAAGGTGGAGCTCAGAGCCGCCCCGAGTCGAGAGTTCTCGACCCAGCTGCAACGCGATTTCCTTCCTTCGCGACGCGATCCTATTTCGCGTATTATAACGAACACCGAGCGCATAGCGCATTTAGGGTGCGTTCCTTTTGGACGCTTACACGCTTAAAGCGCTTATAAGCATTGCTTACGCTGTTCCCTTTGAAGTTATAAGCGCTTATAAAGGCATTTATGACGTCACTGTGACGACATAACTCGTGCTCACAAAAGCTTATCTCATCGAGGTAGGGCAGTAAAAGCGTGAGCGCTTATAGCACATAGCGTTGAAACGGAACGCACGTGTTCTGTGTAAATTAGAAAAATGGACGTTCCGAAGATATCAGTTGATATTGAAGATGGTGATACCAACAAAATTTATACAATATTAGTAACGGTAGAAGAAGCCAAACGTTTAGAAGCTGGTAAGTTTATCATTAATATTTATATTATTCAAAATTTATATTATGTATTAATATAATAAAGTGGAATGAGGTTATGTAGACTTTTCTTTTTCTATTTTTCTGTTAATTAATAATATTCATGTAATTTTCATATCACTTTAATAATTATTATTTTGTTCTTTATAGATTACATTTTTGCAGCTCAAAAATTAGCAAAGGCAATAAATAAAAGTACTAAGTTGATTAAAGTTTCTGCGTCTAGTAATGGTTTTTGTACAGATATTTACTTTTTATATAATAAAATTTTTTACATAATTATAAATTAATTAATTAAGAAAAAGATGTAAATGCATCTAATTTTTATAAATTTATTGTAAAAATAATTTTATATAGATTACAATGATTTACATGGTGAAAGCAATGAAATTGTCGAAAATGGAAATGGAAATAAATTATCGCAGGGAGTTCAAGATGAAGAAGTTGGAGGTATTTTTTTGTTAAATGTATTATCCAATTTGTATTTATGTATATGCGTGTATAAAAAATTAGTTTAATATATATAAAATTTTTTTAATAAATTTGTTTTAGTTATGTTTAAATGGCCTCATGAAGCAATTTTCTTGCTAATTGATGAATACAATCTGCGACAAGATGACTTCACTTCTGGAAAAATGTCGCATAAAAAAATATGGGCATTAATTGCAGCAGAAATGGTTAAACATGGCAATAATGTTACTGGGCCGCAATGTTACTGGGCCGCAATGTTTATCAAAATATTCTGGTTTAAAGCGAACTTACAAATCTATTAAAGATAACAATAAACAATCTGGAACAAAAACATGGCCATATTTTTCTGTTAGTTATTATTATTAAGTTAATCGATAATATGATTAAGTAAAAAAAAATTAATTATTTTAATAATAATAACTTTTTTCAGCATATGGATAACTTACTCCATTCAAAACCGTATATGTCACCTCTAACGACTGTGTCATCGACAGGAAAAAGAACTGAAGCAGAAAACAGTAGTCTATCTAGTGTTGAGAGTTCAGAAAATGAAAAGCCTGTATACAGTAAGTTAGCAGCTTTATACAATTACAGTCAATATTTTAATTAGTAACATATTATAGGTTGTAATTTTTTTTAGAAAAACCTCGACTAATGTCTTCTGTGGAACAATTAATTGATGATTTAAGAACTGACAGAAATGCGGCCGAAGAAGCTATGGAAAGACGTCACAAAGAAAATATAGACCTACGCCAGCAATTTCTTCATTCATTTGAAAAAATGATCGAATTTTTAAGTAAGAAATAACTTTATTTAATGAAAGATTTAAAGTTACTTTAATTAATATAACTATACTTAAAAATTACTTATAACTATACCAAAGACTTAAAGTTACAGAGTTACAAAGTTTAAAGACTTATAAACAAGTTTATTTTATTATGTAGTTTATTATTTACAATTTATAATATGTGCGATAAGAGTACAAGAAATAATAATAGAACATAACGTAATATTCTATTATTACTTTTTTTGCATAAATATGATATTAGCATACTAGTAATAATGTGATACAATAAATAAATGTAACGTATATACAAAAAGTAATCATAGAATACTACGTTTCTATTTTAGACACTATATTATAACACTAAAAATACATTATAAAAAAAACTAATACATTATGAACATGTGATAATTATTTAATATTATTATTTATAAAGGTATAAAATTATTATTTATAAAAGAAAAGTTTTTGTATTGTAGTGTTTTTATGCATTTCGCATAAGTAAATTATCACAAATTGCATCACGTTTTGTGTTACCTGTATTTCCTTTCTCTCTTTGTAGATTTCTTATTAATATGTTATCGTTTTCTATTAAGTCTGTTTCTATAGGAAAATCGTCATGATGCAATAAACAGATATTATGCAAAACACAACATGCAATAATAAATTCAGGAATCAAGTCCACACGTTCCATATCGAGTACTGTTAATAAGCTTCTAAATCTTCCTTTTAGTAAACCAAAGGCACGTTCAATAACAATTCGAGCAGATGAATGACAAAAGTTGTAGTTCTTTTGTTTGTTTGTTAGATGCCCATTATCCCGATATGGTGTCATTAAGTGTTCGTGAAGAGAGTAAGCTGAATCGCCTACTAAATGGCTGTTGTTGGAAAATTTTTCTACATCTTCTAAATAATTATAAACTTCAGATAAACGAAATACACGTTGATCATGGACAGAACCAACGTGTCCAGCAAGACAGTGGATAAACCGTCGTTCATGGTCACAAATGGCCTGTAAATAATTAAAAAAATTATCATATAATGATAGCTCACGAGCCCGATAACTATATTACAATTTAAATTACTTGTAATTGTATACTATGATGCCCTTTTCTATTAATATAAGATTCGGGATAGATATATGGCGCTCTTATATTAATGTGCGTGTCAATTGATCCAATTATCCCAGGAAAAGCACTAGCTACAGTGAAGCCTCTGATAATTTCTTCTGCTTTATTGCCTTCTGGCCATTTAATATATAGAGGAGATAATTTGGCAATTGCTCTTGATACTCTCCTCACAGCTCTTAATGCACTAGCTCTTCCGACATTAAATTTCTCACAAATAGATCTATAAATAAATAAACTATCAAATAAGTATAATTAAAAAAAGCAGTATAATTTAGAAATGAAAGAAAAATTTGATATCTCATACCGATATGAATCTGGTGTAGCCATTTTCCATATGGCAATAAGAAATTGTTTTTCTGGTGATAATGTTTTGCGTCCACTCTTAGATCTTGATAATGAAGGTTTTATAATATTTAAAATATAATTAAATGTTGTCCGCTTCATTCTAACATAATTAAAAATTTAAACAAAATTAGCTTTAGGAAACAATTGTTTTTTTCACTTATATAAATATATTTAATAAATATATTTATTATACATATATATTATAATTTATTAAATAAAAAATAATATTACCCTTATTTGAAAAATGTTAAACTGCATAAAAAATTATATAATAAATAAAAATAGTAAAAGTAACAAACAAATAAAATAATAATTTATAATAATAATATAATAATAATAATAAAATATTATAATTACCTGAAATGTGATTTAAACTGTATATCAGTATATGATAGTAAAATATCTTCTACGTAACCCTTTAGTCGTAATATAGGATTTTTAATGCGATGTTTATTAAGAATTATAAAAATATTTTCCAATAATTCTGTATTGCTTGGAGAATCTTCATCTTCAAACAATATTTCAAAAAATATTGCAATTAATGAGCATAAAATGACAATTTCTTTTTCGTCCATTTTTAAACATTCGTACTGCTCACACTGCTCACGCATCCAAAAGGAACAACTTTTTGTTTGCAATTTTAAGCGCTTAAGTAGCAAATGGAACGGTTGAAAATAGCGCTTATAAGCGTGAGCGCTTATAGCGCGTGAGCGTTCAAATGGAACCCTTAATTATTGCGGCCTCCGCCGCCGCGTATTTTTGTTACCGAGCGCATAGCGCATTTGATTATCGCGACCTCCGCCGCCGCGTACTTCGGTTACCGAGCGCATAGCGCATTTGATTATCGCGGCCTCCGCCGCCGCCGTCAAAGCGCATACATTTGTCACGGCCTCCGCCACCGTCGTTTAAACGCATCGCGTATTTCTGTATCACGGCATCCGCCGCTGTTATTAAAGCGCCTAAATCAAATCGAACACCGGCTTTAAGGGAATCCCTCAACCTATCTGTTTTATCGACAAAACACTGTAATTTTTGGGCATGTGCCATTTTTTATTGTCTACATAGAATTAAAAATCCTTTTCTACGGTTGAAGTATAGATGCAAACGGACATGGGGAATTATATACTGATACTACCGATTATATACTGAGAAAGAAAAAAAAGTATAAAATTATATATTTATTTATAGACTTCTTAGATCAACATGGCGTCTAAAGCTATCACCTCATAAAGACATTAGCCTTGTATAAATGTTTTGTAGCTTTTATGCATAAAACAATAGCATACCCAATAGCGGACTGCACAATAAAAACTTGAGGAACTGTGAAAATTGAGTTTAGTAGTCTAATTAATAAATGGCACATGCCCAAAAATTTCGGTCCGTATGTACCTGAAGTGTTGATAAAGTAGAGTAGAAAAAGCAGTGCATCTTCTTTATAAATAACGTGATAGAGAGAGATACGGGATAAGGATTAGATGAGGGCGCTGTAATCGTGTAAGAGTTCGCCGTTCAATGAGGGATCCCCTTAAACGAAACATCTGGTAACAAATATTCCCACGAAAGCGACCGTCGATCCCGAGAAACCGAGGATTCTCGGAACACCGGGATTCCTCGCGGAAAAAGCGTCGCATAAACGCGTGCAGTCTCGCGCGCGATAAACACGAACACGTGCGCGAAATCGATTCCGTATTTCGATCAAAATTTGCATCCACGACGTTTGCCTCGTTATCGCGTGAATTATCACTCAGCGGGATTAATCTACCGCACGACACACGCACACTCACACTCACACGCGCACACACACACACACACACACACACCTGCATTCTGTACATTTATACGTTACATTTATACAAATTCCAAATAAATACATCTAGTCACACACAGCGTGTATTTTCTTCTAACGAACCTTGCACCGGCGATCTATCCGCAGCAGCGAAAAACGCCCGAAAATACGACCGTTACAATATAATGAAAGAAACATTTACATGAAAAAAAATTTAATTTCATAAAATATATTTTTGTTAATTCCATTATACTGATTATGTGTTAAAAAAACAATCTGTACTGCATAGATTGTAACTTATATAAAGTTACATTATATATATATATATATATATATATATATATATATATAATGTAATAAATATATATATAATGTTATAAAAAGTTACATGTGTGATAATACCTACAATATATATATATATATATATATATATATATATATATATATATATATATATATTGTAGGTATTATCACACATGTAACTTTTTATAAAATACAATCTATGCAGCACAGCTTGTTTTTTTCACATATAATCGAATTAGAAAAAAATATTATATGAAGTCACATATTTTAATCATGTGTACATATTTAGTTTGTTACATGTGTGTACAAATGTTTATATTTATAATAAAAATTTACAAATATTTACAACATATTATCTCGATTGGGACAGAATACATTTGTAAAAAATATGGAAATATAGAATATATAAAATATAATAAAAATGCAAAAATATAGAAAAATATAGAATGGGCCCCTCCATCGCCCATTCCCGTGAGAACGCTACCAAAATATTTTATGTATTTAATTCGTCTCTCCGACAGTAATTTATAAGCGAAATTGAGGCGCGTTTTTTATTTGTCTCACTCTTACGAGTCAGAATATAGATCTTTTTGTTAAATTATAACATTTCATTTTGAAAAAGGCAACAGTTTATTGCTTTTTATAATTTTATAAAAATGTTTATATTTTTTTAATAACCAGCACATGAATAGATTGCCTTTGGATTACATTTTTTTAATAACCAGCACACGAATAGATCGCCTCTGGATTACATTTCTTTAATAACCAGCACACGAATAGATCGCCTCTGGATTACATTTTTCTAAAATAACCAGCATACAAGTAGTTTGCCTCTGGATATTTTGTTTAATAACCAGCACGCGAATAGATCGTCTCTGGATATTTTTTTTAATAATCAGCACATGAATAGATCGTCTCTGGATATTTTGTTTAATAACCAGCACGCGAATAGATCGTCTCTGGATATTTTTTTTAATAACCAGCACATGAATAGATCGTCTCTGGATATTTTTTTTTAATAACCAGCACACGAATAGATCGTCTCTGGATATTTTTTTTTTAATAACCAGCTCACGAATAGATCGCCTCTGAATTACATTTCTTTAATAACCTGCACACGAATAGATCGCCTCTGGATTACATTTCTTTAATAACCAGCACACGAATAGAGCTCCTTTGGATTACATTTTTCTAAAATAACCAGCACACAAGTAGTTCGCCTCTGGATATTTTGTTTAATAACCAACACACGAATAGATCGCCTCTGGATATTTTTTTTAATAACCAGCTCACGAATAGACCGCCTCTGGGATAAACTATTTTTTTCATAATCAGAGCGCACATGCAAACCGCTTCAAGAAATATTTTCTGAAACAACCAGCTCACGAATAGATCTCCTTTGGGATAAATTATTTTTTTCATAATCAGAGCGTATTGTTTTCATAATCTATGCATGTTGTACATAACTCTAATTATGACAACAAAGTTCTACCTTTTAAACCATCCTCTTTTTGTACAAAGTCGGCGAGCATTCAAAGGTAAACATTTAGCGCTATACGTCACTACCATTGTATAAAAATAAATAAATATACAAAAAGTAATAAATACATGTAACTTTCGTAACTTTTGATTGAAAACGTCACTAGTCACGATCGACTCTTTTTCCGCGCTGTCATGTTCTTACGCGTAAGTACGGCGCGACAACGAGTCGAGTACTGTCGGCGAAGTAAATATATCACACCATGATTCCGCGTTATACTATAGAAAATACAAATTTTATATTATTTATTTTTTCAATTTGAAAATAATTGCAATAGATTAATGAGATTTTTTCAATTAAAATGACACCAAACACGACATAAATCGGATCATTTTTAATTAAATATATAATTAAAATTTAATAATTAATTTTCCATACAGCACCAAGTCGTCTAAATGTACTACTAAAACTGGACATATTTTTGTCACAGACATCTTTTAGCGATATCGTTAAGGGGATGCTGGAGTCGCCTGTATTATCGACGAAAACACCGTAATTTTCGGAAGTGTGCCATTTTTTATTGCCTGTATAGAATTAAAAATCCTTCTCCAGAATTGAAGTATACACGCAAACGGACACGTGAAAACTCTATATAGTACGAGATTTTGTATTGAGAAAGAAAATAAGTATAAAATTACATTTTTATTTATCGACATGTTAAAGCAACATGGCGTCAGAGCTGTCAACTTGTACAAATATTAGCTTCTTATAAAAGTTTTATAGCTTTTATGCATAAAACAGTAGTTTTTACGATTGTATACTACACCGTAGAAGATTGTCGAACTATAAAAACTGAATTTAATTGCCTAATTAATAAATGGCATTCTTCCGAAAATTTCAGTCCGTATGTACCTGAAATATCGGTAAAGTAGAGTGAAAAAAGCAGTGCATCTTCTTTATAAATAACGTGATAGAGAGAGATACGGGATGAGGATTAGATGAGGGCGCTGTAATCGTGTAAGAGTTCGCCGTTCAGTACAGGATCCCCTTAAGTCGACGGAAAGAAGACTAAAAGCAGTCTCATGACCCGCTTTCAGTGACATATTAGTCTGTCCATAAGATAACTAAAACGTGGCTATTCATGAACATCCTTTAGTAGTCTTTAAGACTTCTTTTAGACATCTTTTTAGTTGCTTTAAAGATCTCTTTTAGATATTTATTAGTCATTTCTAAGACTTACTTTTCGGTATGTGTTCGTCTTAATTATAGGTTATAATAAAATATACAAATATAATATTTACAGAATTTATTAAATATATTTATAGAGGTATTCCTCGTGCTACATAATAGCGCATAATGTAAGAGTAACTGATTAATAAAATGTCTAATGAGTAACTGATAATAAAATGTCTAATGAAAGGTCGAGCATTACATAAAAAAGAAAATTATATACATTCAACTTGACCTATAAACTATAAACTTTATAAACTTTAAACTTAAACATTTATAAACTTTAAACATTTAAAGTGAGTTTTTTTAATTTTGGTACCCGCCAAAGTCATGACAAAAGTATTATGTATGACATAATTTTTTTTGATGGTATCTGTATCTATCTCCCACTCTTCGTAGCCATTCTGCAAATTTATTTTTTAAGCCGTAATAACTCGATGAACTATATATGTTTGAAATAGTGCCTGTAAAAAATTTTTATTATAAAACAAACATATTTCCAAAATTAGTTGTATTAAATAAATTTATGCAATTACCTATGATAATATTCGCAAAAGCCGTGTTTTTAATTCCTTCTGTTTTACGTTGACCTTCCTATGTGTGCGCTACCAACAATTTTACAAATTAAAAAAATTAGACAAACATAAAATACTTTACAATCAATAATTTATTGATTCATTTGAGAAATATATTATATAAGAGAAAAAACTTACCTCGAAATAATTGTATTGTTCCTTCAACTGTAATATTGTTCCCTTAACTGAGCAGAAGAAGAAAGACGCATACAGGACCACGAATACAAAGTACAATGCACAGTAAAGTATCAGCATATATTGCTGCGTAGAGAGAAGCAGAACTTGTAACGGAAATATGTCTATGACATAATCTAGAAAAAACGATAAGAAATATTAAGACTCTAAAATACAAATATAAAAAATTAAGAAAAGTATTAAAGTTTAAAATGTAATAAGTAATGCAATCATAAAGAGTCTGTTAATGAACTTGTAATGAGCAAGTAAAAATTTCAGAATTAAGCTTGATTAACATTATTACAGTAAATTTAAATCTAGCAAATATTGATTAATATATTTTTTTATGCAATGTTTATTAAATAATTTAATAAGAAATTTTTCCTTCCAAAATAACCTCAAACTTTAAAATATCTAATTTTACGAAAAATTAATCAATTTGAGTAAGAAATATAACAAATGTATGAAATCACATTTTTATTTACTTATTATGTAATATTTGTACACAATTATACATGTAAAAAAGAATATTATGTTAGATTAAAATTCTATTCCTCTTACCTTGTGTTTTCTTCTCACAGAGTCGGACACAAAGAGGTTGAGCACAGCGACTCGTAACTCGCAACTCGCAATTTGAAGAGGTTAATTGGTTCACGGGTTACGAACGGATTCTACTTTATCAGCATGATATGATTTTATTTTTTCGAACGAGATATGAGTTTTGATGCAAAATATAAATAATAAATTAATAATATAAAATAATAACTTTTTGTAATTGGTCGGAAAGATTTTTAACACACATTTTTTGCTTTACCGGAAAAGCAACTAAAAAAAGATGACGATAAGATGTCCTTTTTATGTTGTCTTTTTCGACAAAGCGAAAAGATATCCATAAAGACATCTTTTTGCTTTGTCGAAAAGATAACTTAAAAAAGATCTTTTCGTTTCCATTTA
This sequence comes from Camponotus vicinus, assembly GCF_025532165.1. NCBI lineage: Eukaryota > Metazoa > Arthropoda > Insecta > Hymenoptera > Formicidae > Camponotus > Camponotus vicinus. The sequence goes on along the minus strand of NW_028141967.1, from coordinate 13,760,862 downwards.
GTAGAATGTGCTGTGTGGGTTGATTAAAAATAATCCGATTTATGTCATGTTTGGTATCATTTTAATTGTAAAAATCTCATTAATCCATTGCAATTATTTTCAAATCGAAAAAATGTTAAATAAAAATTTTAATTTGTACGATATTTAAATCCATAACAGTTGTTATAGTTAAAGAAAGGTCTCCGATTTGAAGCAAGAGCGAGAACAAGTAAGGAGCAAGCGAGATAACGAGTCATAAAAGAGTTCCGAAGTCCCGCTCGCCAGGCTCACTGTTTCTTATCTTCATAGGTATACATGTCATCTTATTCTGGAAAATAAAATTTTTATATTTCGCATTTTTTCGATTTGAAAATAATTTCAATGGATTAATGAGATTTTTGCGATTAAAATGACACCAAACACGACATAAATCGGATTATTTTTAATTAATTAAATAATTAAAATTTAATAATTACTTTAATTAAAAATGATCCGATTTATGTCGTGTTTGGTGTCATTTTAATCGCAAAAATCTCATTAATCCATTGCAATTATTTTCAAATCGAAAAAATGGGAAATATAAAAACTTTATTTTCCATAATAAGATGACATATATACGTATAAAGATAAGAAAATACGAGTCTGGCGAGTGAGACTTCGAAACTCTTTCATGATTCGTCATCTCGCTTGCTCCTTATTCCTTCTCGCTCTCGCTTGAAATCGGAGACTTTCCCTTATCTATAACAACTGTTATGGATTTAAATATCATATAAATTAAAATTTTTATTTAGCACTTTTTAAATTTGAAAATAATTGTAATGGATTCATGAGATTTTTACAATTAAAATGACACCAAACACGACATAAATCGAATCATTTTTAATTAAATAAATTGTTAAATTTTAAATCTTTTTCGTTCACTACGTAGCGCTTGTCAGTTTCATGCTTCAATCTCTTACATTCGCACTTCTCTCTCTCTCTCTCTCCCTCTGTCTCTGTTTATTTGCCCGGTATTCTTCCATTCATAGATCACCATGTTCGGAATCGAACAAAAAGACTAAGAAGATTCTTCCATTCGCTTATGTCACTTTTACTTTTCTGATTCTCGTTTCTCCATATAAAATTAAATTTTATATACATATGCATTTTTATTTTATAATACTAACGAAATATAAAATATTAAATTTGTCTCTCTTTCTCTCTGTTTTGTTATAATAAATACACCTATGTAATACAATTAATATGTATTTTTTACATTTGCAGTAAGAAAAACGTTTAGGACAATTGATCATAATTTGCAGCTATTTACGAACAATAAAGTTAAATGTATATAGAATCAATTTACACAAAATAAAATTTGATAGATTTTATCAATTTATATTATTAAACATGTATAAGCGTATTCAATTTTATTTTACTTATTTATTTCATACAATACAATAATAATAATAATCACATGATTTTTATAGCTGATAACCCAGGTAGAACATGAAACTCATAATGACATCATTATGACGTCATCATGATTTTATTTATCACTTAAAAGTTACCTAAACAAAAATTATTAAAAAATGAGTTAAAGATGACAAAAAGAATCATAAATTTTTAAGTTCAATAATCGCATTATATAATTTTAAAAAAATTATGTCGCTTAAATATAATTAAAATATACATGAATAATTAAATAAACAAGTAATTGCGTAATATATATAAAAAATGATATTATTATGATTGATTCTTAAGATTTCATACGCGAAGTATATATATTCTCCAACAGAGTTCGCTAGAATTGTTTGTCGCACGGTTCTAACCATAGACATAGTAAGTATAGACCGAGCATCCATTGTATAAGCGTTAAGTATACGAAAAGAAAGACAAAAGATGTAAGATGAGTTTCTTTCTCTTTTCAATGCCGGAGGAGTGGGGAGCACTTCTCTTCATCTCCTCGCGCCGGTTCGTCGTTTCCCCTATTGAGATGAGGAGAAGTGCTCCCCACTCCTCCGGCATTGAAAAGAGAAAGAAACTCATCTTACATCTTTTGTCTTTCTTTTCGTATACTTAACGCTTATGGATGCTCGGTCTATACTTACTATGTCTATGGTTCTAACCTACGCCTACGCATCTTATACAGCTTCAGGCGGGAAATATTAATTATTTGACAACGTGTAAAGATTGGCCGCAGACGATGGAATTTGTTTGCCACTGCAATTGGCCAATCCATGAATATAGTTCGCATTTATTCAACGTGAACAAACATGATCAGTGCAAAATAGTGAATACAGAGTAATAAACGTATATAATGAGTGCAAAACAACAAGTAGCAGTAGCAATAAGTTTTTTCCAAATAATATAAACCGAAAATCATAATTTATGATGTCTGGAAATAATAAGAATAAGGTAAGAACTTATTTTATTAATATAAAATAATGCTTTCTTTAATCTCTTAATCTAACCTTACCTAACCTATTTTTGCATCATTCGCCTGATTTAGTTTTTCCTGTTTAATTGTTTCTTGTTTTTGAATTAATTCTTTTATTTAATTTAATCTAATCATGCTATATACTATCTTTAATTTTTCTATTTTAAACTGACAGGCCTTTAAACGAAAAATAGCATCAAAATATAGAATTAGTGCTAGGAAACGAATTGCATTAGTCAAGTTTCAAGCAAAAGCTGCAAGATCAATTGATTTTGACGATTCTGACAGTAGCGATAATAATAGAATACATAATTTTGAGAATCTTACAGACTTTGATCCTGAGGATTCTTTTGAAAGGAAAAATTTTCAAGAAAATACCCTTTGCTCAGATCCTAGTTCAGATAACAATTTTAATTCTCCTTGCAATTCCATCAATAACTATATAAATAATGATATTATAGATGACTATATTATGAATGATAATAGAGATAATGACACTATTGATGAGAGAGAGAGAGAGAAAGAGAGAGAAAGGAGACACAAGATTATAGTGATATAAATACAACATTAAACTTTAATGAAAAAGAGCAATTAAATGATTATTTATTAAACATGTTAAGGGAATGGGCTCTGCGTGGAGTATCAAAGAAAAAAGTAGATACATTGTTGACTCTATTGATACCAATTTTTCCTTTTCTGCCTAAGAGTCACAAAACTTTGTTGTGCACTTCAAGAAAAGTTAATATCTTAAATGAAAATGATGGGCTATTTTAGTACAAAGGAATAAAACTGAATATTAGACAATTACTTTCTGATGAATATATTCGTCAATATAGTGAAATAGCGATAGATGTCAATATAGATGGCATTCCTTTAAGCAAAAGCTCAGAAATGCATTTCTGGCCTATTCTTGGCAAATTTCGAGATTTTAAACATCCTTTTTTGATTGCTGTTTATTTGGGCTCTAAAAAACCTACTAATGTTAATATTTATCTGGAACAATTTGTTGCTGAAGTAGCGGATTTACAAGAAAATGGATATCAATGGAGTGATGATAATATATATCAATTTAGAATTATTAATTATGAGATGCTGAAGCTCGTTCATTTATAAAACAATGTATCGCGCATAATGACTACTATGCATGTGAAAAGTGTATTGTACAAGGAACATATTATAAGAGTAGAATGTGTTTCTTTGAACAAGACTATCCCAGACGCACAGATGAATCTTTCTATAATAGAGATAATCCTTTTCATCATGTTGGTAATTCAATTTTAAAAAATATCGGAACTGGTATGGTCTCTCAATTCCGTCTGGATGCATTACACCTTGTATATCTAGGTGTTGTTAAAAGAATGCTTAATTTTCTCATAAGTAATCGTTCTCAATGTACATTACCAGATGCGATTGTATTTGAAATCAATAATGAATTAAATGATATCGCCAGCTTTTTTCCATTGGAATTTACTCGGAAGCCAAGAAGTTTGGGTGTTCGTAATAAAAGAGAAAAGTGGAAAGGCACTGAATTTAGAAGATTCATATTATATGATTGTATTTATGTTTTGAAAAATCGTGTGCCCATTAATATTTTCCAGTGCTTTCTCCTTCTTCACTGTGCAATTTACATCTTACTTTCTATACACGATCTTTGTCAAAGAATGAATGAGATTGCTAATTATTTGTTAAGAAAATTTGTGAAGCAATCAGCTCGATCATTTGGGCATGAATTTGTCGTCTACAATGTTCATTCCCTCATTCATTTGGCTGAAGAATGTCATAACAGAGATACATTAGATTCCTTCAGTTCATTTCCTTATGAAAATTTTTTGGGTGTTATTAAAAGTCACTTACGTTCTACTTATCGGCCATTACAACAATTAGCTAATAAAGATATGGAAACAAGGTGCATTAATAAAGCCATATCCTCATAAAAATTCTAATTTTGTGACTGAAAAAACCATTTGATGGTTATAATTTGCCAATTCGAGGTCAACAATATGCTATTGTTATAACCAAAGATTTTACACTGAGTACAAATAAAGCAAATCGGTACTTTAAAACTATCAATGATGCAGTTGTACGTTTATATAGTGTGATTGATTCTCCTAGAGGTATTATTGTCGTGGGAAAAAGATTTACACGTTATGAAAACTATTATGAATTTCCTATGGAGTCTCCAGAATTGGGTATTTTTAAAGTGCCGAAATTTGAAAATACATTTTATTATTACAATATTGAAGATGTTAAAGAGAAATGTATTATTATACCTGATAGTGATGACACTTTTCTTTGCATTCCACTCATTCCGTTTTTTCATTAAAGTACATTTATACTTTTACAATTTCTATAATTTACTTTACTCCTTGATATCAATATATAACATTTTGATGATTTCTGTTACAGTATGTTTTTGTGAAATTTCCTATTTCGGATAATGTACAGGAAGAAACTGTAGGCATTATTCCATCATCATGGATAAACTATTCCCTCAATACTTGTAAATGGCCACCAAAGAAATATTCCTCTGATAAAATTAGCAGATGGGTTATGAGTTTAACGGAATCAAAGGATGATTTTGAAGATATACAAATAGAAATTATGCATGAATATGGTAAATGTTTTATGCAATAATAAGAAACTAATAATGCATTTCTAGTATTTAATAAAATAAAATAATTTTTAAAAATTACAATAAATTAAAGCTATATATTACATTGTTATATATATTTGTTTACTCAATAGAATAAGTTTATATAAAAAAGATTGTAATCTTTTCATATCCATATATTTTTTATCTATATTTGTACATTTTTCAATTAAAAAAATATTATCAATTTTAAAATAATAGTATTAAATGCATTAAAAATATTTTTCCAAATATATTCATGAATAGTTTATTTCAAATCTTTTATATATATGTGATTAATTAATTTTATTACTATTAAAGTAAGATTTGTTAGTTAAAATGTTTTTATCAATAGTAAATTACCTTTTCAGATTCTTATGTAAAAGCACGTAAGGCAAGTATTAAAGCTGAAGAAGAGAGTGCTATTGATACAGCTGCTGGAGAAACTGATATACAAAAATGTAGAAGAAGACGCAAGCCTGCAAGATATGAAGAGTCTGATAGCTCTGAAATTGATAATCCCTCTCCAAAGAAATTAAAGAAGACAAAATGTTTTGTCATTAATGATAGCAGTGATGAAGAAAATTATACAGCACATAATATCAAAACAAAAGTGAAAAAGCTTGTAGAAAATAAAAATCGATCTCCTTCTCTTTTATCTCAAACAAAGAAGCCCAGAATAGTTAAACATACAGTTCTGTCTCCATCCTCTTGTACTGAACGAAGGAAGATGTTATCATGCCATGCATCATCACAGTCTTCCGTATTACAAGATTATACTTGCCTAGAAGTTAAGAAAAACAAACAATCAGTAGTAAAATCTCTCTTCAATGATAGTAAGTTTTATTTTACACAAGTTGTATATACATATATTAGAGTTTGTGACGTGACACTTGGCGGTCCGTCACAAGGATCGCGAGATCCGACCGAGAATGAATTTGGGCCCTCGTTCTCCCCTAATTTAGGGAGAGAGCGGCTATTGGAGGCGAGATTATACTCGCCTTCCGTGCGTACAAATTTATTTGTTAGCGTTAAGATTAGGCTTAAGAGCGGGCACGATGGGAAACGCTGACGGGATCTCATCCGGTGGCTCAAAATTGAGGAAGGAGTACAGGATACAAGGAAACGGGCGAGCGGAGGCGCCGACTAAAAGGAACACGCCAAGCTAAGTATTATTATTTAATTGCGTCAATAATAAAGTCCACTTAAGACTACCGCTGCCGCTCCTGTAAACATTCACATGCCCAGCAGGTACGGGGAACAATTGAGGGGAAGGCCAACCAGCGGACGAAAACTGACACTGAGACCCCGAGTCGGAGTCATCTCGGCCGGAACAGCGCTAAAGAAGAACATTCTAAATAACGGCGAGTGGCTGCCGAAAGTATCCCTCCTGACGGGCCTCGACGAGAGGAATTATGGAAAATAAAAGAGGAAACGGGGTGCGACAAGCACATGTACAGCCCTGAAGGCCGCAGGATTAAATGGGCCACACGACGATCCTGAGGGTTGCGGAAGCGCCACAGGTGGCCTAGTTACGCATTAATTTGCTAGCGTGATTCCGACGGGCCTTCCGCTCGCCACTGTTCGGCGGACCGGCGAAGGGAACGACGGCCCAAAATTACCGATCCGACACGTGGATGCCGAGAGCACGGAGAACCGCAAGGAGTCACCGGTGAGACAAGCGTCGACCCCATCTGGCTGTCTTTGTTAAATAATTCAGGTAGAATTAGCTCGAACAATGTCGGTGCCGTATAGCCGCCGTAATTACATTTATTGTGAAATTCCTTTTCTGCGTTCTCGATATTTGCGTCTTAGAGTACGACGGCCGGCCGAAAGACTTTGTTCGAGCTTTCGTAAACTTAAGTGCCCTCTCTCCCAGTTGCGCGCCGACAGTCACTGTAAATGTTTATTTGTACAATTATTACTGTTAGCTGTAAAACTTTGTCTGTTAAAAGTACTGTAACCGAGCTCACACACAAAGGCGATTGCGATATCCAATAACCGACAAATACGTCGCGGCATCGGCTCGCATATTTCCGAGGCTCAAGTCATTTGATACTTTATTGTTATTGATAGTTTTTCGTGTCTCGATTCAACCGTTCCTGTTAGATACGTTACTAGTCGCTAAATTTTTTTGTTGAAGCAGCAGATCTGTATAATCGGTTCGCATCTATATTCGCTTCTGTTAACTGCGTGTGCGGCGGGTAGATCCATTATTATAATTAATTATTTCTATTCGCGAAAGACGGATGTCATTAAAGGAGTCGACACCGCGGTGCTCATTATTAAAAGTTATTTGGGGATTCGTAGCTGCCGAAACTCTAACAAGTCTCGTTTAGCGCGGAATTCCGAGACTTTTCTTATATGCTTTTTTTCTGCCGCGTGACATATGATACCGCGGTGATCGCGCTCGAATGCCGGCCCGTCGCTGCCGGCTAATAATCGGATAATCAATATTATAAAACCGCTTTGCATCTACACGAATCTGTCTGTCATTAAAATTTATTCATATGTTAAATATATTAATTCTTGTTATTATAATATTATGTTTTATTTGCAGCCACCCTGTATTCTCGATCCTTCCTTGTGAACTGTTAACACGGACTCCCCCCCTCTGCCAATTTCGAGACGGGGCTAGTCGAGCGTCCGCCGCGATTTTTCTGAGAATTTTGCATTCTTTGTGTACTGCCGATACGGTAAATTTTATAGAGCGGTGCGGATTACCGCACCTGGCGCCCATATATTTGATTTTGGAGAGAAACGTTTTTTTTTTGTTGTTATGTAAGGAGATCGCGCCGAAGGTGTGCCGTGGGCCAAAAACACCGGCCACGTAAAATCATTAGCCCTTAAAGAATTAACGGTCACAAATTGGCGCCCAACGTGGGGCGCCCACTAAAAACAGGGCATCTCATGATTTCAAATTTTCCGTTAGAGATTCGTTGGCACAAGGAAGAAGGAACTCGAGAATAACAAGGTCAACTGTAATATATATTGAATTTTGAATGTTGTGATATCTCTCTGTGTCTGATATTTGAACATGTATTTCTCTTGTATTTGAGGGTCGCAAGCAAATATGATTTTGAAAACAACCGTTTTGAAAGTATCGGAAAGTCTCAGAAGCATATATAATACAGATTAATATTTTTCCCGTACGGGAAACTTTTCAAGTATTAGTAATATCGTCTATTTAATCGATTTAATGAAATATCTACAATTATAGCTGTCGATTGAAAAAAAATTTTTGTAATTCATTTTAATTTAATGAAAATATTAATTTTTTTTTCTCTTTCTTTCAAAATTAAAACTTCTGAGATACTATATATTGGAATTCAACTTTTTAAGAATTTTATTCCCTTCTAGAGCTTTTATTATTGTCTCTCGGTTATTATTAATGATTGTTGATAACTTCTTGAAAACTTCGTAATCTTTTGCTTAATTTTTTTATATATTATAATTAATTCTTCGTTTTTTTTGTTTTGTAAGCTGTTGAAAAGTCAACGTAGCGAATTAAAAGTCAATATAGAGGACCTTATTATTTATTTAAATTTGGAATGCTTGCGCACCCCTCCTCCTTTCTTTCATTTATTGGCGCATTAATTGCTGCCTACCGCTATAATATTCGGCTTTACAACTTGTATATTGATGTGTGCTATTTTTGGATTCTTTTTCTTGTGTATTTTTTTTTCTTTTACCGTTTGCCTTGTTAGCGATTGAGATTATTTATCTTGATGTATATTCTGTGTATTAATGTGCCTTTCTTTCAGGATTTAATTGCCATAGTAAAATTCTTATTTTAAACCGATCTTTTTTTTTATCTGTGGAATTTCGGTGTGATTTTATAAAAAGGAAATTATTTGGGAAAATTATATTAGTAAGGATTGCTTGCTCGGAGTTTTCGGAACATTAGAGTCGTTTGTCTTCGCGTTAGTGTTTATATTTTTGTGTGTTACCGTTCGGAGCGTTCGCCTATTATTTTCGAATTTAACGATTGTCATTGTTAGCTTCTCTCAAGGATCTCTCGAATAAAGCCTTCGCAGTATAACACAAATATTTGCGTCCTCGGAAAACCACAGCTTTCGTCGGTCGAAACACGTATATTTTCGACTCGTATAGTTGCCGTGAGATAACGGCCAATTTTGAATTTTATTTCGAGATCGAGTGTTCGCGATGAGCGTAGAAAATCGGAACGATACGGAATGGGTTCACGCGCTGACGGTGGACCAGCTGAGGGCGGAGTTGGAGCGACGGGGTCAGAGCAGTGAGGGTACCGCCCCCGCGTTAAGAGCTCGATTAATTAAGCATGAGAACTGCACACTACTGGGATGGGAGACGCCGCGGACACCCACCGGAGTCGATCTGGAAGCGTTCGAACAGCCGGAAGGGGCGCCTAGAAGGCCCAGTGACAGGGACGAGCGGTCCGTAGCTGCCGAGGGGGCGGCAGAGGGGGATCGCTCTCGGTTGCGTGTACGACCCCCGCGAATAGAACTACCCCCGCAACCCGTGGATAATCGAACCACTCCGAGACCAGCGTCTTCCGCCATGGACGTTTATCATATCATGCGTCGGTGGAATTTGTAATTTTCCGGCGCGAGAGGTAGCAACGCGGAAACGTTTCTAACGCGTATCGAGGAGGGCCGCGCGTTGATAACAGTCAGCGACGAAGAAATTTTTAAATGCATTCCATTCTTTTTAACGGGCATCGCGCTATACTGGTACCGTGGTGAACGTAATCAGTGGAGGGCATGGCGAGATTTTGAGACTGCATGGCGTGAAAGATTCGGGAATCCTGACTTCCAATTTGCCTTACGAGACGAGATCATGCGGCGTACGCAGGGCGAACACGAACTTATCGCGGATTATTTAACCTGTATTCGCGCTCTTTTCGATAGATTAAGTCCTCCGTGGAGTTTGGAGGAACAGTTAAATTACGCCCATCGTAATATGCTGCCACGCTTACAGATTTCGGTTCACCGCTGTAATGTTTATGATTTCGCCTCGCTAGAATATGCGGCTACGCGTGTTGAACGTAGCTACGACGCTTTAGCGCAATATCGTCCTCCGCCGACTCCGGACCAGTCTATTTTTCCTGATTTAGCGTATCGTCCTCCGCGAAAGACCGCGAAAGGCCCGACTGCCGTAGCTGCCGCCGGAATAACTGACGTGCAGCCTACGAAGAAGAAGAAGAACGACAAGCGAGCCCAGAAAGGGGCGACCGACACCCGAACGGCACCGGCGACCGTTGCCGTTGCGCCTCCTGCTGCCGCGACCGCCGGTACTTCCGCTCCGACTTCTAGCAATTCAGTGACTTCCAACCGAAAGGTGAAGTGTTGGAATTGTGAAAAGACCGGCCATATAGCGCGTGAATGCTCGGAATCGCGCCGCCAATACTGCTACCGTTGCGGCAAGGCGAATGTCACCGTGAAAACGTGCCCCTCGTGTTCGGGAAACGAGGCCGAGAGTCATTAGGGAGGGCCGCTGCGACTCTGAATAACGAAGGGGAGGCCCGCGTCGCGAGCTCCACGCGCGAGATAGTCTTGTCTTCGAACATGGTCGATCCCACCGATTCTTTAGAGCTACCACCATTGCATTATCTTATCGTTGCCATTAATAAGGAACCTTTAAGGGCGCTCGTCGATTCGGGATCGACTCGTACGATCCTCGGGGCTGAGGCCATTAAAATTGTTCGAAGGTTGAATCTGCCTACTCGGCAACGAGTTACTCGGATTCGCACCGCGAATGGGCAGATAGCGAGAGCGCGCGAGGAGGTCGATCTATCGTTTCGACTAAGGGATCGGATTCGTACCATTTCCGCTTGTTTGCTGCCGGACTTGACCGTCTCGTGTTTAATCGGCATGGATTTTTTGCGAAAATTTGGCGTGATTGTGGATTATGAGTTATCGGAGTGGAATTTTAGAGATAGTCCTGCCGTGAGATATCCGTTTGAGTCGGAGAGCGAGGAATCGCGAGTATGCTGTGGACTCCCCGAGTTGACACCCTTGCAGAATGAACACCTAGAGTCATTTTTGGAGAATAGGGTACCGATAGCTGTCGAAAACCCCGGTGTCACTTCTCTTACAGAGCATGTTATTGACGTTGGCCAACATCGACCTATTAAACAGCGATGTTATTTGGTTTCGCCTAAGGTTCAGGAGGCTATTCGCGATGAAGTGGATAAAATGTTAGAGGCTGGAATTATAGAGCCTTCTTTTAGTGAGTGGTCAAATCCTATCGTTATGGTAAAGAAATCTAACGGGAAATATAGATTCTGTTTGGACTTTCGGAAAGTGAATGGCATCTCTAAAAAAGATGCGTATCCGCTGCCGAATATGAACGGTATTTTAGATAAACTTAGATCTGCTAAATATATCTCAACTCTCGACTTGAGCCAGGCGTACTTTCAAATACCGTTGGCCGAGGAGAGCAGAGAGATTACTGCCTTTAGTGTTCCCGGAAAGGGGTTGTACCACTTCACGCGAATGCCTTATGGACTTACCGGAGCACCCGCGACATTCCAGCGATTGTTGGATAAATTAATAGGGCCGGAAATGGAACCGCACGCGTTCGCGTACCTAGACGATATCGTGATCGTGACGCCGACTTTCGAGGAACACCTGGAATGGTTGGGACGCGTGTTGGATAAAATTTTTGCTGCCGGTCTTATTATAAATCCGTCGAAATGTGAGTTTTGCCGCTCACAAGTTCGGTATCTCGGGTTTATTGTACAGAGAGACGGGCTAACAGTAGACCCCGAGAAAGTACAACCGATCTTAGAATATCCGGCCCCGCGGAACATTAAGCAGTTACGCCGGCTCCTAGGTATGTCGTCCTGGTATCGGCGTTTTATCCCGCGATTCGCGACTCTCAGTGAACCGCTAACAAGATTACTGAAAAAGAATCAACGTTGGGAATGGGCGGAAGATCAAGCCCGTGCTTTTGAACAGATCCGTTCACATTTGATGGCCGCTCCAACCTTATCGTGTCCAGATTTTAATCTTCCCTTCGTTTTGCAAACAGACGCGAGTTCTGTCGGGATAGGAGCAGTTTTGACGCAAACAGTCGAGGGACAAGAAAATATTATAGCTTTCGCGAGTAGAGCATTGTCCGATCCGGAGAAGAAATACTCCGTCACAGAACAGGAGTGCTTAGCTGTCGTATGGGCTATTAAGAAATTTCGACCATATCTAGAGGGTTATAAGTTTACGGTAATAACCGATCACAGTAGTCTGCGATGGTTGCATAATCTTAAGAATCCTACGGGTCGACTCGCAAGGTGGGCCTTAGAGCTACTCGAATACGATTACGAGATAGTGCATAGAAAAGGCGCGTTACATCACGTACCGGATGCTCTGTCGAGAATGTATGAAGGTGACACCGAGGTTAAAGTATTAGTTGCCGCGGAAGCAGATTTAGCTGCCGATACCGCAGATGAGTGGTATCGCCGGCGTTTCAGGGAGGTATCTGACCGAACTAAAAGATATACGGATTGGAGAGTTGTAGATGGTCAAATGTATTACTGTCGACCAAGGGCGATCGTGTCGGACATTGTCGAGGATTTAGATCGGTGGAAATTAGTACTACCGCAAGAACGGCGAGGGGAGGCTCTGAGAGAGGCGCATGACGAGCCGCAGTCCGGACATTTAGGGGTGGAAAAGACCTTCCAGAGACTCGCGGTCGCGTACTTTTGGCCGAACATGTTTCGGGATGTCGCGAGATACGTTAGGCGGTGCGACACGTGCCAACGTACGAAAGTGGAACAGGCTCCCCCGACAGGACTTATGGGCCGACGCGTCGTAGAGGGCCCATGGACTGTCATTGCTGCCGATATAATGGGACCGTTTCCCAAAAGTAAGTCCGGATTCACATACGTCCTGGTCGTGCAGGACTTATTTACAAAGTGGGTAGAGTGTTTTCCGCTACGCGCCGCTAACGGGAAAAAGATTTGTGAGGCTTTAGAGGAAGTAGTCTCGCGGTGGGGTACACCAAAGTTCCTGCTTACGGACAACGGCACGGAATTCGCGAACCGAACATTGCAAACGTTCGCTGAAGAGCACGGAATCCAACTCACCACTATTCCGCCGTACCACCCGCAAGCGAATCCCGTAGAGCGAGTGAATCGGGTCTTAAAAACAATGATTGTCGCGTTCCTGGATCGAGACCATCGGGAGTGGGATGAGCACTTGAAAGACTTTCGTTTCGCTTATAATACGGCTCATCATTCCTCGATCGGAGCATCACCCGCGTTCTTAAACTTAGGACGAGAGTTAGATCCCTCCAATAGTTTACGCGATCGTTGCCGAGGGACGGCCGAGATCGAACCGCGGAACCCCGCGGATTGGTCCGAGCGTATGAGAGGATTACGTACTCTATACGACTGGGTGGACGAGAATTTAGAGCAGGCCTACCGCAAACAAGCCACGTATTACGATTTAAAGCGACGCAATGTTGCTTTTCAGATTGGCGATCTAGTGTTAAAACGCCACCATGTTTTATCGTCAGCGGCACAGAATATTGCCGCAAAGTTATCACCGAAATTCCACGGACCTTTTCGCATTGATCGCATGCTCTCGCCTGTTGTGTGTGAGCTCGTCCATTTGAGTGGCGATTTTGTGGGTAAGGTGCACGTGCAGGATCTTAAACCCTACCATGTTCCGCTTCCCTAGAATAAGAGCTCCTCTTTGTTTCAGTTGTACTCTGCTTTGGCTTTGTGGTCGCATGATCATTGTGGTGTTGCGTGTTCGTAACCTGTATGAGGATGACTGCAGGCGCGGCTATGGAGGAGAGTGGACTAATTTTGAATTTGGAGATTTAGGAGCATTCGAAGGCTGACGGCTGTCGACGTTGGTCGGTAGCCGAGACCTCCTCGGTCCTCTCTTAGGAGGGGGGAGTTGTGACGTGACACTTGGCGGTCCGTCACAAGGATCGCGAGATCCGACCGAGAATGAATTTGGGCCCTCGTTCTCCCCTAATTTAGGGAGAGAGCGGCTATTGGAGGCGAGATTATACTCGCCTTCCGTGCGTACAAATTTATTTGTTAGCGTTAAGATTAGGCTTAAGAGCGGGCACGATGGGAAACGCTGACGGGATCTCATCCGGTGGCTCAAAATTGAGGAAGGAGTACAGGATACAAGGAAACGGGCGAGCGGAGGCGCCGACTAAAAGGAACACGCCAAGCTAAGTATTATTATTTAATTGCGTCAATAATAAAGTCCACTTAAGACTACCGCTGCCGCTCCTGTAAACATTCACATGCCCAGCAGGTACGGGGAACAATTGAGGGGAAGGCCAACCAGCGGACGAAAACTGACACTGAGACCCCGAGTCGGAGTCATCTCGGCCGGAACAGCGCTAAAGAAGAACATTCTAAATAACGGCGAGTGGCTGCCGAAAGTATCCCTCCTGACGGGCCTCGACGAGAGGAATTATGGAAAATAAAAGAGGAAACGGGGTGCGACAAGCACATGTACAGCCCTGAAGGCCGCAGGATTAAATGGGCCACACGACGATCCTGAGGACGTTGCGGAAGCGCCACAGGTGGCCTAGTTACGCATTAATTTGCTAGCGTGATTCCGACGGGCCTTCCGCTCGCCACTGTTCGGCGGACCGGCGAAGGGAACGACGGCCCAAAATTACCGATCCGACACGTGGATGCCGAGAGCACGGAGAACCGCAAGGAGTCACCGGTGAGACAAGCGTCGACCCCATCTGGCCGTCTTTGTTAAATAATTCAGGTAGAATTAGCTCGAACAATGTCGGTGCCGTATAGCCGCCGTAATTACATTTATTGTGAAATTCCTTTTCTGCGTTCTCGATATTTGCGTCTTAGAGTACGACGGCCGGCCGAAAGACTTTGTTCGAGCTTTCGTAAACTTAAGTGCCCTCTCTCCCAGTTGCGCGCCGACAGTCACTGTAAATGTTTATTTGTACAATTATTACTGTTAGCTGTAAAACTTTGTCTGTTAAAAGTACTGTAACCGAGCTCACACACAAAGGCGATTGCGATATCCAATAACCGACAAATACGTCGCGGCATCGGCTCGCATATTTCCGAGGCTCAAGTCATTTGATACTTTATTGTTATTGATAGTTTTTCGTGTCTCGATTCAACCGTTCCTGTTAGATACGTTACTAGTCGCTAAATTTTTTTGTTGAAGCAGCAGATCTGTATAATCGGTTCGCATCTATATTCGCTTCTGTTAACTGCGTGTGCGGCGGGTAGATCCATTATTATAATTAATTATTTCTATTCGCGAAAGACAGATGTCATTAAAGGAGTCGACACCGCGGTACTCATTATTAAAAGTTATTTGGGGATTCGTAGCTGCTGAAACTCTAACAAGTCTCGTTTAGCGCGGAATTCCGAGACTTTTCTTGTATGCTTTTTTTCTGCCGCGTGACATATGATACCGCGGTGATCGCGCTCGAATGCCGGCCCGTCGCTGCCGGCTAATAATCGGATAATCAATATTATAAAACCGCTTTGCATCTACACGAATCTGTCTGTCATTAAAATTTATTCATATGTTAAATATATTAATTCTTGTTATTATAATATTATGTTTTATTTGCAGCCACCCTGTATTCTCGATCCTTCCTTGTGAACTGTTAACACGGACTCCCCCCCTCTGCCAATTTCGAGACGGGGCTAGTCGAGCGTCCGTCGCGATTTTTCTGAGAATTTTGCATTCTTTGTGTACTGCCGATACGGTAAATTTTATAGAGCGGTGCGGATTACCGCACCTGGCGCCCATATATTTGATTTTGGAGAGAAACGTTTTTTTTTTGTTGTTATGTAAGGAGATCGCGCCGAAGGTGTGCCGTGGGCCAAAAACACCGGCCACGTAAAATCATTAGCCCTTAAAGAATTAACGGTCACAAGTTTTATGTTAATATGGCAAGGTTTTACTTCTTTGTACATATTATAATCCTAAAGTAAAAATAAATCAACAATGGTCAAAGTAAAGCTTGCTTTCATATTTTTCTTGCAACAGCAAGTTTCATGTTTTTTTTTTATTTTAAGAAACTTTTACTTTTCACGTATTACATTTTTTGTTTATATTAAAAAATTTCATTATTATTAATTTCTTTTACAGCGGCTAAAGAAATACATATATCTGAGTTGTCGCCTAATCGCAATAAGTCACCATCCTATAAAATGACCTCAACCCCCATAAAAGGTAAGGATGAAAATAATATTTTATGCATATTTATTAGCTGTTTTATAAAAAACTTAATTTTTCTCTGAAATTAAATGTCAAGATACTTTATCTGAAGTTTTGGACAAGGTTTCTCCAACAGTAAAAATTTCAACTACAAAAGCTGCAACTTCACAATCCTGTTCAAACTGTATGTATCTATGTCGTATTGCTTACTTACAATTAATTTTTTAACTTATATGCATGATATAATTAGTGTTTAAACAGCATATCATATTCATTGCTCGTCTTACGATGAAATTTTTGCTTTTAATTGATTATTTGTTACAGTATATAGCAATCCAATATATTTTAATGCTTCACCCCTACGAAAGAAATTATCAATACATGGAACGTCGTCCTCGTCTTTCGAAAAAATAATGTCTCTTAGTAAAGCTTCTACTACAAAAGATACTTCTATATCCTTTAAATCTGTGACTTCTCAGCCAAGTCATAAGTGTAAGGTTATATGTTATTTTTCGGCTGTAACAAATTTTTTGTTTTGTGTTAAGTTCATTTCCATGATTAATTGGACTAATATTTTTTGACTTAACTGTTTTAGCTTCTTTGCCGTCATTGATGAAAAATGTACACATACAATTAGGTAAGTTGTTGATTGTTTCTTGATTAAAGTCTATGATTTTATTGACCATCAACACATAATTTTATGCATATGAATAAATAACCTTCAATTTCAATATTTCTTTATTAATTTTTATTTAACTTGGAAATTATTATTTATTATATGTCACTTTATTTTAGATCCTCATGTTGCTGCTATCCTTCAAATTTTAGTGGATAGGCAAGAGGAATTGAATGGTAAAATAGAACATGTAATTTTGATGCTTCATAGAATTCATCGCACGTTAGCCCCAGAAGAAAAAATTATTAAACCGAAAGGACTCCCTTCACTCCCTTTAAATGATGAAAATGCCTTCTCTGAATTTCAAAAGTTTCTTATATCTGATGATAATTTTTACCCTGTAGTAAGTAGAAGTTTCATTATTCATAGTAATGTGTTATCTAAAGTTTGTTATCTAAAATTAAATTTTTTTTATAGGTAGATTATTTTTGTACACTGATGAAAGTCAATGAACAGACCGATGAATATACAGCTGTCGACCGTATTCTACCTAAACTTATTACGAATTCTTTGGCTCGCATGATAAATTATGCAGGGTCAGGTTTAGTAAAGCTCAAATTTCAAAATACTAAACTTCATGAAGCAATCAATTCTAAGTTTAAATTTAGCTTCTCAAATAATATTTTTTTTAAGTAACACACTGATGTCTATTTTATACAATACATAGGTGCTGTTTTAAAGATATTCCCTGAAAGTAATTTAATTCAAGCGGAAAGGAAAATATCACGATGGTTCCACACAAGTAACCAGCGAAAAATCTAGTTGTGTCGGATTTTTTAATGACCGAAATTAGAATCTGACATTTTCAAAATATTCTCTACTTTACAGAAATGTCTTATGTTACAATAACTATAATTGCGCTTCAGCGTCAGAATTTTTATTTTGAAAGTTTATTTTCGAGATGTAAAGTTTTATTTTCTGTTATGCAGTTTTTTTTTCAATTTATATTAAGCTTAAAGTACCAATGCTTAGACCTATATTTGGAGATTCGTATTTTTTTGGTTTTTTAAAATGCAAATATCTAATCCTTCAACTATAAACATATGTTGTACATTTAATATATATGTATATGTGTATATATATATATATATATATATATATATATATATATATATATATATACACATATATATACCATATTAAAAGTTTAGACATCCGCATATAAGCATTGGTACTTTTATCTTACAGTTAAAAGAGAATTAATTAGAAAATTTGTTTATTTTTATATTAATATAATGTACTTTTATTATTATAATATTGTATGTTTTTTTGCGTTAGGATTTTTATTTTCAAAGCTTTTTGTTTTATTAAAAGTTATTTGTATTGCTTTCCAATTAGAAGATATTATATTAGAGAATTCATTTATTTTTACATTATTAACATATGATCTCTTAAAGTGCTATTTTGTGCAATACTGTTTATTTATAATAATAATTAATATACTACTTGTAATATTACTTATAATAATAATATGTGTAATTTGTAATATAAATAATTTCATTAATATTAATATTATTAATATTAATATTAATTTTATTAATATTAATTTTATTATATATAATAAAGCCACAAATATATATTATTCAATTTTGCATAATATTCTTCTCTTTGTAGGTCATATTAAAGTCAATATAATATCAAAAATAAGTCACTAAAACATTGCCAAAAGTATATCAAATGAGATCATTATGATTTTTCTAAAATGACTTAGGTGACGTCATAATGATGTCATTATGAGTTTCATGTTCTACCTGGGAAGTATGTATTTACCCGGTAAGCAAAATGCGCGCAATTTGCCAGCAGATTGGCGACAGATTTCCACAAAAGTTGCTAGCAGATTGGCATCCGTTATGTCCGCAATAGGCTCACGATTTGCTAGCAAAACCTGCTCACAGAATCTGACAGCAGATTATTAGCAAAAATCAAGCAGGATCTGCTAACATCACTTGATGTCAAATTGTCGGCAGAAACCGAGCAGGATCTGCGCGCGCGTAATCTGACGGCAGATTGGCAGCAGATCCCGAGCAGAATCTGCAGCTTCTGGTCATTCATATAAATAAGTAATATAAATACAATAAAATTAATTACTACAGATGTTAAATAAGACTATTATCGGCGAGTTATCGGTTAATTACAATTTTCTTCTAATACAACATATAATATGTAATATGTTATATCGTAGTTATATCTCACATAGTAAAGGACTCAATTTAATTAAATTAATAATAAAGTAAATGGTGAAAATAATTAAATTTAACTTATAAAACTTGAGATATAATTTATTTAGAATTAAATTCTTCCTTTATGCTTCAAATAGGCAGTAAATGAATAATTATCCATTTATCCTATTGATTCCAATCAATTTAATATTCTGAATCTTATCTGCTTGTATCACATATCAGAAATTAAAGTGATAGAAATAGTTATTATATTTTTGATCTTTTATTAATAATAGCGACTTTATATATATTTCTGACAGAAATTTGATTGCGAGAAAATACATCAAATAGCGGTAAGCGAAGGAACTATCGAATCAAATATAGATTGTTGCCAATTTGTCATCAGATCACGCATGCAAACCCTGTTCCACTTCTGCTGTCAATCTGCAGTCAAATTGCGCGCACGCAGATTCTGCTTGATTTTTGCCGACAATCTGATATCAAGTCATGTTAGCAGATTCTGCTTGGTTTCTGCCACCAATCTGCGTCAGATTCTGTGAGCAGACTCTGTTCGATTTTTGACATCAATTTGTCAACTTAATTGGTAATAACAGCTTCAGTAGCAAATTTGTAGCCGTTTTGCTAACATTAGCAGACACTTGGCATGATATGCTTTCTACAGACTTTGCTATCTGGGTATAATTTATAAGAACTATATAGTCTATATTTGTCAACAAAACAAAATTTTCTTAAAGTAAAACTTGTAAATTTAATTATTATATCATATGTCGAGGTAATTCGTAGTAGTGATTTTATTAATATGTATATTTGTGATGCAAATTGATTCTACTAAACTTTATTCTTGGTAAATAGTTATGAATTGTTATCAATTATCATAAAGATTATTCTTACTGCAAATGTAAAGAGTACCCAAACAGCACCAAGTCGACTGTTAGTTGACTGTCAGTCGGCAGAAAAAGTCTAAAGTCGACTTCAAAGTCAGACTGAATGTCAACTTAGTCGACTAACAGCCGACAAATGACGACTATAGTCGACTGTCAGTCAGCTAATAAGTCGACTTAGAAGTCAACTTTATGGCGATTATAAGTCAATTTTCAGTCAATTTAATATCATGTCCATTAACTACTAAATTTTTATTTTTATGTCATTTCTCAAAAACTTGATCGATTTAATGTTCTGTATATAGATACATATATGATGGAATTAAAAAAAATTAACCATCTGCGGTTAATTACATGGAGCTCTGAAGCTCCTTGCAAAAGCTAGAGGAGATGCGACTATAATAATCCGCTCTCTTTGACCGATAAGCCGTGATTTGTGGCCGCGTGCCGCGGCCTTATATTACTGTCTTAGATGAATTCCACTTTCGACTTAGGCGTTTTCCTTTTCGCCATCTAGCGGCGAGGCGTGAAGCTCGTGGAACTATATGAATATTTCTATTTATCCATTGGATATCTTTGGTAGCTACTTAATGAATATACACTCACACACAAAAAAACCAGGCCACTAAATTTTAGCAAAATTTTTTAACATCTTTCAAAAGCAACAAATCAGCAAAAAAATCACCGCATTAATATGAAATACAACTCAAATTAAACAGTCTTCTTAAAAATTAAAAAAACAAAATTTGAGTTACAAAAAATGTTTTACTAATGACGAATGCTGAAAATAAACTTTAAATAGAAAACAAATTCTTTTTTAAATTACTGCATTGCTCAGGAAAATCGGCTCCCTGATGTAAATACTTTAATTATATAATATTGTTACATGTAATACAATTAAAGAATAATGAAATTAAATCAATCAAGTCTTTGAAAATGCCTAATTTAATTGAAAATGCCTAATTTAATCGACTTTTCGCTTTGCCGAAAGGCGACTTTTAATATTCTGAAAATGGTCGATCTTAAGTCGATTCATAGTCGATAGTTAAAGTCGACAATAAACCGTACTATTACATAGGTATTTATTATAACAAAACAGAGAGAAAGAGAGACAATTTTAATATTTTATATTTTGTTAATATTATAAAATAAAAATGCATACATATAAAAAGCTTTTTTTGATATAGAGTAATAAGAACCAAAAAACAGTAAAAGTAACATGAGCGAATGTAAGAATATAATACTGTGCAAAAAAACAGAGAGAGAGAGGGAGGGAAGGAGGGAGGAAAAGAGAGAGAGAGAGTGGGGAGGGAGGGAGAGGGAGGGGGAGAGAGATAACGAGAGAGAGAGAGAGAGAGAGAGAGAGAGAGAGAGAGAGAGAGAGAGAGAGAGAGAGAGAGAGAGAGAGAGAGAGAGAGAGAGAGAGAGAGAGAGAGAAACGCAACATGTAATGTGAAGCATGAAGCTGAGCGATATGTAGTGAGTGAGAGATTAAAAAGAGACAGAATGACCATATGATCGAGAAAACGAAAGAAAAAATACGAGAGAGTGCAATAATAATAATGCGTATATGTATAAACTATTATCACAGGCATGAAAGAGGGAAAGAGAAAATACGATTTTGTCTGTCCTTGTCGATAAAAGTTTAGATGGCAGTGCCATTTATCATGCTATCCGTCAACTAATTTTGTTTGGTTTTACTCTTTTGATATCTACTGTACACGCACGCATGTACACTAAACAGTTCGATCATTAATCTTTTTATACAAGCTTCTATAAGATCATTTCTTTTACTTCTTTTATTCTTTCATGTTATCCCAAGTGAGGACGCTGTATCTTTTACACAGACAAACTGCAAAACTTATATATTAAAGCAATATTGTTACGACGTGATGCAAAAAGTCGGTAACACGACTGTAATTAACACAATTATAAGTAACTTTTCTTGGTTTTTTGCATGAAGTTATAGCGTCCGCACTTCGTTATTCTTAGTACTTTAATTGTGGAAAAGGATTTATCGATCTGTGTAGCCAATAAAAAGATTAGTGATCGAACTGATTCTTCGCATCTTGTCGGTAAAAAAGCCGACTTTAGGATCCCCTTAAGAGACAAAATCATATGCGTGCATACGTGTGATATGTATATGTATGTGTGTACGTACGTGTGAGAGATTAATTTACAGTAACAATTTTCAAAACTATCCCTTCGGGGTGGAATTTAATATCTTAGAAACGGAGCCGTAAAAATACGGAACTTCTGCTGTTAAATAAAATTTAAAAAAAAAGTAATTTATCATACAGTAACAATTTTCAAAAACCATCCCTTATAAAAGCAAATTTCAAAAACCACCCCTTGAGGATAAAAAATAATATCTCGAAAATGATGCGTCGCAGAAATATGGAACTCATGCCGTTAATTAAGGTTTCTTACAAAGACTAATTTACCATATAATAATAATTTTTAAAAACCCCACAAGTTTTATATTTTTGTGGTGCACCGTTTCTGAAATATTAGATTTCACTCCAAGGGATGGTTTTTAAAAATTATCATTATACGCTAAATTAGTCTTTGTAGAAATCTTAACTAACGGCAGGTATTATATTTTTGTGGTATACTGTTTCTAAAATGTTAGATTTCACTCCCAAGGGGTGGTTCTTAAAAATTGTTATCATACGGTAAATTAGTCTTTCTACAAGTCATAACTAACAGTATAGATTTTATATTTTTGTAGCACACCGTTTCTGAGATATTAGATTTCACCCCTTAGGGGTGAAATCTAATATCTCAGAAACGGGGGTGAAATCTAATATTTCAGAAACGGTGCACCACAAAAATATAAAACTTGTGCCGTTAGATAAGAATTGTAAAAAGACTAATTTACCGTATAATGATAATTTTTAAAAACCACCCCTTGGGGGTGAAATCTAACATTTTAGAAACGGTATACCACAAAAATATAAAACCTGTGCCGTTAGTTAAGATTTCTACAAAGACTAATTTAGCGTATAATGATAATTTTAAAAAACCACCCCTTGGGGGTGAAATCTAATATTTTAGAAACGGTGCACCATAAAAATATAAAACCTCTACTGTTAGTTATGACTTGTAGAAAGATTAATTTACCGTATGATAACAATTTTTAAAAACCACCCCTTGGGGGTGAAATCTAATATTTCAGAAACGGTGCACCATAAAAATATAAAACCTGCACTATTAGTTATGACTTGTAGAAGGACTAATGAAATGTATAATAACAATTTTTAAAAACCATCCCTTGGGGGTGAAATTTAATATTTCAGAAACGGAGTATCATAAAAATATAAAACCTATGCTGTTAGATAAGACTTGTAAAAAGACTAATTTACCGTATGACAACAATTTTTAAAAACCACCCCTTGGGGGTGAAATCTAATATTTCAGAAACGGTGCACCACAAAAATATAAAACCTGCACTATTAGTTATGACTTGTAGAAAGACTAATTAAGTGTATAATAACAATTTTTAAAAACCACCACTTGGGGATGAAATCTAATATTTCAGAAACGGTGCACCACAAAAATATAAAACCTGCACTATTAGTTATGACTTGTAGAAAGACTAATTTACCGTGTAATAACAATTTTTAAAAACCACCCCTTTAGGGTGAAATCTAATGTTTCAGAAACGGTGTACCGCAGAAATATAAAACATATGCCGTCAGATAAGTCTTCTAGAAAGACTAATTTATTATGCAGTAACAATTTTCAAAAATAAAAAAATATCCCCAAAAATAATATGCAAATATTTTCCTCCAAAAAATAATTTGCAGAAAGGGTATAAAATTTTACAAAAAGGTGTGAAATCCCTCCAAAAAATCCTTACAAAGGTAAAAAAAATACGCCAAGTACATAACAAATATTCTACCTTGTATGCATCTTTAATAAAAAAATTCCTTAAAAATAATTTTTTACAGTAATTTTCCCTCAAAAAATCATTTTCCTAAAAAACAAAACCTCAACAAATAATTTTCATAAAAAAATATTAAAAAATAAAATATCAAAACTAAGTATGAAATCAATAATTACTATTAGCTAAGTACTTAAGAGCAATTTGTAAATTTGATATAATATTTGCCGTGAAATATCAATTTTATACAGTAGAAATATTATACATAAATTCTCCCTAAGAAATTAAAACGCATTTTATATTTATTCAGAGAAAATTGATTTTTAAAATATTTAATGAGAATTAGGATTTTTTTAATTCTTAAAACACTTTTTATATAATGTATATAATTTAAAAAAAAAGTTTTACGCAAGTTTTAAATCGCACAGTCTTTAAATCGAAGTAAGTTATGAAAACTTGGCGTGCCCGGATCATAATCAAATACAGATTAAATATTTAATTACATAATGTCTAATATTTTACATTTTATTGGAGATATATTTGTTTATAATGTAAACAATCCGGGAGACAATGCAAGTCCCTCCATTTCTATTTCACTGGTGAACATCGGAGATTAGATAAAAAACTGAATTGGTTGATCCATAAACATCGACTCTTTGTCGATAGCCAGATTCAACCGATTTGCTATTATGGTGCTTTCGAATCATCCCGCGATACCGCCGCGTGTGAATCTCCAGTCTGATACCACTCAACTAGCGGAGGGCGTCGTAAAACCTTGCTTTTCGTTTAAACCGATTGACAAAAAATCAAATATGACTTCGGTGATGATCGACCTTAGTCCTTCTGTTTTTAACCGCGAAGAAGCGCCTTCCGCTCTCGATTTGGTTGATGGGTGGTTCATTAATCTTTCCTCCGCCGACATTCCGGGAGAGGTCCAAGGCCTGTTACAACTAGGGGATAATTTTTGCTTACCAATTGGAAATAATGAAAAAGCAATAGTTGAAATGGTCAAAAATATTGAACATAACATTAGAAGGCTTCCGATTGGTGATCAAATTGCTATCAGGAACCGCTCTGCCCCAATAATTAATAAGATAGCTGGCCACTCTTTGGTGTGTCGGGGGAGGAAGAGACACTTATTCGCGCGGCAAACTTTACAAAAAAATTCCTACGGGAAAATCCCAACGTTATTTTTACAAGAGCGGATAAGGGAAATGTCACGGTTGTCCTTGACAGTGAAATTTATTTAAAAAAGATGACAGATATGTTTAGTGACGAAAGCACCTATGATTAAAAAAAATTAAGTAAAAATCCGATTAGAAAAATGATTAATGGTCTCCATGAGTTGCTAGTGAGATGGAAAAATCATAACTATATTTCCGATATGACTTACAAGCGTTTGAACTGCACTGATGGTGTGTTACCGAGAGCCTATGGATTACCAAAAATTCATAAGCCGAACTGCCCATTTAGGGTGATTGTCTCCTCAATCAATACTCCCCTATACCAATTAGCTGCATTTTTACATAACATCATCTATTACGCTATCCCCAGGGCACATAGTCATGTTGCCAATAGCTTTGAATTAGTCAAAAATCTATCAGGTGTACAGTTAAGTGACCACTTTAAATTACTATCATTGGATGTTGTTTCTCTCTTTACTAACATCCCATTAGATTTAGCGTTGGATAGCGTCTCAGAGAGATGGTGTTTAATAAAAGAAAAGTGCAGCATTCCCCGCGACGAATTCTTGACTGCAGTTCGGTTTATGTTAAATTCTACTTTCTTCATTTTTAATGGAAAAATATACCAACAAACATTCGGAACTCCCATGGGCTCTCCCCTATCCCCCATCATTGCCCCATCACTCTGCAAGATTTGGAAAATAAAGCAATTGGACGAGTTCCCTTCAATCTACCATTCTATTATAGATATGTGGATGATATAGCTTTGGCGGCTCCCTCTTCTATGTTCAATAAGGTCTTGGGTATCTTCAACTCTTTTCACCCAAGGCTTCAGTTCACATTGGAGGAGGGAGTTGATAATAAACTTAATTTTCTTGATGTTACGATAATCGTGAACAATAATTTAATTGCATTCGATTGGTATCACAAACCTACTTTTTCCGGGAGATATCTAAATTATCGAATCATCCACTATACCATAAGAGGGGAACAATCGTAGGATTGGTGGGTCGTGCCTTTTTATTATCGCATCCGAGATTCCATCAAAAAAACTTTGAGCTGATAATCGGCGTCCTCTTGGACAATGGCTATCCTTTATTTTACATTTTCCATGTAATACGAGAGCGTCTGAAGTTGCTATTGGCCTTCGGAATCGGACAGGCTTGGAGCCCGACGAGGACCACCCTGAGAAAAGACCCTCTTCATATTTTACAATCCCATACATTCCAACGTTTTCGGAACAATTTAAGCGAGTTCTTCGTAATCATGACACGGGAGTTTCTTATTTTGGCTTAAATAAACTTCGCAATTTTGTCAAGGTCCATAAAGACATAATGCCAAAAGATTCGTGTAACCATGTAGTGTATAAAGTCTCGTGCAATGATTGTGATGCGTCATATGTCGGCCAAACTAGCAGACAGTTAAAAAAACGAATTTCTGAACACCGAAATCACATTCGACGAAATATGTCACAACCTTCGGTTATAACTAATCACAGACTGGAATTCGGTCATGATTTTAATTGGAAAGAATCTGAGATTTTGGACAGGGAGTCCTCGTTAGGCAAAAGGCTTGTCTCTGAAATGCTGTTTATCAAGCGCCAAAAAAATAGCTTGAACTTGCAGAGTGATACAGAGGGCTTGCATCGTACATTTGCGACGATAATCGATAATTTATCGAAAATGTGAGGCGTTCGTTTACGCGTTGGTATGTTTGTTATCGTTGAGTCAACTGCGCATGTCCATGTTTACGTCCTGACAACCGAGGACATATTTATACAGTTCGTCATCGAATCTCGAATCGACATGGGGCGCACAGCGGCATACTATATTATTAATTGTAAAAAGCGCGGAATCTGGTGAGCCATGCTTCTAACTATTAATTTAAGCAAAAAAGCTTATTCACGTGTAATATCTTTCGGTATTTATTTTATTATTTTTACTCGATTTGTTAGATCTGCTGTGACGTCGCATAGCATAACTATAGTATATTTAATTGACTGTTGGAAGTAGAGCGTTTACTAGACCTCCGCGGGATGCAATTTAGCGTTACCTACGCGTCGAAAACAAATTCGTTTAATGTAACGCGTCACTATCTGTAATATATATTGTTAACATCGCGCTGAAGAAGGATCAAAAGATAATCCGAAACGTTCGCTTTTTGTTATTATAATGTGTTTTTTAATAAACTAATATTGAAAAAAGAAAGAAGTGTTGTTGCTTCTCTGCGCTCCAACTACCACGCGTTGGCTCTTATGCCATTTTCTTTTTATTTTTTTTTATTTTTTTTTAATTTTTTTTTTTAATTTTTTAATATTTTTTTATGAAAATTATTTGTTGAGGTTTTGTTTTTTAGGAAAATGATTTTTTGAGGGAAAATTACTGTAAAAAATTATTTTAAGGAATTTTTTTATTAAAGATGCATACAAGGTAGAATATTTTTTATGTACTTAGCGTATTTTTTTTACCTTTGTAAAGTTCTTTTTAGATCATTTTAATGGTCATGTATCATGCTGATCCGATTTTTATGAAGATTAATTTCATAAGTAATATGTAAATATCAGTAGTTACGTAATATAAACAAATAAGACTGCATGTATTTAAATACGGTAGTGTAAGCGAATGCAGAGTCGTGTTTAAGCATTTTGTAATTATCCTTTTTTTCCAATGAATTTTAATGAATATATCCCAAGCTTAAGTGCGAATGCAGCGCTACGCGATGGCGCTGTTATACCGGATATGAGGAAACATTCCTGACCTTTCGAGATCCTTCGATTTGAGGATCCTCATCCGGGAAGAAACCGGAGCTACGCACTTTTGCTCCGAACTGCGAAATAAAGCACACGCGTTATTTCAGTCGAGTCGAAACTATTGTATCTTGTGTCTTAAATAAAGAGTGAATAGTGTCTTGCAGATTTAACAACACTGTGTCATCCTGTTACTTTCCTTTATTCATTCGAAAAACATTATAGACAATTTTCAACTTTTAATTTGACTTCTCGTCCAATGGATACGATTCTGTCCTCAGATCGCCTCAAGTACTGGATTAAACCTGTTAAATAAAACGTGCAATCAAAAAAAATAAAGAGAAGAGATATAAATCTTTATATATGTGTAGTTAATAAGAAATCTATGTACGAAAAACAAAAATGATACTTACCTGTGATTACGTGAATAACTGTGATGGTTTACACTGTAAGCGACGACTGAATTTGGGAAAAAATAATTTTTTTTAGTTTGATTCTGGCCGACAATATATATATATATATATATATATATATATATATATATGTTTAAACTTCGAGACGAAGTTTATTGCAGAATGGCCGAGTTGTAAGATGTCAGCACCTGTCAGTATTATAGCAGACGATATTTGCGAGGGCGCAAACCGCCGATCCTGCGAATGCAGCGCTACGCGATGGCGCTGTTATACCGGATATGAGGAAACATTCCTGACCTTTCGAGATCCTTCGATTTGAGGATCCTCATCCGGGAAGAAAACCGGAGCTACGCACTTTTGCTCCGAACTGCGAATAAAGCATACGCGTTATTTCAGTCGAGTCGAAACTATTGTATCTTGTGTCTTAAATAAACAGGGAAGGGAAGTAACGCGTTACTTGTAACGCCGTTACCGTTATAGTTACTTTTTTTTGGTAACGATCCGGTAACGCCGTTACTTTTTTTTTCTGTAACTGTAACGATAACGTAGTTACATTTTTTTAGTAACGATAACGAATTTACAGTTACTTTTAGCGTTACTTTTTCGCTGATTGATGCATTAGCAAATCGGCATGATACCGCGCTCGTCGTAAGACTCGCCGCACTAGGTTCGCCATTTGGCACGCCCGTTGCGCATGTGCGCCTGCTCTGTCCTCTGTACAGAAGGCTGCGCAGGAAGTAACTAAGAACTAACTTAACCTTAAGCTATACCGCGTGGCAATCGTTCATGTTCCGGTATCGAAGAAGTAACGTCGCAATAATAGTGTGTCGCGTTCGCAGTTCTGCTTTTATTACGGAGTTCGTTATATTTATCATCGTACCAGTCAATGTGTTCACGATTTGTGCAAGCGTTCCCATATACATACCTTTTCCCCGCTTCCTTGACGGTTCTTCGTGCATATTCCCGCATTACTGTATCACGCGGTCGTTCTCCGCCGTACTCTCGTGCGGTCTGTCTCGGCTTTTACAGCGGTTCTATATCTTTGTGCTATCATACGGCCGTTATCTCCTCGCGTACACGGTCTGTCTGTCTACGCTACGTTCGTTTTTGATCTCGCGGTTTGCACTTTGCACTGACTACGTCGCAAGTGATATTTTATATCTCACAGTGTAAGTATATTTAATTATTTATTCGTTCATTATTAAAAGACATTACTTATAATTTAGTATTGTGCGGCTTTATTCTGTATCTCATAAAGTCAACGACAAAATCGCTATCGTTACACAGTTTTTTTTTTGTATACTACAGCTGCGCAATAACGTGTCAGCAAGAGTTACGGAATAGACCTGACTCATTCTTACAATATCACACGAAATATTATTTAATAATAAGTCTCTCTGAATAAAAATAATAAAACTTTTGGCCTTGGTTTGTGATTTTTTTGTAGCGATCGGATCTGCTCAGAAATGGAAACGATAGCCGAAGAGGCGAGTACGCCAAGTACATCATCTGAATCCTCGAATAAGGCACCATGGCCGACATACAAAGAAATTTTTGTATTCGAACCCGAACTTAGTAATGAGAAGAATTATGCATTTACTTGCAAATTATGTTTAGGCAAAAAAATTATACATGCTAGCAAAAGCTCTACAGCCAATTTAAAGAAGCACATAAGCGTAAGTTTAGTTTTCTTATTATTTTTATTTATGTTAATAAATAAATTTCAATATTTTATTTGTTAATATACATATAAATAAATAAATAAATAAATACCTGAATAAATAAATAAATACATATATGTACATATAAAATAATTTCTTAATTTCTTAAAAACTTTGTGCAAGATAAACGCAATAACGATAACTGTATATTTTTATAATAGTAATTAATTCAATATTTAAATAAAAAAGAATACAAGAAAATTTGTAAAATTAAAAAATTTTTTTTTAGATTCTAAGGAATGTACACAATTGCACCGTATATTCTAGTTCATTGAATCAAATCTGCAATGTAAAAATAGTAGGTATAAAAAGCATGGCATGTAAAAGTGTGTTTAAATAAATATAAAAATTAATAATTCTTTCATAAATTAATATATATTTTTATTCTTTTATTTTTTTTAACATTAAATTTTTGTTTTTTATTTTTGTAAATGACAAAGAATTATTTGTATTTTATAACAGATTTTTTTAAATATAAAACAATATTAATATAAAAATTTATATCTTAATATCTATTATTTACATATATATCTGTTTCAATATATCTATATATTTGTGTGTATTTTGTTATAAATTAAATTTATTTTATAATTTTTTTTAGATATGCTTTCTTTTATTTCTGTTTAAAAACTTTTTTAGTTAGTTGAACTTTTAAATAATTTTTAGTTATATTATTATTTTCTATATATTGTAACATTTATAATATACATATATATGTATACACACATACATATTTACATACATATGTATATATATATAATATATACACATAAATGCATGCATACATACATACATACATATATACATGCATACCTATCTATACATATATACCTATGATATTACTTTTATTTCTAAGTATTAATTATATTGAATTAATATAGGTAAAACATCCACATTCTTTAAAAGATTTGGAAAAAGCTAAATCTAAACTCACACATAATAAACGTCAATATAAAGAAGACATTAATAATGTTACAAAAAAGCAGTGTGTGTTACAAAAATGGGGTTCTGGAACAGCTGGAATAACTCAAAATAAGTTAGACACTGCCATACTACGATTTATTGTTGAAAATGTCCAACCACTCGCGGTTGTTGAGAGTCCTGCATTTATTGATTTGATTAAAATTGGATTGCCTTCATCAATTCGAATAATGTGTAAAAAAACATTAAGAGATAAACTTAGTAAATTATATCTGGATATGAAAATCGCTCTTGAAAAACAATTTACTGAAATCGATATGGTTTCAACTACAGCAGATTTATGGAGCAAAGCGAAAAGGTACATGTGTGTATAATTATGTTTTATTTAATATTTTTACATTAATATTTTATTTTTTAATGTTTTGTTACATAATAATTAAAATAATTAAAATCTTTTATTTTTATAGAAGTTACTTAGGGATAACGGTCCATTGGATCAATCCAGAAAATTTAACAAGAGAGTCTGCCGCCCTAGCTTGTCGTAGAATTAAAGGGAAACATACTTTTGATGTTTTGGCAAAAGCCATTAACTCTATATTTGTTGAATATCATATTTAAAACAAAATTTGTTGCACAACAACAGATAATGGTTCAAATTTTGTTAAAGCATTTCGGTGAGTTAATATTTTATGATATTATATACACTTTTGTATTATACGTATGTACATAATAATTTTATATGTATTCATTATATTAAAAAAACCACATATTACATTTTTATATAAATATATTTAATTTTTTAGAGATTTTGAAAAAGAAGAAGATGATGAGGAGATTAACACGGAATTCCACAATTTAAGTGATCTATTGATTACGGATGAAAAAGGTTTAGACACGGAAGATATTACTCTTCCACCACACCATAGGTGTGTTAGTCACACGCTTAACCTTATTGCAGCCAAAGATTCTGAAAGAGCCTTGGAGAATGATCCCACATATAAAAAAAAGTACAGAATAATATTTGCAAAATTATCGAAATTGTGGAATAAACAAAACCAGTCTACTCAAGTGGCCGACAAAATAAAAGATATTTGCGGCGTTTATCTAAAAACTCCAGTTATTACGAGGTAAAAACTAAAAAAACTCTTATTTTTTATTTATCTATATTTTTTCTGTATTTTATTTTAATAAATATGTTATATTTTTTTAAAAATATCTATTTACACATACATATGCTTACAAACATACGAACGCACATACACATGATATATACTTATACATATGTACATATATACAATATAAAAACAAAATTTATTTGTTAGATGGAATTCAACTTTTGATTCCACATATCAACTTGTAACTCTTTTGAAAGATAGCTTAGATAAAATTAATCAATGTTTGGACTATTGTAATTTACAAAGGCTGACAAATAATGACGTAAAATTTTTAGACGAGTATTGTCAGGTAAAATGCACATATTTAATTTAATAGAATATATGAATTATATGTATAATATATATATATATATATATATACATATGTGTGTGTGTATTGTATATGCACGTATATTAATAAGTATATATTTTTAATATTTTCTTTAGGTAATGGAGCCTTTAGCTAGAGCATTAGATATCTTACAAAGTGACGTAGGAATGTATATAGGATACTTATTGCCCGTATTGAGCAGTTTACAAGAAAAATTAAAAAACATTAAAAATTTGACGGATTGTCAATCATTAGTTATCGCAATTCAAGAAGGCTTAAATCGAAGGTAATTTATTAAATAATAAAAAAATATACAACTAAAAAAATGCATATAATATTCGCATAATAAAAAATGTAAAAGTATAAATATTTTATTATATGTATATTTTTTAAATTTTAGATTTTGTACAATATTCGAAAAAAAGGAATTAATAATAGCAAGTTCATTACATCCTAAATTTAAACTAAACTGGTTAACTGGAGATAAGAAGAAATTAGCTAGAGCCTATTTAGAAGATTTGTTAGACATTCGCTCAAATGAAAGTTCATCAAACTCAAGCAAGGATAATGATTATGACGATTTTTTTAATTTTCATGGACACTCAACATCAATTTCAGAATCTGGCGAAGAAGAACTAACACGATTTCTGAAGTCGAAAAGATCTGACGTTGCATTATTACTAGATTTTCCAAAATTAAAACAGTTATTCATTAAATTTAATACGGCTTTGCCAAGCAGTGCTTCTGTTGAAAGATTGTTTAGTGTCGGTAATTCTGTACTATCACCTTTTAGAGGCCATCTAAATGATGACCTATTAGAATATCAACTTTTATTAAAAATTAATAAAAAATATCGATAAAATTTAACATATGTTTTGTGATTTAGATAATCCTTTCATAAAGAAAGAAAGAGAGAGAGTATGTATTGCACGAAACAAAATTTATTACAATTATAGATTTAAAAAAAGTAACGAAAAAGTAACGAACCGTTATTTTTTAATTAACGGTAACTGTAACTAGTTACTTTTGAAAATCAATAACTAATAACGGTAACTAGTTACCTTTTTAACTTGGTAACGAGTAACGGTAACTAGTTACTTTTAAAAAGTAACGTTCCCTTCCCTGTAAATAAAGAGTAAATAGTGTCTTGCAGATTTAATAACACTGTGTCATCCTATTACTTTCCTTTATTCATTCAAAAAACATTATAGACGATTTTCAACTTCATTCAGGATCGGCGGTTTGCCGTTCGTTTTAAAGACTGTTCCCGTCACGTCAGTCTCCATACTTCTCTCATTCTCAGTAGCCTTCATTATAACTTCGTCGAAGTTTCAGTGCCTCCTTCTTGTATTATATCCTCATATTCTACGGCTCTTGTTTGTAACTCGGCTATACTCCCAACGTCGTCGATTCTGACATAATGTTTGTATGCTGGATTCATATTTTCATACACGAGGTCGAGTTGCTCTTCCCGCGAGTATCCTCCGGCTTGGCGCATTAGTGTCATCATTACCGTGACGTATTGTGCAAATTTTTTCGCCGATTTCTGGTGCCGGTCCATAATTTCGCGGCGCAGTGTGGCCGCGTACCGGCACGGTAAATATTGTTGTCGAAAATCGCGCTCGAAATCTTCTCAGTACCCCCATGAGTCATGGTAGTTCCGGAACCATAAAAGGGTGTCCCCCTTTAATAATTCCGAAAGTCCTTGCAGTAACTGAGCTTGCGTAAACCCGTACGCCTCTCTTAACTCCTCCACTCTTTCTAAAAATGCGGCGGGGTTTCGTCCGTCGAAGTGGCACCCCCACTTCCGGATCTGGTTAATTATTTTCCCGTCAAAACCGGCTCGGCCGCTGTGGTAGTACGAATCCCGCATTACCCGGTGACGTCACCGTCAAAAGCGGTAGTGCGTTTGCTTCCTCCGTCCGACCTTCGAATTCCTCCAGATGGTCTTCAACGAATCGGTGTATTAATTTTCGCAAAACCTCCAACGACCCCGTGTCGTCCAATCGAAACGACTTTGCCAATGTGGCCAATTGCTCCTTACTTAACTTATACATCCACGCCTTCATTTTCCACAGATCTCGCTTCTAATTCTCGTCTTGCCTCTGACTTTAAAACTGTTCGGGCGCTAATGTCACGGTCGGCTTCCACGAACTCGCCGATGGATAGTCGCAGCCGGGATCAGGATTCGATTAAGGCAAGCTTAAGAATTACTCTTAGCTATTTGTCAAAAATTAAAACGCGTTTATTGTGGTTTAGAATAGTACGTACAATGTTGTGCGTGTGATCGCGTGAATAGGCGTGCAAAACGCGGGTGGTGTATAAATGTTTGCTCAATGTACCGTATATAAATCATCGCGCAGTGCAAAAATCTTCGTGTTCGTAATGCTAGTCCAAACGCCGCGGGAACAAGAATGCGTTAAAGAGCTTTACACTATATAAAAACGCGTTAACTGTTATTATTAATTGCGCCTCACATATTTTTCTAGTCTGCGAATATTGTTTTCTAGCAATTATTTGTTAGGCTGAAAAATGTGTGAATGCTCTCTCCACGGGATATGCGTCAATGCCGTTGCCACGGATGGATTCTGGCGCTCGTTGATCAAATGGGCGTAAAGACACGTCCGACCTCCTCCCACATACATCCCTATCTTTTTCTGGTTTATGATTTTTTATTTATTTATTAAATTGCTAATATTTACATAAATTGTTGCTACAAATTTATTAGTTGTTTTATTGAATATATTTTAATTACAAAGGAAAAATATAATATACAGGGTGAGCCATTTTAATTAACGCACGCAATTATTTCGGAAACAAAGCATTTTAGAGAAAAATGTTTCAGACAAAAGTTTTATGGTTTCGAGGGGGCCATAAGATGGTATCATTGGTTTGACCTTGAAGAGTTATTTGAAGGTCACATGAAGGTCACCTTCAATTTCTTAAATGGAACCTACTATTTGTCATTGCATATTCTTGTAGCTTATCTCGAGAGCTTTCCAAAACACTATAATTAAGTACCTTTTCATTAAGTACTTTTTGAGTTATGAGGCTTGAAATAATTTCTTAATTTTACATAAACCGTAAAATATCTTGTAAAATATTCTTTTTTCGATTATCTTACCTTAATACTTTTATGTACAAAATAATGAGAGGAATCAATTGGTGTAAAGAAAACACATAGTTGTTTTTAAGAAAAAATATGGAATTGTTAATTGCAAATTATATATTTTTTCTTCAAAACAACT